>NC_140171.1:176586184-176781184 GCF_963971535.1 Notolepis coatsorum | reverse complement strand
GAAAAGGCTGCCTCTTGTGAATATGGAGCTATTAAAGATGAACTCATAAGAGACAGTATTGTCCTACGGATAACTGATGAGGGCGCTAGACGGCGCTTATTAAGAGAAAAGGACCTTAAATTGGATCAGGCCATCAGTATTTGTCGAGCAGCTGAGGTCATGGACAGTAGGTTAAAGACCATGTCTCTGGGCAGCGGCAGCTCCGGGCCTGGGGACAGCGTTAACGCCACACAAGGGCAGCGATATGGACGGAGGCCTGCCAGCAGGCCATCCGAGGCCAACACATCGGCACAGCCACAGAACATGAGAGACACTGGTGAATGCAAGTACTGTGGCACACGGCACAAACGTGGGCGTGACCAGTGCCCCGCCTTTGGTAAATCATGCCGTTCATGTGGCACGGCTAACCATTTTGCAAAAGTTTGCATGAAAAGAGGCCAGCAGGCTCGCCAGTTAAATGCTGTGGATGACCCATGGCCAGGGGAACGGGAGGACAGCGACCGGGAGGAGAGAGACGTGTACACAGTAGAGAGCGTGGGGGCTGTGAACACTCAAGGTAAAAAGTGGTTTGTCAACCTACCACTGCAAAAAGGCCTCCAAAGGTGCCAGCTCGACTCGGGAGCCACATGCAATGTGATGAGCATCAAGGACAAGTCAAGACTGGCACCTAGAACACCCCTTCAGAAGAGCTTCATCAAACTGAAACTTTACAACAGTGAGTGGATGAGCTCGTTGGGGGTGTACAGCACACAATGCGTCATTAGGGGTAAGACGCACAGACTGGACTTTGAAGTCGTACATACTGGCCAGAGGCCCTTGCTTTCGGGGGAGACATGTGAGAGGCTTGGTCTGATACGCTTCACCATTCCTGAGGAGCTGAATAAAGTGGAGCACTGCAGGAAGGTGTCACTGACCAAAGAGTGGCTCGTCAGCACCTACCATGATGTGTTCACCAGCCCTGTTGAGTCTCTGCCCGGTGATATTCACTTTGAGCTGGACAGCACGGTGGCGCCGGTGCAGTGTGCTCCCAGGAACGTTCCAGTGGCCCTGAAGGCAGCTGTTAAAGCACAGCTGGATAAATATGAAGAAGATGGGCACTTGACCACAGTCACTCGACCCACGGACTGGATTAGCAATCTGGTCATAGTGAAAAGGCCAGACAAATTGAGACTGTGTATAGACCCAAAGCCCCTTAACCGAGCTCTGAAACGGTCCCATTACCTGATGCCCACTTTGGATGACGTGCTGTATAAGCTGCCAAAGGCACGTATATTCACGCTGGTGGATGCACGGGATGCATTTTTACAGTGCCGTTTGGACGAAGAGAGCAGCCTGATGACAACGTTCTGGACACCGTGGGGTAGGAAACGTTGGCTAAAACTCCCTTTCGGTGTGTCAGTGGCTCCAGAGCTGTACCAAAGAAAGCAGCATGAGCTGCTGGCTGGCTTGACGGGGATTGAGCCCATAGCTGATGATATCCTCATAGTGGGCTGTGGGGACACAGAGGATGAGGCCAACCACGACCATGACACGAACCTCGTCGCTCTGATGGACAGATGCAGAGAGGTAAAGCTGAGACTGGGCCTGAAAAAGCTGCAGTTTCGACTGAAGGAGGTCCGCTTCCACGGCCACATACTGTCCGCAGAGGGCCTCAAGGTTGACCCTGACAAGGTCAGGGCGGTTCTGGACATGCCAAACCCCACAGACGCAAAAGGGGTCCAGCGATGTGTTGGGTTTGTGAACTACCTGTCGAGATTCATGCCACGCTTGTCAGCGGTATGTGAGCCTCTGAGGAGACTGCTCGACAAAGATGTGATGTGGCACTGGCTGCCCAAACATGAGGCTGCCATGAAGGAAATCAAGGCTCTGATCACGGCGGTGCCAGTCCTAAGGTACTATGACGTCCACAAGCCGGTCACCGTACAGAGCGACTCCAGTCAGACGGGTCTGGGCTGCTGCTTGCTTCAGGGGGGACAGCCTGTCGCATTTGCCTCTCGTGCATTGACCCAAACGGAGCAAAATTATGCACAAATAGAAAAGGAGTGTCTAAGCATCGTATTCGCCTGTCAACGCTTCCACTACTACCTATATGGGAGGGGTGATGTGACTGCAGAGACCGACCACCGCCCGTTGGTGTCCATCTTCACTAAGCCTCTCCTCAGTGCGCCAAAGCGCCTTCAGAGCATGCTCCTCACACTGCAGAACTACTCCCTGGCGGTGGTGTACAAGCCAGGCCCCGAGATGTACATAAGTGACACACTCAGCAGAGCCACCACCCCACCACAGAGAACAGATACACTGTACAGACGGGAAATGGTCTGCAGCATGCGGCAGGAGCAGTGGGACACGGCCGCCATTCGGCAGGCGGACTATCTGAACGTCAGCAGCCAACGTCTGGCACAGATTCGAACACACACTGAGGAGGATGTGTGTCTGCAAACACTCAAGTCAGTCGTGCTGAAGGGATGGCCAGACCACAGAGAGGAGACCCCTTTAGCCGTCCGGGACTATTGGGCCATCAGGGACGAGATAAGTGCACAGGATGGCGTGCTCTACAGGAGTCAGCGCATCATAATTCCGAAAGCTATGCGTCCGGAAATGCTGAGACGGATCCACTACAACCATGTGGGGGCCGAGGCGTGCTACAGACAGGCTCGTGATACACTGTACTGGCCCGGTATGCAAGGGGAAGTCAAAGATTACGTACAGCAGTGCTCCGTGTGCAATGAGTATGCACACGAACAACAGAAAGAGACTATGATGTCACACCCGCTCCCCACACGGCCCTGGCAGCTGGTAAGCATGGACCTGTACAGCTATGCAGCACAGAACTTTCTTCTGGTGGTGGACCACTATTCGGACTTCTGGGAGGTCGACTTGCTCCCTGACCTGTCAGCGGACACCACGATCCGACGATGCAAGGCACAGTTTGCTCGCCACGGGGTCCCAGACAGGGCCATTTCTGATGGTGGCGGCCAGTTTGCCGGTGGGGAGTTCCGGGCGTTTGCGAGGGAGTGGGGCTTTGAGCACGTTATGTCCTCACCGAGGCACCCGAAGGCTAACGGCAAAGCGGAGTCGGCGGTAAAGATTGTGAAGAGCCTGTGCAGAAAGGCAGACCGGGCCAGAGAGGACCCCTGGAAGGCCATTTTACATTGGAGAAACACACCCACTGAGGGTATGCAGTGCAGCCCTGCACAGCGGCTTATGTCGCGGAGACTGAGAACCCTTCTCCCTGTGGCCGACCAGCTGCTGGTACCTCAGGTCGTCACAGGGGTCCCGGACAAGCTGAGAGTGAAACATCAGGCAGCGAAGTTGATGTATGACCGATCGGCGAAGGATCTGCCGGAGCTGAACGTCGGCCAGCCCATACGGATGAAGCCACTCCCGGGTGACAGGACGGGCCGATGGAGAAGAGGCGTGTGCCTGCAGCAGTTGGGACTCCGGTCCTATCTGGTCGACGTGGAGGGAACTGCGTATCGCCGCAACAGGGTTGATCTCCGACCAGCAGAAGCGGCCCCTCCCCAGCCGTCAGTTCACCCAGAATTGGCCCCAGAACAGCCTGCGAGGGGGGGAAGCACCGAAGAGGTCGTCAGCGGTCCTGAGGAGTCTCCAAAGTCATCAGCCCCGAGGTCGACGCCGTCTTCCCCGCAGACTGGTAACACACCAGGCCGTGAGTTACAGGCCCGGGCCTTCTCCCGGAGCGGGAGGCCGTTACGGCCTCCGGACAGACTTAACCTCTAGGTCGCACACAAACTGAGACTGTCTCACACGCACACATGCACACACACACACACACACACACATAGTCACGCTCGCACCCCAGCACACAAGGACTGTGCACATGCGTATGGACTGTAAGATATATAAAAAAAAAAAAAAAAAAGGGAATGGGAATGTGGGAAAATTGTGATTCTGTGTTTAATTGTGGTTGTTATTGATGAGGTGTTTTGATACTACTTAGGTCTGCACGGATTGATGTTGTTACTTACTAAAGGAAGGGAGATGTTACAGGCTGGGCTACAGCTCCGCCTTGTGGGCGTGCTGGGCCGGTGCCTGTATGATATGACGTGTCTCACTTCCTGGGGAAGGTGTGGTTTGTTTACTTGTTGCTTGGCAATACACGGCATTAAGAACCAGCGCGACTCGACTCTTTTATTGTACAGCTACACTTACAAACAGGAAACAGCTGATGAAAAATAAGTTCCCCGGAGTGGTATTAAGGAGGATCTTGACAACAGGATTGAGAGTCTGGGTTTCCAATGGAGACAACTGGAGAAAGATTAAGGCTGTGTCATTGATAAATCAAAAACGAAAATTGCACAAATGCTCTCATGTGATCTTAGTATAGGAGATGCCCGACATTCCATGCTTAAAGACAAATGATGGATTGTGAATGGGAAATGTCACTGATAATTAAGTGTATTTTTTGCTTCTCTCTTCACAGCTGCTCCAGGACGGATGGCCAGCGCTGACAATTCCGAACCCCAACAGGGAAATCAAAGAGACCGTTGACAGTCAGGGGGTATAGTATCACAAGACCAAGATTATCAATTCCTGTTTACACCAATATAGAAGTGTGAGTGAAATTAACTCAAGTTTGGTAAAAATAGTTTGAATACAGAGAAACTTGCTTTCCAAACGGTGACGTTATGAGTGTTTGAAGAAAAGTGAGAATGGAAAATACACAGATAGGAGCAACCGGAGGGTTAGATGCACTGACCATAGAAAGGGTAGACAATCTGTCTATTTCAACGACTGGAGAAGTCACAATAAAAGTGACGAAAAGATGGCCAAAGATATTCAGGCCATTACAGAACCTTGTAGTTAAAGGAGGCCGGTATAGAATGCGTACCCAAATCAAGATAATGCCGATAACCTCTGCAGACATTACATTGACCGAATTGGACGTTAACTTGATTGACTGGAATTTGATCGACTCCCCTCTAGTGTCCAGTGAGACGGAGGGACTGGAAATAATGTCTTTTACTCCGCCACAGGGAGTCGTTGCAGCAAGCGACCCAGAGACAGCTGTATTACCCGAGTCAATCCACGCTGAAGTGTCCGTTGCAGATGACTGCCAGTTAAAGACGTGCCTCCCTCTCGAACAACAGCTAGCCGAGGCTAGACGGGTAGTGGACTATCTCCAAGGCCTAATCCAGTCCACACAGCCCGGAGGGGAGACAGGTTCCAATCGCCTCTCTCCCTCTCCCTCTGGAGAACCAGATGGCCAGAGACGGGCCCAGTTGGGGCCACAAGGGGGTCCCGTGCCGGAACAACAACAAACCCCAATAAGACCACCCACGAGGTGGCAACCACGAGGAAAAGGTGGAGGCAGAGGCAGGAATCCGAATGGCTACCGTGTGCGGCAGGTGCAGTGTTGGACGTGTGGGACCCTCGGACACATTTCTCGGGACTGTGCAGAGCGGGACCATCTATCCACAACAGGGCGTGTTTGTACAGAAACAGGTGGCGGGCCCCTCCCAACCACGGGCCCCTCTCAAGGAACTGTGACTGGACCAAATAGGTACGTGGCTTTCTCCTCCAAACAGGCTCCAGGGAACCATGGCGATGATGGCATACCACCAGGACATGTTCTGGGCCCAATGACCCCAGGGTCATCCGGTCACAGGCAACTGACCCACCGGGTCTCACAACCCGGGGGAGACCGCCAGTGTTGTTGGAGCTGTGGAGTGAACAGTCATTTTCAAAGGTCATGTCTGCAGAGGCCACCGGCAGAATAAAATATATGCAACTGACTAGGGTAGAGGTGGGATATATTGAATGATAAAATATGCTCCTAATTAGATTAGAATAAAAATAGAATAAAAAATAAATAGAGGTGTTAGGTGATTAGATTATGAATGAAAGTTACTAAAAACGGATGTATGAGTGACTGACAAATGCATGAACTAATCAGACTAACAAGAGGATCAAATTATGTTAAACAGTTAATCAATATTAGACAGTGTGATGATGTGACACTGCGGCAGCTAGTGATCAGTAAATTATCCATGCTTGGTCAACATTCGGATTGATCAAGGGGTGGACTGCATGATTAGGAAATTAAAAAGACTCATAGTTGTTTCTAGTATTTTATAGTATTGATAGAAGCGTATTAACAGTTATGAGCAATAGGATAGGTGTTTATTTACTTTTATTTTTACTTCTCTTTTCTAGTGTGTTACGAGCAATTCCTGGCTTAGGCCGGGAGCGTACATTTTGTTTATTCATTTGATTTCCCTTTTTGTTTCTTAGTTAAAGATGAGCTCAGAAGAAAAAAGAAAAAGCTCACAAGTTTGGTTTATTTTTTCATTTATTGGTTTGGCAGCGTTTTCTTTGTGTGTTTGGTTTTCTGTTTTCTTTCTTTCTGTGTGTTTTTTCTTAGGGTACCTGGCAAGCTGGGAGTGATCTCGACACATCAGGACGGGGTAGTATATGTCTGTAAAATGGACTGGGAACGAAGTGAAGAAACATGAGCTAGTTATGGATTTTTGTTCTCCGCCAATTGAATACCCAGTTTTAGGGGCTGGGGGTGTGTCGTGATTGGTAAAAGTGTTGGGAAGCATGATTCTCTGTACATTAATGAAGCTCAATAGGTTTGGTCGCTATTGGCCAAATTAGTCTTGTGTAGGGTGTGAACATGTGCAATTGATAATTGGCTTGTGGTGTGGAAGATGTGTGTTTAAGGCGGACTGTGATTTGTTGCCTTACACACAGGTTACTGGGAGAGTGGATGTGTCAGTGCTGACCGTCCGGTCCGGGTGCAGCTGTCCAGAGGACGACGGTAACGATGTTTGAATGTGTATTCCACATCGAGAGGTGGAGGAGTATACTGTTTTGACAGCATAATATAATGAGAGCCATGTGAATTTTTCAGAATTTTGAAAATTAATGATCTAAAAACCATGAAATATATAGATAAATGATTTGGAAAAGAAAGTTGTCAAAGCTCAGACCAGTAAAGAGAGTCTGAGGGAGGAAAGTTATGGAAATTATGGATTCTCAATCAATTGTTGTGGTAGAAGTGACCTGCACTGTCCCCCGAAGCGATATATATTCACTGCAGGATACGGATGGGAGATTGGGGGATCCGCAGTCATCAGAGAGTGGTACAAGGAAGACCGAGGACTCCATCGGTACTGTTGATCCAGGACACTGGCTAGTGTCTACCCAGCGGTTCCATGGGGAACCACAACACTGCGGAGAACCAGGAGACGCCTACCTCTCGGGCCGGGAGAGTCTTGGCCAACGCAGTGACCGAGTCTTGAGGCTTCAGAGGGAAACGACAGACAACCAACGAGGAGACAGGCGGCTAGGCCTCAGCAACAACTCCGGCTGTCAACAGAAGCAAGGCCTCAACTATTGACCAGGGGGTCAACAAGCGAAGGGGGGGAGCTGCTATCGCCCCTATCGACGACCAGGCGGAGGGGAGGAGAAACAAACCTCTTCCACTAATCCGAGGGTCAACGGGGGTTGGGCAGCCAGCGATGACCTCCTCACAAACGTGACAGCGACACCCGAGGAAAGAGCTCCGGGTTCAACTGAACCAGCAATACAGCAGGGGGTCCTACCCCCTAATAGAGGTCAACACGAGTCAAGATGTTCTTGACAGAAGATGGGGTGTAATAGAAAGGCAATTTGCTTTCTAAATTCCACCTCCCAGAGATGGGGAGTTACACCCAGCAGTCGTGATACTGCATCAGCTCTGAGCAACAAAGAGGAGGCCGGGTCAAATCTAGAAAACATAGACCCCCCCTCCTCAATGCTCCAAGTCAGAATTTGACAACTCACAGTTGAGACCAATGGAAGTTGATCTTGGTACGAGAACAAGTTGTTAAAGACTGTGCACACGATCACAAACTGAAATGGCTAATTTGAATTTTAGGATCTGAGTGTGGCAAATCAGATATATATTTTATCCTAATAAAATGTCTTAAGTGTTATCTAGATAGTAGTGTGTAGAGATTGATATCTATGTTTGACATATTAAGGATAGGTAAACTATCCAAGTGGGGAACTGTGGTAAAATCCAAACATAAGATCATCAATGATCTAATCAAACTGTGGTGTAAAAGTCTTAAAGAAACAGTCAAAGTGGAACAACAATCATATTGTGTCACCAAGACCTTGTGGTCACCCCAGGAGGGCATTTGCATATAGTGGCAGCTGGGGTAATACTTACTCCCCTTAGGGGGTGTGTAAGAACAAAGGGCAGGAAATTCTAGAGAAACATGTCTCCTTTTAGGAGACATCAAAAGACCAAAAGGTCACGTAAACATGTTATCTCGCTGGAGTTTCCTGTGACACACACACACATAGACTCACACACACACACATTCAGACACACACACACACACACAGACAGACACACACACACACACACACACACACACATAGACACACACACACACACAGACACATAGACACACACAGACACAAATAGATACACATACATATATATATATATATACACACACCCAGATCAGAGATATGAGCATTTTGTACTGATCTGAACTACAGTTTGCAGAAATTCAATGTCTACAATTAGTTAATGTGTCTGTGCTGTTTCCAATTTATGTTCAATTTGATTAATTGATGGTTTTATATTGTTCTATATGGTATTGATTTGTATTCTATTAAGCTAACAGAATGATTAGATATGTTCTGAAAGTCAGCAGACTTAGTGATAAAGAAATATATCTGTGTTTATGTAATCAATATATCTTGAGGTTCATCAAAGTATTAACAAGTCAAGTAATGTGTTTAAGTAAAAAATATAGGGAAAATATTCTCTGGGTAAATGTGAAGGGGGTTTGGCCTATAAGCCAAACCCCTATTTTCAAATGCCAGCTTAGCAGACCTGGGATTGGAGGAAAGAATTTGGTGATGTCATTGTGATGACATCACAAGATTATGCAGGTCTGGCTATAAGATCCCAGGTGTGATGGGGGAGAAGGACTCTGAAACAACCCAACCCACAGGACAAGACCTCTCCACCATCTCAGCCAGAAAGCAGGCAACAAGGACAAAGGACTTTTTGGAGGGAAAACCAACTCTTTGTTATCAAACAACAGAGACCATCAACAATTTATCAACTATCATTCTTTAGTCTGGTTGTATCACTCACGGCATAGTGTTTGTGATCACAACTATAGCATTTTCTTATTGTAATTTGTATACACTCTTAAACTTTGATTAAACAACTGTTATACTATTTTTCCTCCTAATTCCTTCTGCCTGCACCGCTCAGTTTGAAGAGAAGTGATTCCCAGAGCTTTAAAGTATTGAATCACAACGCAGAGTACTAACGCAACCCGGTTCTGATCAGAGCAGAACCGAAATAGCTTGGGAATCCACTTCACAAACATTCACTTGGCAGAGACGGATGTGTGGATAAGTGAAGGTAGTTGATGATAAACATGAGTTTGCCTAGAGGGAGCGGTGGACATGAACCCTCTTCCTAAACTCAGTGCGAGTTACTCAACGTTGACTCAACAGTGTTCGCAGAACCCCGTCAGTGATACAGAGAGGGTTCCCCGTCAGTGATACAGAGGGTTCCCCGTCAGTGATACAGAGAGGGTTCCCCGTCAGTGATACACAGAGGGTTCCCCGTCAGTGATACAGAGAGGGTTCCCCATCAGTGATACAGAGAGCGTTCCCCGTCAGTGATACAGAGGGTTCCCCATCAGTGATACAGAGAGCGTTCCCCGTCAGTGATACAGAGGGTTCCCCGTCAGTGATACAGAGAGGGTTCCCCGTCAGTGATACACAGAGGGTTCCCCGTCAGTGATACAGAGAGCGTTCCCCGTCAGTGATACAGAGAGGGTTCCCCGTCAGTGATACACAGAGGGTTCCCTGTCAGTGATACATAGAGGGTTCCCCGTCAGTGACACAGAGAGGGTTCCCCGTCAGTGATACACAGAGGGTTCCCCGTCAGTGATACAGAGAGGGTTCCCCGTCAGTGATACAGAGAGGGTTCCCCATCAGTGATACACAGAGCGTTCCCCGTCAGTGATACAGAGAGGGTTCCCCATCAGTGATACACTAGAGGGTTCCCCGTCAGTGATACAGAGAGGGTTCCCCGTCAGTGATACAGAGAGCGTTCCCCGTCAGTGATACACAGAGGGTTCCCCATCAGTGATACAGAGAGGGTTCCCCGTCAGTGATACAGAGAGGGTTCCCCGTCAGTGATACAGAGAGCGTTCCCCGTCAGTGATACACAGAGGGTTCCCCGTCAGTGATACAGAGAGGGTTCCTTGTCAGTGATACAGAGAGGGTTCCCCATCAGTGATACAGAGGGTTCCCCGTCAGTGATACACAGAGGGTTCCCCGTCAGTGATACAGGTTGTCCTTGAAATCCACTCATGGCCACCTTTTGAACCTTCAGTGTGACGTGAAGTCACAGGTGAGGGTGGTTAAGTATTCAGTCTGAAGTCACAGGTGAGGGTGGTTAAGTATTCAGTCTGAAGTCACAGGTGAGGGTGGTTAAGTATTCAGTCTGAAGTCACAGGTGAGGGTGGTTAAGTATTCAGTCTGAAGTCACAGGTGAGGGTGGTTAAGTATTCAGTCTGAAGTCACAGGTGAGGGTGGCAAGTCAAGTCAAGAGTTTTATTTGTCACGGCATACAAGCATACAGTGAAATGCGGGGGGTCCTGCCCGCAGCGATTGTGCAATAATACAAGTAATAAGAATAAGACATAACAGGTATAATGTACATAAAGTTTACAAAAAGCATGGTAAAAGACATGCTAAGGTCCTGCAATACACTTAGCTACGAATGAGGCACTGGGTCTTATGTACACTACTATACAATACTATACTATACAATCTACAGTTATACTATATATCCTATGCTATCTTGCTATATCCATCTATTTACTATACTATACTATCCTGTTCTTTTTTTTTTTAAAGTGACCTTTTCATTTTGTAAAGTGACCGTTGAGTGTGAGCGTGTGCAGCATGTGTGTGTGTGTGTGTTGGGTGGGGGTCTTTCATTATTCTGCAGGCTCTGGATTTGCACCTCTTGTTATATAAGTCCTGCAGGGGTGGTAGTGCAATACCCGTGGTACGCTCTGCTGAGCACACCACTGTCTGTAGAGCCTGTCCTGTGCCGTGCTGTTTCCAAACCAGGCAGTGATGTTTCCAGTCAGAATGCTCTCTACAGCCCCGGAATAGAAGGAGTGGAGTATCTTCCCCGATACTCTGAGCGTCCTTAACTGTCTCAGGTGGTAGAGGCGCTGCTTCGCCTTTTTTACGACTGAGTGGGTGGTTAAGTATTTAAGTAGGTCAGTTGATGAGGTAGGACACAGACACCTGGCTGAGTCACTCAGTAACACGGCAACATTATGGGATGTGTGCTTAGCGTCGTCTCCAGAGTCAGACGGCTGTGTGTTCAGTCGAAAGCTATCCGGCTGCACGCTAGCCTAGCTTAGCGCAAATGAAGTCTAGTTGTTGGCCAAAAACACCTTTCCTGGAGTTTCCTAGGCTAGTGGTCCGTAATGTATCCGCTTCCATTAACCCTTTCACTGCCACACGACAGAAGGTTAGCCCCTTACTATCACACAACCGATGGCGATGCTCCATCATGCTAATGATGGAGCATAGGGTGACCATATTTTGATTTCCAAATAAGAGGACATGCTGGCCCCAGCCTCGAGATACTTAATGATACTTTGCACAATCGAAGCGGGCATGGCCACCTTCATTTCACTATGTCTTGTGTACTGTACTGTATGTGATGAATAAACCTCTTGAATCTTGAATCTCTACTCAAAGTTTACTCAAAGATGCCTCTATTGTTTTAACATGCTTGGAAACATGCACCCAGAAAAGCGGCAATTTTTTTTTATACTTGAACTTGAGGACTGCATACTTTTTTTGGAAAGCTTATCTTTATACATTATGCTTATAGCAAATGCATAAGCCTGGTCTCTTTTGAAAGATAACATTCTGAAGTTACTAATGCAAAAAAGGAAAATCACTTTTAGTGCTAATGAAATAGAGTAGCATATAGGTCTGAACTTGAGTTGAACGTGAACTTGTGTACTCACATTTTTCTGCAGTGGTTGCAATATCCCAAATGTAACCACATAACATGCGCCCAGAAAAGTGGATTTTTTTTTACTTGAACTTGAGGACTGCATACTTTTTTTGCAAAGCTTATCTTTATACTTTATGCTTATAGCACATGCAAAAATCACTTTTAGTGCTAATGAGTAACATAGGGCTGAACATGAGTTGAACTTGTGTACTCACGTTTTTGTGTAGTATAGTTGCAATATTCCAAAATAATATATATATTTTTTGTATAAGCTGGAAAACACCGCAAATCCATAGCCTGAAGGGACATTAACGTGTGTTGTCGGGCCTTACAAATACATTTGATTTTGATTTGATTATCAATAAGGTAGGATATCTGGAACACACAAACACACTATTTTTTAAATCACATGCCATGAAACTCTGGGACCTGGCTGAATTTAAGACTGCACAAATCATGTTTAAAGCACGAAACAATTCACTCCCGGGTAACATCCAAAAATTCTGTTATAGAGAGGGGGGTTACAATTTAGAGGAGAGTCTAACTTCAAGAAACAGGCTGTTCATTCAACAATGTATGTATATTTCAGTTTGTGGAGTGAATATGAGTTGCATATTAATAGAGTGTGAAGGTATACTGAATACTGTCTATCTGTATGTCATGTATGTCATATGTTATGATGAATTGAAAATGGGGGACCCTGATGTAAACAAGATGAAAGTCTTTCTCTGGTCTGCATCCCCTTAACAATTGTGTGTATTGAGCCGTACTGTATTGTGAATGAATGAATGAATGAATGAAAACTTTATTAACAGATTGCAGAATGGGTACAATACAGTACGGCTCAATACACACAATTGTTAAGGGGATGCAGACCTGAGAAAGACGTTTGTCTTGTTTCCATCAGGGTCCCCCATTTTCAATTCATATAGACATTTATGACATACACAACATACATGACATTTATGGCATAGGGACATATAGGTATTTAGTACTGATACATTTGTGACATAGGCGGTATTCAAATATACAGTACTGTTACCCCTAGATCCTGACAGAGTATATACATATGATGGGGAGGGGACTGTACTTTAGGAGGGGGTGGGTGGGTGGGAGAGAAATATCCATACAGCGGGGAGGGAATATATACATGCGGTGGGGAGGAGACTGTCTATTAGGAGGTGGTGGGGGTTTTGGGCATTTACGGTGGCCAGTTTCGAATTGCAGCCTCCCGTAGGTGCTCTTTAAGAGCAGTTTTGAATGTGGGTAGGGATTCACATTCCTTTACAGCTTTGGGTAGGGCGTTCCACATTGATGTGGCATAATTGCGAAACGTGTTTAATCCCTTGTTTGAGCCGAATCTGGGTTTAACATGATCTACCCATTCTGCAATCTGTTAATAAAGTTTTCAATCAATCAATCAATCAATCAAGGGGGTAGGAATACATACGTTTACACTTCATTCTATACTCCTGCTTGTTTGTTTTTTAATCTGTTTATTACTTGTTTTTTTTTATTTTCAATTTATGTTCGAAATAAATAAACGCATTCATTCAAGATATTGTGTGAGAAAAAGTATAGTTAATTTACTCCCTCGAGTCTGGCCCCGCGCGGATCTCACCGCTGTGCCCGCACAGTGCAATACTCCAATTCAGCCATTGGCAATTCAGCCATTGGGTGGATGGCGTTGCTGAGCGGCCCTCACAGCGCGGCCGTCAGCGCGCTGGCTCTGCGGCTCTGCAGCTGCATGGGAGTCCGGGGTGATAATCTGGCGCGCCATGTAAAAAGTCGCACGCCTGACATATCGGCATGTAACTCGAGAACCGAGGCACAGATTTGGGCGATTCAGATGGCATTCGAACGGTAATTGATATGTTCGGCAAAAAATGCAGTCCCGAGCCTTCAGATGCTCGCAAAGGGCCGTGAAACTGAAACTGAAAATGAAAAACAATGAAACCCCGGACATATTACATTTTATACAAACAATTTATAAACCCCCCCCGGACGCCCCGGACGCGTGTACCACTTCCGCAACGTATTTGATTTCCGGGGTTGCCCTGATTGGCCGCGACGGCCACGTGACACGCCGCGGCCCCGCGGCAGCCCCAGAGGCTGCTGTGTTTCACTGCCGCTTTCCCACTTCAACGCCGCAGCAGCATTGTCGCGCCTAGCACAGTCTCTAACAGTAACAGTAAGAAGCATTAATGTTGCTGAATTAAAGAATGAATAAGTTAAACGTGTCAATTCAGCAGTCAAAGTGTACTGTATAAATCTAACTCCATTAGACGGCCGACGTACGGCTCTCTTGTCCATTAATGGATATATAATGGATATTTTATTTATCTGCCACCGTGGTGTAATGGTTAGTCCTCATACCTCTCACGCCGCGGCCAGCCGTGTATAGGTGTAGACTGACAGCCAATGAAATGGGTGCATTTGTCACGCTGTCCAAGGAGCTGAACTGCTCTCGTGCAGCCGTGTTCGAATCCCGGTCGGGGCAAAAGCCTGTCATACATTATCAAAGATAAACAGCTATGTTGAATCAATAAACATGAATATCACTAAATAAACATGAATATTGCACAGATTTAGATTATAATAGTAAAGCTATTATAATAGTTCAATGGTTGTGAGGGCAAAGTTTGCGTCAGGTTCCTTACTGTATATTTGCATATCGTATGTCACAAATGTAACAGTACTATATACCTGTATGTCATGTATGTCCCTGTCATAAATGTCATGTATGTCATAAATGTCACTATGAATTGAAAATGGCAGACCCTGATGTAAACAAGACAAATGTCTTTCTCTGCTCTGCATCCCCTTAAACATTTTGTGTATTGAGCCGTACTGTATTGTACCCATTCTGCAATCTGTTAAATAAGGTTTTCATTCATTAATTCTGTCCCCGTCTCTCCTTGTTGCACATATTTAGATTATCATTAGATTGTAGCGGCAGAGGTTTTTGTCAACTTAAATAATGTTTCTTAATTTATGCACAGGACTGTGTGTGGATGACCACAGGCCTGTGGTCCCCAACACCTCTGGGGTCAAACACCATCTCCTCAGTCTTCTTAACATTTAAAACCAGACAGTTATTGTCGCACCAGTTTACAAACCACTGGATTTCCAAATAATAGTCAGCTAGGTCACTGTCATTCTTAATTAGAGCTAAAATGGCAGCGTCATCAGGAAATGTTCATATCATATCTGGTGAATTACCTAGCTCATGGAAGTCGGCCATGGTTCTCCCCTTGTTAAAGGGCGGAGACCCCTCTGACCTAAATAATTATCGCCCTATTTCCAGATTGTCTGTAATGGCCAAAGTCTTTGAATCTCTTGTAAACAAACTGAAAGAGTTTCTAGCTGACCATAATATTCTTAACAAGTCTCAGTCAGGCTTCAGATCCATAGTACTTCAGCGACTATGCTAGTCTCAAATGACATAATTGAAGCACTAGACAAGAAAAAACACTGTGCAGCATTGTTTGTTGATCTGTCTAAAGCGTTTGACTCTGTGGATCACGCATTACTGCAGAGGCTTGGCTGCATATAGGTCTTGGTAAAACGGCTTTGAGCTGGTTTAAAAACTATCTATCTGAAAGAACTGTGTCTCAGTAATAATAATAATAATAATAATAATAATAACTTTATTTGTATAGCACCTTTCATACAGGGGATTGCAGTTCAAAGTGCTTTACATCAGTAAGAAATAAAACATAAAATCTGTGTAAAACAAGCAGCAAGAGCAAAGCATAAAGTGGGATAAAATAATGCAGATATATTAATCAATTCATATCAGAACCTCACGTTCCAATATGCTTCTGTAATCTGTTACAAAACATGATAAGGTTATAGTATGCACCCAGCAGATAGTGGGGCGTAAAGATAAAAGTAGAAATAAGTCAAATGAGCATAAAATCACAGTTTTTCACATTAGGATCTAACATCCTTTAGGGCCACCTTGTTTATGGTTTGATTCAGTTTTAGTAGAATGTAAAATACATGAATGATGAAATGAGCACATAAAGTGCAGACATACTATAAAATCCTCTGATATATAAAATAAAGGAGAATAAAGACATCCCTCCAGGCCTCCAACTCCCTCTGAAAAAACTCTGTCTCAACAAAGTCCTGGAATGGCATCCTGGGATTGGTGAGTCCTTCTGCTGCATAGGTCTGGAAGACCTTAGTGGAGCAGTAGAAGTACAGTATCTCACCGCTCCAGTCTGATAAAAAAAAAAAGTGGATGGTGGAGCCATCTCTGAGGAACCGGGACTTTGGCTGACCACAGGCGAGGCAGTTGTGTGTCCTCTTGGGGAGCCGCTGTTGTTGTTGCTGCTGCTTCTCCAGCATCTCACTGAATGAATGAATGAAAACTTTATTTAACAGATTGCAGAATGGGTACAATACAGTACGGCTCAATACACACAATTGTTAAGGGGATGCAGACCAGAGAAAGACGTTTGTCTTGTTTACATCAGGGTCCCCTATTTTCAATTCATAGTGACATTTATGACACACACAACATACATGACATCATGACATTTATGACATAGGGACATACATGACATACAGGTATATAGTACTGTTACATTTGTGACATATACGATATGCAAATATACAGTACTGTTACCCATAGATCCTAACTATTATAATAGTTCAATGGTTGTGATGGCAAAGTTTGCGTCAGGTTCCTTACTGTATATTTGCATATCGTATGTCACAAATGTAACAGTACTATTGTTTCTGGCTTAAAGGCCAACCTTCATGTTGTATTTTTGTTCAATAAACAATGTGGACTAAACCTTCAACAATACACAGAAGGTTAACCCTTTCACTGCCACACGACAGCCGGTTAACCCTGTAAACCTTCTAGTCCCAAAACATTCTGTGACTAATTCAGTGCAGATTGTAATGTATTGTCATCATGCAGCACAAGTACAGTACAACTAAAAGAGGTTTGGCATCCAACCAGAGTGACTATGTAGCAGTAACGTGAAATAGTAATATACACTGTACAGGTGGTTAAACTGGGTATAACATATATAAATTAGTACTATGAGTACTACATGTATGTACAGAGTTGTAGTAATAATATGTACAGTGATACAGGTATAAAGACACTATGGTATAAGTCATACTGGCCAGCAGTGTAACTAGTAAGAGTAGGTAAGAGATATGTACAGATTTAGATATAGTATTAATATGTACAGTGATACAGGTATAAAGACACTATGGTAGTAAGTCATTCTGACCAGCAGTGTAACTAGTAAGAGTAGGTAAGAGATATAGATATAGTATTAATATGTACAGTGATACAGGTATAAAGACACTATGGTAGTAAGTCATACTGGCCAGCAGCGTAACTAGTAAGAGTAGGTAAGAGATATGTACAGATATAGATATAGTATTAATATGTACAGTGATACAGGTATAAAGACACTATGGTAGTAAGTCATACTGGCCAGCAGTGTAACTAGTAAGAGTAGGTAAGAGATATGTACAGATTTAGATATAGTATTAATATGTACAGTGATACAGGTATAAAGACACTATGGTAGTAAGTCATTCTGACCAGCAGTGTAACTAGTAAGAGTAGGTAAGAGATATGTACAGATTTAGATATAGTATTAATATGTACAGTGATACAGGTATAAAGACACTATGATAGTAAGTCATTCTGACCAGCAGTGTAACTAGTAAGAGTAGGTAAGAGATATGTACAGATATATATATAATTATATACCAATGATGTAAACTACCCATAATTGATCAGTAGGGTTTAACCTGGAGGTTGGGCTTTAAACATCTAGCCCAGGGACTACAACTGAAAACTAGCAACCCTGCTAATGTTGGCATATTTACAGTTTTTAATTTGTATTCATTTATAAATGTATAACTGTTGATTGATATGCACTGTCCCTGATCAAATAAACGGAGTAAAAAATAAAAGCATAGCAGATAGATAGTGAGATAGATAGATAGGACACAATGTATTATCGTTATTATAGATCTGCTGTGCAGAAACAAAACACGACTCAGTCAGCTTCACCGAGTACATCCAACTGTTGAAACTGCCAACACAAACCCAAAAAACAGTTTAACCTATTGGTAAACAAACGTATTGTTGAAAATATACAATATGTCTGCTGTTGTGACATTGTTGGGATCTTATACTGTAGTTTACATTTGAGAAAAAACGAACTCAGTCACTCGGTAAATCAATTCAATTGGAGTCTCTTTAAACAGCGGCAACACAAACCCAATAACCTATTGGTAAACAAACGTATTGTTGAAAATATACAATATGACTGCTGTTGTGACAGTGTTTAGGAATCGGATCTTATTTAGTAGTTTAAACTCACCTTCAAACGTTAACAGGTTGAAAAAAAACGCTACTTTCTCCAGCCGGATCTCTTCTTCTGTTCTTCTTCTCCTAAATGTGGATACAGCAGCGCAGCATCCACAAACTCGCAACAGCGCCACATATGGCCAAAATAATACATGGTTTTGTAAACAGGGAGTGGATGGTGGTTAAGGGAATGGATGGTTGTTAACATAGATATATATAGAACACTAGATAGCTTGCCCGCGCTGCCGGCCAATGGAGAGCGACGTCACTGAACCGCCGCCATCTTGCTCCAGTTAGCCTTGAGTGAGAGTGAGTGAGCTGCACAGACAAAAATACTCATAACTCGCTGAAATATTGACGGATTTACAAACGGTTTGGTTTATTACAAGCATTATTAACGTGGCTATGATTCAAGCGGTTTGTAAAAAAAAACATCTTTAAAAGAATTTTTTTTTTATAAGTATGCAGTATCATAACTACATCTTTGATGTTTATAGCAAACCAACCCGTTTGTAAATCCGTCAATATTTCAGCGAGTTATGAGTATTTTTGTCTGTGCAGCTCACTCACTCTCACGCAAGGCTAACTGGAGCAAGATGGCGGCGGTTCAGTGACGCTGGTGACTCCGCCTTAAGCTATCTAGTGTTCTATAGATATCTATGGTTGTTAAGGCCAACTACTCCAGGGTCCCGCGCCGCGCCGTAAATGCTTCAATCTGGTGCACTTTGAGAGCTATATAAAGAATGACATCCTCATCCAAATCCGTTGCGGAAGTGATACACGCGACCCGAGTTCGAAACCCCGCATGTCTAATATTATTTTTTTTGGAATATAATATTAATGACTGTATACGCAACAGTAGCCTAGTTTTAAGTTAAAATATTATAAATCTACATGCATTGAGGATGTCATTCTTTATATAGCTCTCAAAGTGCACCAGATTGAAGCATTTACATCGCAAAAAAAAGAAAAAATCAAAAAAGGGGGGATTCGAACGCGGGTTGTCCGTTACCATTACACCACGGTGGCAGATAAATAAAATATCCATTATATATCCATTAATGGACAAGAGAGCCGTACGTCGGCTGTCTAATGAAGTTAGATTTATACAGTACACTTTGACTGCTGAATTGACACGTTTAACTTATTCATTCTTTAATTCAGCAACATTAATGCTTCTTACTGTTACTGTTAGAGACTGTGCTAGGCGCGACAATGCTGCTGCGGCGTTGAAGTGGGAGCGGCAGTGAAACACAGCAGCCTCTGGCGTTGCCGCGTTAGGGGCTGCCGCGGGGCGGGGCCGCGGCGTGTCACGTGGCCGTCGCGGCCAATCAGGGCAACCCCGGAAATCAAATCCGTTGCGGAAGTGGTACACGCGCCCCGGACAGGGCGTGAAAAGAGGACATGTCCGGGCAAAAGAGGACGTTTGGTCACCCTAATGGAGCATCACCGTCGGTTGTGTGATAGTAAAGGGCTAACCTTCTGTATTGTCACAGACTCACAGTGAAAGGGTTAACCGGCTGTTGTGTGGCAGTGAAAGGGTTAATTTGTGCTAAGCTAGGCTAGCGGTCCGTATCCGCTTCCATTCATTTGTGCTAAGCTAAGCTAGGCTAGCTTGCAACCGGGATAGATTTCTACTGAACGCACAGAGAGGAAATCGGGATCAGGCTGTGATATACAGTACAGTGTCAGGGCTCTCTGTGTGTGAGTGTGTTGATATACAGTACAGTACAGTGTCAGGGCTCTGTGTGTGAGTGTGTTGATAATATACAGTACAGTGTCAGGGCTCTGTGTGTGAGTGTGTTGATAATATACAGTACAGTGTCAGGGCTCTGTGTGTGTGAGTGTGTTGATATACAGTACAGTACAGTGTCAGGGCTCTCTGTGTGTGAGTGTGTTGATATACAGTACAGTACAGTGTCAGGGCTCTGTGTGTGAGTGTGTTGATAATATACAGTACAGTGTCAGGGCTCTGTGTGTGAGTGTGTTAATATACAGTACAGTGTCAGGGCTCTGTGTGTGTGAGTGTGTTGATATACAGTACAGTACAGTGTCAGGGCTCTGTGTGTGAGTGTGTTGATAATATACAGTACAGTGTCAGGGCTCTGTGTGTGAGTGTGTTGATAATATACAGTACAGTGTCAGGGCTCTGTGTGTGAGTGTGTTGATAATATACAGTACAGTGTCAGGGCTCTGTGTGTGAGTGTGTTGATAATATACAGTACAGTGTCAGGGCTCTGTGTGTGAGTGTGTTGATAATATACAGTACAGTGTCAGGGCTCTGTGTGTGAGTGTGTTGATATACAGTACAGTGTGAGTGTGTTGATATACAGTACAGTGTCAGGGCTCTGTGTGTGAGTGTGTTGATATACAGTACAGTGTCAGGGCTCTCTGTGTGAGTGTGTTGATATACAGTACAGTGTCAGGGCTCTGTGTGTGAGTGTGTTGATATACAGTACAGTGTCAGGGCTCTGTGTGTGAGTGTTGATATACAATACAGTGTCAGGGCTCTGTGTGAGTGTGTTGATATACAGTACAGTGTCAGGGCTCTGTGTGTGAGTGTGTTGATAATATACAGTACAGTGTCAGAGCTCTGTGTGAGTGTGTTGATATACAGTACAGTGTCAGGGCTCTGTGTGAGTGTGTTGATATACAGTACAGTGTCAGGGCTCTGTGTGAGTGTGTTGATATACAGTACAGTGTCAGGGCTCTGTGTGAGTGTGTTGATAATATACAGTACAGCAGTGTTTCCCCTAGGATTTTTTTTAGGGGGGGTGGTAGGCCCCCAAAACTACTAGTGTTGCGGGGCGCGCGTGTCACGGATACGTGGTGTCAACAGTGTCGTCATAGACGCACGCACCGCGCAGTAAGGCGGTTGTTAGTATCGGTGCATTTCTCTACACTGAGCTGAAATGAAATGATTGCACATAAATTAGGTAAATAAATATTAACAATATTTATTTACAACACATAAATTAACTTATTTACAATTATACATACAGTAGTGACAACACACATATGAAATATTTACAATACAGGGAGGCACATACAACACTCATAACTATTTACAACCTAAAGAGTCAGTTTATCAGAGCGGAGCAGATTTTCAGAGTGAATTCATTAACTCACCTTAAAGGATAACTCCACTATTTTGGGAAATTAGCTTATTTAACATCTTCCCTGGAGTTAGACAAGAAGATGCATACCTTTTTTGTCTCTGTGCGTGCATTTTAGCTTTGGGAATAGATGCTCCGTTAGCATAGCTTAGCTTCATCACTGGAAGTGAGGCAGGACAGTAGCCTTACAGTGCCTTACAGTGTATTGCAAGGTCTGACATTGACCAAACTTGATATGCATGACCTTGGTGGGCTCTAGGTCAACTCCTGAAAAGGGGGTCAATGTCAGACTTTGCAATCAAAAGTTAGGGGGCTAATAACCCTTGCCATAATTTCAGTGCGCCCCTAACTTTTGATTGCAAGGTCTGACATTGACCCCCTTTTCAGGAGTTGACCTAGAGCCCACCAAGGTCATGCATATCAAGTTTGGTCAATGTCAGACCTTGCAATACACTGTAAGGCACTGTAAGGCTACTGTCCTGCTTCACTTCCAGTGATGAAGCTAAGCTATGCTAACGGAGCATCTATTCCCAAAGCTAAAATGCACGCACAGAGACAAAAAAGGTATGCATCTTCTTGTCTAACTCCAGGGAAGATGTTAAATAAGCTAATTTCCCAAAATAGTGGAGTTATCCTTTAACTAGGGCCCTATGAAATCCGTTTTTTTTTTTTTTATCTTTTCCTGTTTTTGGATATGAATTGTCCTGTTTTCGGATTTCTCTGTTTTAAATTTTCCCGTTTTCGGATTTCTCTGATTTTATATTTTTTCCTTTGGATTTAACCAACAAAAAATATATACAAAATTATGTTTTTTTTTTTTTATCCACTTTTTCTCCCCATTTTTCTATTTTTCTCCCATCCCAATTTCGTATTTATCCAATTCTTCCCTCCCCTGTCTTGAACGTTGCTCCCTCCCACTGGTCGGCTGTAGTGAAGATAGAAGCCTTGCATCACGTGTCCCCTCCGGTACACGAGGAGGCAGCCTGTCGCATCTTTTCACCGCAGCAGCTCGATCTCTCAGTGGCGAGGAGTAACGCGTGGGAGGCTCACGCTGCCCCCGACACTTCCTGCTTCCGTCGCACCGGCGTCACCAAACCGACCTGTAGGAGTCGCTGTCCACAACGTCCAATCCCCACCCACCGGCTTTCCCACCCTCTAACACTTGCCAATTGTGTTAGTATGAACGACCGGCCAGCCGGTAGCAACGCAGAGAGCTGGGCTCGAACCCAGCGTCTCCTGCGTTAGTGGCGAGCGCCTTGCCCACTGCGCCAATCAGCCGCCCACAAAATTATGTTTTTAACTAACTTTAATAACAGTACATCTGCAAACAATGCCAGTGTAGTTCAATGTTCAGTGCCAGTTAGGTTATGAGGTTTCTTTTTTCCAATTCAGTTCAATGCAGTTCAACTGCCAGCGCAGTGCAATAACTAAATAATAATTAAATGGTTAAATAATACAAAATAATCATTTGTTTAAAAGAAATCAGAAAAAAACTGTAAAATGTAATTTATTTCAAAGAGATGTCCTTTAAAGGTTCATGCTTCTCCCCATCTCTGGCTGACATCACCATTGTGATACATGATGGTTAGGCCTTTGTGTTTTCCTCAGTGAGGGATTCTCTGTCATAGTCAAGGCGAGAGCCTTCCTCACCCCTCCTCCTTCCACACCTTCACGACAGAAGCCTTCCTCACCCCTCATCCTCTCACACCCTTATATGGGCAGCATCCGATCCTGGATTCCCACGCTGCCAGTGGAACTCTAATTGACACGGCTGTGAGGGATTCCCTCGTCAGCGAGATCATACTTCAGCCCACGGACCCTGCTCTACCCTCGTCAGCGAGATCATACTTCAGCCCACGGACCCTGCTCTACCCTCGTCAGCGAGATCATACTTCAGCCCACGGACCCTGCTCTACCCTCGTCAGCGAGATCATACTTCAGCCCACGGACCCTGCTCTACCCTCGTCAGCGAGATCATACTTCAGCCCACGGACCCTGCTCTACCCTCGTCAGCGAGATCATACTTCAGCCCACGGACCCTGCTCTACCCTCGTCAGCGAGATCATACTTCAGCCCACGGACCCTGCTCTACCCTCGTCAGCGAGATCATACTTCAGCCCACGGACCCTGCTCTACCCTCGTCAGCGAGATCATACTTCAGCCCACGGACCCTGCTCTACCCTCGTCAGCGAGATCATACTTCAGCCCACGGACCCTGCTCTACCCTCGTCAGCGAGATCATACTTCAGCCCACGGACCCTGCTCTACCCTCGTCAGCGAGATCATACTTCAGCCCACGGACCCTGCTCTACCCTCGTCAGCGAGATCATACTTCAGCCCACGGACCCTGCTCTACCCTCGTCAGCGAGATCATACTTCAGCCCACGGACCCTGCTCTACCCTCGTCAGCGAGATCATACTTCAGCCCACGGACCCTGCTCTACCCTCGTCAGCGAGATCATACTTCAGCCCACGGACCCTGCTCTACCCTCGTCAGCGAGATCATACTTCAGCCCACGGACCCTGCTCTACCCTCGTCAGCGAGATCATACTTCAGCCCACGGACCCTGCTCTACCCTCGTCAGCGAGATCATACTTCAGCCCACGGACCCTGCTCTACCCTCGTCAGCGAGATCATACTTCAGCCCACGGACCCTGCTCTACCCTCGTCAGCGAGATCATACTTCAGCCCACGGACCCTGCTCTACCCTCGTCAGCGAGATCATACTTCAGCCCACGGACCCTGCTCTACCCTCGTCAGCGAGATCATACTTCAGCCCACGGACCCTGCTCTACCCTCGTCAGCGAGATCATACTTCAGCCCACGGACCCTGCTCTACCCTCGTCAGCGAGATCATACTTCAGCCCACGGACCCTGCTCTACCCTCGTCAGCGAGATCATACTTCAGCCCACGGACCCTGCTCTACCCTCGTCAGCGAGATCATACTTCAGCCCACGGACCCTGCTCTACCCTCGTCAGCGAGATCATACTTCAGCCCACGGACCCTGCTCTACCCTCGTCGCAGTGTTAACCTAACTTCCTAGGTACGACAACGAACCCTAGCCTTGCTACTCTATCCTTGTTGAATTACCTTGTCCTAATATTGTTCTCTCTGTGCCCAGGACCTCCGCTCCAAGACACCACCCACCTGGACGCCCCGTGCTGCACAAGGAGTGCACCTGCTCTCATCTATTTGCACGTTCTTGTACCTGTCGCACATTCAGCCCTGTAAACCTGTCTGCTTGGGGGTGAACATTAAAACCAACCTAAAACGCTCCATATTCTCTCTCCTCCTGTGTTCTGCTATTGGGCTCCGCCAACCCCTATCCTAACATTCTCTTTTGTCGGTCAGCAGCGTTTTGTACTTGTTGAAGCTTCTCTCTGTATAATTATTTTTTAAGTTTAAATATCAACATTATCTGGCCATCCTCAGTAAATAGTAAATACTATCAAACTTGCCAAAGACCAGAGTTGGGACACTCACTCACTCACTCACTCACAAACGTCTTTCTCTGGTCTGCATCCCCTTAACAAGTGTATTGAGCCATACTGTATTGTACCCATTCTGCAATCTGTTAAATAAAGTATTCATTCATTCATTCATTCATTCATGCATTCATTCATTCATTCATTCATTCATTCATTCATTCATTCATTCATTCATTCATTCATTCATTCATTCATTCATTCATTCATTCGTTCATTCATTCATTCAGTCGATCCTGAGTCCCAACTCCTAATACTGGAGTTGAGCGGAGTTCAATCTTCTACTCCAGTGTTGGAAATGGGCTCATTTTGGCCATTTTGGTAAGAAAGTTGCTGCTGACTTGATCATTGATGTGTTCAGAAAGGGCCTCTACTTGTCACACACGCCTTGTTATTGGGATATCTGGAAAACAGTTATTTTCACCAGGTTTGTTGACAGAGTCTGGCTATGGGGCGACAATAATATGTTCATGAGACATGGTTTCTCCCTTCAGCCTTTAATCGGCGTGGTTTATTATTTACATGGGCACACAGCAGCACATGAGTTCTCTCCGTGAGCGGTAGGTGGGAAGAGATAGAGGGGGAGGAGACATCTCCTTAAATACCCTCTACCTGGCGGTAGCATTAGCGGCTCCGCCTATAGCGCCCTCTAGTGGAAACTGTTATGCATAGTTAGACAGTTACTCAGTTACTAGCAATCATATATAACCTCTAACTTTAACACTCCCACTTAGGGTTGTCTAGTACACTGTACAACTTCTCCAAAAACTATTTTCAAAGAAAATAATACAGTTCAGAGCATCAAAAAGAATATGGTGTGGTGACCTATATTAAGAGACATTCACCAAGGTGGGCTTGTGCCTTTAAGAGTGTGGGGTTGTACTGTTTAGGGGACAGGTTAAATACCACTTCCGGTTCCGGGTTAACTTTGTTGTCATTTGTAAATGCTATGTGAGTGAGAAGTAAAGTACCTCAACTCGAACCACGTCTCTGGCTCGCTACTTTCTTATCGCCACATTGGTGACCCTGTGAAGAACATTTGTAACGTTAACAGCATTTAGCATTATGTCTCAAGACAACGGCGTCGCGCAACCGCAAGCTCCCGCGCCGAATGCTAACGACGCTAACATGCTACAAGCGAACATTTACGCTGCGACCGTCAAGTTGCCCGACTTTTGGCAGCATAATCCCCGGCCGTGGTTTCAACACATCGAAGCCCAATTCCAGCTGAGAGGAATAACACAGGATATAACTAAGTACTTCCATGTTGTGGCGGCGTTGGATGCTTCAACGACGGCACGGGCGATGATGCTGTTGGAGGATCCGCCGGCAGCTGACAAGTACAATGCGCTAAAGACATTCCTTCTGAAGCTATATGAACTGTCAGAACTGGAGAAAGCGGACCGCCTGCTGTCCCTCAACGGCCTCGGCGATGGCAAACCGTCGGAGTTGATGGAAAAAATGCTGGCTGTACTGGGATCAGCTGATCCCTCTTTTCTATTTACACACATTTTCTTGCGACAGCTTCCAGTGCCTGTGCGCACAGCACTGGCGAGTTCCCTCCTCTCCTCCACCAAGGACTATCGCGGCCTGGCTGCAGAAGCGGACAGGGTTTTCCTGGCCAACAGGCAGCAGCAGTTTGTCCATGCGCTGCTGCCCCACCAGGGCACCTCTGCCCCACCACTGGAGGCCTATACAGACACCGCTGCTGCGGTGACAGCCCGACGCCAACCCGATGATGGGCTCTGCTATTACCATGCCAGGTTTGGGGACAGGGCCAAGCAGTGTCGCAAGCCATGCAGTTTCAAGGGGCAGGGAAACGCCAGGGCCGGCGCTCATTAGTGGCTGTGGGTGCCGGCCATGACTGCAAGCTATTGTTTATCACCGACTCCTTGTCTGGCCGGCAGCTGCTGGTGGACTCGGGCGCGCAACGCAGCATCCTGCCGGCACAGGGCGTGGACACCATGGACGGCAGACACGGGCCCCAGATGGACGCAGCGAACGGTACGCCCATACGTACCTACGGCACCAGGTATGTGGAGGTGTGTTTTGGGGGGCGCCGTTTCGGCTGGGGTTTTGTGATGGCTGCGGTGTCCACGCCGCTCCTGGGAGCAGACTTCCTCTGTGCTTTCAGCTTACTGGTAGATGTTAAAAACTGTCGCTTGATCGATGCCCTCTCTTTTTCCTCTTACCCCTGCACACTTGGGGCGGTTGGGGGGGGCGGAGCTCTCTGCCTGTTGAACACACTTGCCACCGGGGACCCGTATGAACGCCTGCTCGCCGGTTTCCCTGACCTCACCACACCCACGTTCTCATCGGCAGTGGCCAAACACGGTGTGGAACACCATATTACCACAGAGGGCCCCCCAGTCTATGCCCGGGCCCGGCGCCTCGACTCAGCCAAGCTGGCAATCGCCAGGGGGGAGTTTTCCACCATGGAGCGACTTGGCATTGTGCGCCGCTCGAACAGCCTGTGGGCTTCTCCATTACACATGGTTACAAAGGCTGGCGGAGGTTGGCGTCCATGCGGCGATTTCCGTCGCCTTAATAACGCCACAACCCCCGACCGGTACCCTGTTCCGCACATACAGGACTTCTCTACCCACCTGGCAGGGGCTGTCATCTTCTCCAAGGTGGACCTGGTGCGCGGTTACCACCAGGTGCCGGTCCATCCACGGGATGTGCCAAAGACAGCTGTCATTACACCCTTTGGGCTTTTCGAATTCCTAAGAATGCCTTTCGGGCTCATGGGGGCGGCGCAGACGTTTCAGCGCCTGATGGACTCTGTGCTCCAGGACATGCCATTTTTGTTTGTGTACTTGGATGACATTCTTATAGCCAGTACGTCCATAGAGGAGCACATGACACACCTCCAGCAGCTGTTTGAGCGGCTCAGTAAGCACGGCCTCATCGTGAACCCAACCAAGTGCCAGTTCGGGCAGTCCTCCATCACTTTCCTCGGACACCATGTCGCTCCACAGGGAGCCACCCCACTCCCCGCCAGGGTGGAGGCCGTGGCCAGTTTTCCTCGTCCCCGCACCGTACGGGCTCTACAGGAGTTCCTGGGCATGGTGAACTTTTACAACCGGTTCCTTCCCCATGCTGCCCACCTCATGCGGCCCTTGTATGAGGCCCTGCGGGGCAAAGTGCCCAAGGACGAGTTAGATTGGTCCTCGGAGATGGACAGCGCTTTTGGGGGCTGCCAAGAACGCGCTAGCCAACGCTGCTCTGCTGGCGCACCCCTCTCCCACTGCCCCGGTCGCCCTCACGACAGACGCCTCTGACTATGCAGTGGGGGCGGTGTGCGAGCAGTGGGTGGGCGGTGCCTGGCAGCCACTGGCCTTTTTTAGCAAACAGCTCCGTGACAACGAGCGTAAGTACAGTACTTTCGACAGGGAACTGCTGGGTCTGTTCCTCGCCACCAGGCACTTTAGATTCCTGTTGGAAGGCCGCCAGTTCACTGCCTTTGTGGACCACAAGCCGCTAACGTTCTCCATGGCCAAGACCTCGGAGCCGTGGTCGGGACGTCAGCAGCGGCAGCTATCGGCGATCTCCGAGTTAACCACGGACATTCAGCACGTGGCGGGCAAGGACAACTTTGTCGCCGACTGCCTCTCTCGGGCGGTCATCGGGTCCGTCCACTTGGGACTAGATTATGCCGCCATGGCGGCAGACCAAGCCACGGACTCGGACATTCAGGCCTATCGGACGGGTCCTACCGCACTGCAGCTGGAGGATGTGGTGTTCGACACAGCTAACGCCACTCTCCTCTGCGACGTCTCCACTGGCCAACCGCGCCCTATGGTGCCTACGGCCTGGCGGCGCCGGGTTTTTAACATGATCCACAGCCTTTCCCACCCAGGTGTGAAGGCCTCGACTAAGCTGGTGGGGGTCAAGTTTGTGTGGCCTGGCCTCCGGAAGGATGTTAGGACCTGGGCTAGCTCATGTGTGGCGTGCCAGCGTGCCAAGGTGCACCGCCATACCAAAGCCCCTTTGGCACCGTTTATAGTGCCGGAGAGGCGGTTCGACCATGTGAATGTGGACCTGGTGGGCCCCCTGCCCCCCTCCCATGGATATACTCACCTCCTCACCATGGTGGACAGGACCACCAGGTGGCCGGAGGCTGTTCCACTGTCCTCCACTACGGCAGCGGAGGTGGCCCGGGCGTTCATCGGCTGCTGGGTGGCCCGTTTTGGCACACCGGGGGACATCACGAGCGACAGGGGCCCCCAGTTCACTTCGGAGCTCTGGACTGCAGTTGCGGAGCACCTGGGGGTGAAGATCCACCGCACTACGGCGTACAACCCGCAGGGCAACGGACTTTGCGAGCGGTTCCATAGGGACATGAAGGCCGCTCTTCGGGCTGCCCTTACGGATGGCGCCTGGGTTGACCGCCTCCCGTGGGTCTTGCTTGGTCTTCGTTCTGCCCCCAAAGAGGACCTCCAGGCCTCGTCCGCCGAGCTGGTGTACGGCCAGCCGCTGCGGGTCCCTGGGGAGTTTCTTCCGGGGGCCACAGCGTCCTGGTCCGTCGCCTCCCATCGAACAGCGTCCCGGGGTGTTGCCGATGCCCTTATTCCCATTCCAACATCCCGCCACTGCCTTCCCCAGTCCTACGTCCCCAGGGACCTGCCGTTGGCCAAATATGTTTTCATCCGCCACGACAGCCATCGGACCCCGCTGCAGCCCCCTTATGACGGGCCTTTCCGTGTCCTGGAGGCAGGCACTAAAAACTTTGTTGTGGACATGGGAGGCAGGCCGGAGCGGGTCACTATAGACCGTCTTAAGCCTGCTCACTTGGACAAGGACGAACCAGTTAAGTTGGCCCTACCCCCGCGGCGGGGGCGCCCCCCGGTTTCGGCTCAGACCCCTGCCCTATCCTCTGTTCCGGCCTTGGCCCCTTCCGTGGCCCGGCCGCTGGTTCCACTTATCTCCCTTAGTCCCCCTCTGGTTAAGCACAGTCGGTTCGGCCGCTTGATCCGTCCCCCTCCACGTTGACTATTTCATGCTGTGATCTGTTCACTGATGGACTGTTCACTGGCTATTAATTAGTTGCAGTTTTGTATTGGTGAATTCTGGGGGGGCCTGTGTGGTGACCTATATTAAGAGACATTCACCAAGGTGGGCTTGTGCCTTTAAGAGTGTGGGGTTGTACTGTTTAGGGGACAGGTTAAATACCACTTCCGGTTCCGGGTTAACTTTGTTGTCATTTGTAAATGCTATGTGAGTGAGAAGTAAAGTACCTCAACTCGAACCACGTCTCTGGCTCGCTACTTTCTTATCGCCACAATGGCACCAATACTACAATACTACAGTCAATATTTACACACCAAACATGACCTCTGCAAATCTTTTCAATTTCAGTTTGGAAGCAGGTTTCATCATAGCGTCTGCTACCATGTCGTCTGTTGGGACAATAAATCAGTGTCATTCTTTCTTCTCTGATGACACATCTGATGAAATTATATTTTATATCGACATGTTTACATCTCTGTCGGCACACAGGGTTTCTAGCAATCGCAATGGTTCCCTGGTTGTCTTCATAAACAACAGTCTTCTTATATACATAGGTATCCATTCCTTCAAGCAGTTGTTCTAGATAAATACATTCCTGTATTGTCATAGCTAGAGCCATGTATTCGGCTTCACAAGTTGATAGTGCCACTGTGGGCTGCTTCTTTGTTTTCCACGAAACCAGTGAGCTGTTTGTGTTCAAACTCACACAATATCCTGTGGTACTTCTTCTATCTGTGGTGTCTGCTGCCCAATCTGCATCACTGTAGGCTTTAAGCCCTAAGCCCTCGCTGCTCTTTCTGAAACAAAGCTGTTTATCTGCTGTACCATGTTTTGCTGTAATCCAGTGCTCCTCTGTGGGGTCAGCAAAATGCTGTGACAATTTGCTCACTACAAAACATAGGTCAGGGCGAGTACATGTTGTCAAATAAATGAGGCTACCCACAGCTTTTCTGTAAATTTTTACATCTGTCAGTTTCTGAGCATCCTCTTGGTAGTCTAGTTTTTGATCACATGGTGTTTCCCTTGTTCTACATTCCTGCATGTCAAAACATTTCAGGATCTTTTCCACATATCTCTTCTGGGATATTTTTACACAATTGGCAGACTGTTCAAAGTCCATGCCTAGAAAATGTTTCAACCTTCCAAGGTCCTTCATTTTGAATCTGGTGGAGAGCATACCTTTCACCTGTTCTAGGTTTCTAGTGTTGTCTGCTGCGATGATCAAATCATCCACCCAAATGACAATTATCACTTTTCCTGACTCTTTTGACTCACTTGAGTAAACAAAGGGGTCTACTGGGTTCTGTTGGAAGTGATCTTCAATGAGACATGTATGAAGCATCTCGTTCCAATTTTACCCAGACTGTTTCAGGCCGTAAATGGATTTTTCTAGCTTACACACTAGTTTCTCTCCTTTCTTCTCGTAACCTTCAGGTTGTTCCATGTATATCTCCCTATCTATGGGTGCGTGCAGGTAAGTTGTCTTCTCATCCATCTGATGCAAAATCAAACTGTCCTCAGCCGCTTTCTGCATCACTACCCTTACACTGGTCAGATTGGCTGTGGGGGAGAAGGTCTCACCGTAGTCTATCCCCTCCCTCTGACTGTAACCTTTAGCTACAAACCTGGCTTTGTACTTGTTGTGGCCTTCAATACCCTCCTTGATTGAGTACACCCATTTCCCTCCCACTGTCTGTCTGCCCTCTGGTAACTTGGTTAGAGTAAAGGTGTGGTTGTCCTCTAGGGACCTCATCTCCTCATCCATTTCTCTCTCCCATTTACTTGATTCAGGGGACACTATGGCCTCTTTAAAGGTCTGAGGTACTCCACTGACTACTCTGTAGCAGTAATCAATGCTGGTAAGTGTACTGTCATCCTCATCACTTTCTCTCCGGGCATAGTCTGTCAGATACTTTGGGGGTTTGTGTTCCCGTGAGGCAGGGGTGGCCAACCTTTTTTGAACCAAGATCTACTTTTTTATTTACCACCTAGCCCGAGAGCTACCAGCCAAAATTGTATATTGTAAGCCGTCATTTGAGGCTTTATAAAAGCAGCATAATGAACACAAATCTGTCAGTGCAGAGTCCAACCTCATCTTAAATAACAAACAGCATTGCTTGTTGTAGTTAACAAGGAGAGGAAGAGTTGATTTTTTTTTTTTTAATAATCAAATTTTATTAATCAAGATCTACTTGAAATCAGCCCGCAATCTACCTGTCGATCGCGATCGACTGGTTGGGCACCACTGCCGTGAGGGATACCTCCCACTGCTTGGGGCACGTGACGTCACCCTCGGGTGCTTCTCGTCATCGTCCTCTGGGGGTTGCTGACTGTCTGTCTGCACGACCGTGCTCAGTACACTAGGCTGAGGTGTCTCTGTTTCTTCACACCTTACTCTGGAGTCCAGCTCTGGCTCCTCTGTCTGTGTCTCGTTCTCACATGTTGTCTTTGTGACAAACTTGACTAGCCTGTGTTTCAGCACTCTCCCTTTACCGGGATAATAAACTAGGAAAGCGGGGCTTCCTTTGTCGTGCCCTACAAAGAGTCCTTTTTCACATCTGGACTCGAGCTTTCCTCTGTCCTGCAGGTAAGCATAACACACTGATCCAAATTGGTGCATTCTAGCTAGATTACACTTCTTTCCTGTCAGTGCTGTATACGGGGTGGTGCCCGTGTGCTTATTAAAGCACCTGTTAAAGCACCTGTTTCTTTCACCGCATAATGCCATAGACTCTTAGGTAAGTTACTATCTACTAGCTTACACCTAGCCATTTCGAAAAGAGTGCGCCATTCCCTCTCTGCCACTCCGTTCTGGTGTGGGGAGTATGGACATGACGTCTCGTGTCTTATCTTGTTCCTTCTCAACAGTGATTGGAACTCTCTATTTGTGAACTCGGTTCCGTTGTCGGACCTCAAACATCTTATGTTACCATAAGGGGCTACGTCTGCCAGGAATTTCTCCGTGGCCTGGAGTGTGTCACTCTTTGCTTTGAGAAAGTAAACAAACACTGCCCCTGTACACACATCTGTAAAAGACTGTACATATCTAAAGCCTCCTATGGACTTGTTTCTTACTGGACCGGCTAGATCTGTGTTAACTAGCGCAAGTGGTACCTTTACTTTTTCTGTGGGATTTCTGTTTCCCGATTGAGTAAACGTCCCTTTTATGCACACCACACATTCTCTGTCAGGTCTATGCTTTTCACCTTCAATGTGCATGCCTTCTATCACTGCTTGCAGTTTCAGTAAATCCTCGTAATTACAATGACCCATGATCTCATGCCATGTCTGAATATCGTGACTGACAGTCACGTTACACATATCATTATTATTACACTTGTCGTTGTCATTACACTCTGTTTGTAGATAATACATTCTCTGGTACACCTCTATGTTAAATCGCGTACCGTTAGGCTCTACAAGAAAATGTTTACTTTCATTGAAGAACACTTTGGCACCGTTCGCAGTAGCAGATCTTACAGAGAATAGTTCTTGTGGGAACGAGGGTACGTAGAGAGCGTTCTGTAACGTCACTGTACGCTGGAGCCCCTCACTGTCTTTGAGGCATACCTGTGCGTCTCCTCTCTCTTGCGCCAACCCGTAGGTGCGCTTCCCGTCTGCCAGCGCCATGCTGTGTCTCTCCGGGTCGAAAGTGTTGTCAAAGTTCTTGAACCGACTCCTGTCGTTGATGACGTCGGACGACGCACCTGTGTCCACGATCAGTTCCTTCCTTTGGGCCTGCTGCAGCTGCGTTGGCCGGGTGACGTACGCTGTCTGCGCCCCGAGGATGAAGTCCTCTTGTCCCGCTACTCTCCGGGCGTCGCCTCGACTCGTCCCACGTCCACCGCAGGGGCGGATTTAGGATTGTAGGAGATCCGGGGCTTAGCCCAGATGGGCCCCCCCCCTTTTTTTTTTTTTTTTTATTTATTTTTTGGGCAGGCAAGGGGTGGTTTGTAGGGGTCAGGCACGACCCCCTCCACGACAGATTTTTTTTGAATTTAATGAACCTGTACGTGCAATTTCCTGCAATATAGAGCCTTCAATCTTGACCAATAAAGCTGCTCTTTTCACTATAAAACTCAGTTAACCATAACGTAGTTATGGTTAGATTTATATATTGGGGGGGGATATATCATATTTTTCATATAATCAAAAAGTGGTGGAGCAAGATCATACCTTTGCTCCCCCAAGTTCAATAGTGGGAGAGCAGAGATGCTCCGAATGCTCTTATGGCCAGGCGTCTATGATTCACTGATACAAAGTAAAATAGTGCAGTGCAATAAAATTGTTAGTAAAATAGAATAAAATAATGCAATAGTGCATTGCAATAAAATAGTTATCATCGTATTTTTTCGGGAGGCCGGTAAGGAGTGCATTACAGTAGTCGAGTTGGCTTGAGATAAAGGCATGGATCTGGTTTTCAGCGTCCTTTTGATTTATAAATGGCCGTACTTTAGCTATGTTTCTAAGGTGGAAGAATTAAGTTTTTGTCAACTTGTTGATTGTGATTTAAAGCTTAGGTCTGAGTCTACCATAACACCAAGACTTAACTCACTCAAATACAGTTAGCAGCTGGATAGACCACAGATGGAAATTAGCTTCTGCTAAATCTGGTGCAAACATATTTTCATGTAACAATGATGAATTGTATAAAAAAAAATAAAAAAAAATTTTTTTAATTTATTTTTTATTTTTTTTAATTTTTTTTTAAATAGATTCGGGGCTTTTCAGAATACATCCGGGGCTTGAGCCCAGGTAGCCACCCCCTAGCTCTGCCCCTGGTCCACCGTCGTCGCCATCCTGTCCACAGCCGCCATCTTGTCCATGCGCGTACCGTGCGCTCTGGTTGCGTTTCTTCCTGCACACTTTGTCTGTGTGCCTCGTGGATTTGCAGAAGCTACACCAAACAGTCTTTGTGCAGTTATCTTTCCGATGGCCTTTTTCTCCGCATCGCCAACACACCAGCTCTGTCGTGGGCCTGGTCTTCTCCCTCGGCGTCGCTCTGGCCTTCAGCACCCTCTCTCCCGCCTCCGCGGCGGCTGGGTGGATATCTTCTGAGGCCTCGAAAATTCTTAACTTGGCCTTGAACTTTCCCAGCGTCATGTCCGCTGAACCGTGTGTTACCAGTAGTGTGAACGGTTTGTACAGCTCCAGTAGTCCTCTCATCATCATCGCCATCATTAGCCCATCGCTAATGGTGCTTCTCCTGCACTCTTCAACGCCGTAATGATCTGCTCAGCTCTGATGACGTATTCGGTCACAGTCTCGGTGTGCCCCTTCTTCAGTGCTGTTAGTGTTATGTAGAGGGACACGACTCGGGGTCTTCCTTGCCCGATATAATGTTCTCTCAACACTTCCAGGCTTTCTCGGCCTTTGTCCTTAGTGTCGCGGAATATCAGCCCCAAGCTTGTGTCGTCGAGCAGTGGTGCTAACTCACAGTATGCATCTGCAGTATGCTTGTCGTCCAGGGCTTGCGCTTCCGCCGTTACTTCTCCCGTGGGGGCCGTCAAGATCGTTGTCTTCAGTCCCACACCGTGCATGCAGCATAACATGCGCTCTTCCCAGAGCTCATAGTCCTCGGCTCTTCCGTTGAACGAGAGCCATTTGCTCTTTCCTTTTGTCGCCACGAGTTTGAAGACGGGGTTCTCCACCTCGCCTCCGTTGGGCTCAGCAGGCTCCGTCTCCCCCGGTGCCACCTCCCCGGGGCTCTGCGTGCTGCTCTCCGGGCGGGTCCGCTTGTACGCCAGCAGCAGTGCGTCGGTGGGGTCGGTGCCCCGCTTCCTCTTGACGCGCAGGATCGTTGTGTTGGATTCCATGTTGCTCTTTTGATGGTAGGCGTAGCTTTAGCTCTTGTTGGCCTAGCGTCTAGCCATGCGGTACTCCCGGTGCTAACCTAGCCTATACTTCAGCTAAACTTGCTACCCTTTATTATTTCGCCCCTGCGTGATCTGGGCCCATAACCTGTTGACAGAGTCTGGCTATGGGGCGACAATAATATGTTCATGAGACATGGTTTCTCCCTTCAGCCTTTAATCGGCGTGGTTTATTATTTACATGGGCACACAGCAGCACAAGAGTTCTCCTCTCCGTGAGCGGTAGGTGGGAAGAGATAGAGGGGGAGGAGACATCTCCTTAAATACCCTCTACCTGGCGGTAGCATTAGCGGCTCCGCCTATAGCGCCCTCTAGTGGAAACGTATGCATAGTTAGACAGTTACTCAGTTACTAGCAATCATATATAACCTCTAACTTTAACAAGGTTAGCCATGGATTCGTATTGAAATAACATTTTTGTGGGAATGAAGAGCGAATTCTATTGCACTTGGATTCACTAACCAGACCCTGACTTCTGAATACTGTTGGAGTCAAGGAATCAACTCTTTTCTAGTTGACTCCCTCCATCACTACCTGCGATACATACCTTGGCATGACCACATAAACAGCAGGTAATGTGGCTACATCTAGTCAAAACCTGATGTAGGACCATAGCTTTTTCCATGTCAAGTTCCATGTTAAAGGAACACTCCAACATTTTGGGAAATACACTTATTTGCCATCTTCCCCAGAGTCAAACAAGAATATTGATATCAGTTTCATCTCTGTGTGTCCAGCAGCCCCAGAGAGAGGTCCATGTACATACTAGCCTAGCTTAGCACAAGGACTAGAAGCAGCAGGGAGCAGCTAGCCTAGCTTAGCACAAGGACTAGAAGCAGCAGGGAGCAGCTAGCCTAGCTTAGCACAAGGACTAGAAGCAGCAGGGAGCAGCTAGCCTAGCTTAGCACAAGGACTAGAAGCAGCAGGGAGCAGCTAGCCTAGCTTAGCACAAGGACTAGAAGCAGCAGGGAGCAGCTAGCCTAGCTTAGCACAAGGACTAGAAGCAGCAGGGAGCAGCTAGACTAGCTTAGCACAAGGACTAGACGCAGCAGGGAGCAGCTAGCCTAGCTTAGCACAAGGACTAGAAGCAGCAGGGAGCAGCTAGACTAGCTTAGCACAAGGACTAGAAGCAGCAGGGAGCAGCTAGCCTAGCTTAGCACAAGGACTAGAAGCAGCAGGGAGCAGCTAGCCTAGCTTAGCACAAGGACTAGAAGCAGCAGGGAGCAGCTAGCCTAGCTTAGCACAAGGACTAGAAGCAGCAGGGAGCAGCTAGCCTAGCTTAGCACAAGGACTAGAAGCAGCAGGGAGCAGCTAGCCTAGCTTAGCACAAGGACTAGAAGCAGCAGGGAGCAGCTAGACTAGCTTAGCACAAGGACTAGAAGCAGCAGGGAGCAGCTAGACTAGCTTAGCACAAGGACTAGAAGCAGCAGGGAGCAGCTAGCCTAGCTTAGCACAAGGACTAGAAGCAGCAGGGAGCAGCTAGCCTAGCTTAGCACAAGGACTAGAAGCAGCAGGGAGCAGCTAGACTAGCTTAGCACAAGGACTAGAAGCAGCAGGGAGCAGCTAGCCTAGCTTAGCACAAGGACTAGAAGCAGCAGTACTGTTTCCCGAGTTACCAGTGAATGTGAACTGTGCTATAAGAAACTTTGGATAATACAAACTGTCATTACAACTGTGGAGAATTGAGAGCACCGCATGCTGAAACGCTGCTACTATTAACATGGGCTCGCTCGTTGGAGAGCAGCAAAGGTGCGCATATTGACTGACAAACGAACATGGGAGCTCGACGTGTGTAATTAACTGTGCTATTTCCTTGCAGCCAGGAGGACACTACTGCATTACCCTGGGCTGCTCTGCATTAGGAAGTACCCTATTCCCCGGTCCCAGTCGGAACGCTTTTCAGCCCGAGGCCGTGGGAGAGAGGGAGGGGGGGAGAGACCCTCCCCGCCCACGCGCCTTCGGGCGGCGTTATATACTTTTTTTGTCGTCTCGTCTATAACTGTGATTTGGCGCTTCCACTGCCCCAACCTAGGCTAGGATGTGGGAGGAGCATTCTGGCCCCAGACCTAAACCTCATAGTGCCCCATACCCACTACCCTAACATGCCCTCTTATCTTTACTGTGTGCCACCAGTGTGTATTGTTCTTAATATTAATTAATTATGTGCTGTGACTCCCTGAGACCAGATGTGTGGTATTTATATTCGCAGGCTATGTTTGTAGTGTAGTGTGCAGTGTGATTCTGGATTAGTTCGTGACCGTTTCCAGACCTGGGTGCAGTACAGGCACCATTCCCCACGTGTGCAGTGCTTCAGGGGCAGAACAGATAGTGTGGGTGGGAACAGCAGCTTGGGGTTGGCCTTAGGCTGGAAAAGCTATGCCTCCTAACGTGTGAAAACGGAAGTACAGAAGTACCGGCTATTGTCACCTCAGCTCTGGGCATGGGTGTGGACTTCAAAGGAGTTGATGTGGTTGTTAATTATGGGCCACCAAGGGACACAGAGGCTTACATGCAGCCGGCCTTGGGCAGAGCTGGCAGGGACGGTTCAAAAGTATGCCTGCCTATACAGTGCTTGTCCATGTAGGGGCTTTGATTTGTCCCTAAACACTATGTTTTTTATAGATGCATGAATGCCTAGTGAACGAATGTAGTATAGATTATGTTTAAATAGTTTTTATATTCACTTTAATGTCCTTCTATTTTTCTGTTTCTTTCTGGCTTAAACATCTAGCTCAGGGACTACAACTGAAAAGTAGCAACCCTGCTAATGTTGGCATATTTACAGTTTTTAAATTTGTATTCATTTATAAATGTATAACTGTTGATTGGTATGCACTGGGGTGAGGCTGGCGAGCCACCGTTTCATTTGAGGATTGTTTTCCCCCCTTTTTGTTACCTTAATGGTTTAGGTTCATTAATGTATTTCCCTTTACAGATAGTGGTGTTGGTTTGTTGTGTTGCCCTTGGCTCACCCTTGAGTTGCCATTGTGCTTCCTTTATGTTAATAAATATCATTTTTGTTTACAAACCTGGTCATCATTTCTGTCAACCAATATTTATGTTACAGCCCTTACCCTCAGGGGTCGTGACAGGCTCATTGAAGAAATAGATGTTGCATGTTTTCTGTATGAATGATACATTTACTATATTACTGTATAGATGTTGCATGTTTTCTGTATGAATGATATATTTACTATATTATAGATTGCATTAAGTTTAAGTAGAATTAACAATTCCCCCCCCAAAATCTATCTATTCTTTCTCTAAATATCTCTCAAGAGGCTCTATTGTTATGCCTTATTGCCCAACATTACAAAATTGATTATTCTTATTTATACTAACAATGACTCAATTCACACCATTCAAAAGTGTCATTATTGCTGTTTTGTTTAGCTAGCATACCTGCACCACAATATAATTTGTGAATGATTAGCCCACTCACCCCCTCTTAACGATAAACGAATGACTTTTATAACATTTATTTATTTATTTATTTATTTATTTATTTATTTATTTATTTATTTATTTATTTATTTATTTATTTATTTATTTATTTATTTATTTATTTATTTATTTATTTATTTATTTATTTATTTATTTATTTATTTATTTATTTATTTATTTATTTATTTATAATCTTTTCCCCCCTCCTTTTTCTCCCATCCCAATGTTAGTCGTTATGCCAATTCCCAATCCCCTTCCTGGTCGCTGCGCACTTACCCCCTACAGTCGGTCTGGGAGAGTGGAGGCTATCACATGCTTCCTCCGACACACGTGTATCCAATCAACCGCTTCTTTTCACCTGGCAGCGCGGATTCTCACTGAGAGGGTGTAACGTGTGGAAGGATCACACTACCCCCCTTAGATCCTTTCCTCGCTGAGCAGGCGCCCCGACCGAACTGTAGGAGTCGCTGTTTACAACGACCAGGACCCACCCACCAGCTTTCCCACCCCTAACACTGCCAATTGTGTTAATATGAACGACCAGCCAAGCTGGTAGCAACGCCAAGAGCCCTGCGTCTCCTGCGTTGGTGGCGAGTGCCTTGCCCACTACACCACCTAGCCGCTATACCATTGACTTCTAACAATCTGAATCTTACAGGATTAATATGAAAATGAAATAATTATTCAAGTTAACGTTCACTTTCAACGCGTGTCTAAATGGACAGTGTCCTAAATCTCCCAGCCTTTTGTATCGTGAGGCTGGACGAGGCGGCGATAACGAGGTTGTTTCTGGGGGGAGTGCATTTTCATGAACACCGTGTCGTGATTGGTCCGTTCGGAGGCAGCTTCCAGGGGAGGGACATTCTACCCGGTTCACACTTTCGGCCGTAGTGCTTTACCAGGCTTTATCTCACGAGGTTAGGTTGGCCTACAGGGCAGAGAAGCGCTTCCTCTTTTAATCACCCTAGGCCTACGGGCACTGGTCTTTTAGATTAGGTTAGTTAGTAGTTATTTATTTATATATTCATGAACTTGTATGCTATATATCTAATATTATGTAATAAAGTATTTCTTATTGTTTCTTGAACATTCTCCTGTGTCTGTTTGTGGTCTTGGGGAAATGCATGTATGGTAGGTCAGCTGAGCCCTTTGGGAAGTGTATCCGTGCGTTTGCACACCTTAAAGGGGAACTATCTTATAAATGGCCTTTTTGAGTGTTTAGCATTGTTTCCTAGCTATGTGAACTTATATTAATATGATCTATGTCTCAAAATTCTCATATTGGCGCATTCTTCCAATTCTCCTCTCACAATATTCACCCTCACTGAACTGAGTCGTTTGAAAATGTGCCTATATGTGATGTCATATAGTCACTGCTGCATGTTAATGTTCAGCAGACGGCGCAGGCCACACAGTGGTTTAGGTGGCACCTGCAGCTGCGGCTGCAAAACAGCTCGAAATCTTGAGGTAGAAAAATGCTGTTTTTGAGAACTTGATTAGAAATACAAAACAATGAATAAAAAAAATATATATATTACAGAGGTGTTCCATAGACTCACAGGAATTGTGTAAAAGTGCCCAAATAGTGAAAGAAATAGTAAAATAGTTCCCCTTTAATTATAGATCTGAATGCTTCCCATTGGGGTCTGGTGACATTTATATACAGTACAGTGTCAGGGCTCTGTGTGTGTGAGTGTGTTGATATACAGTACAGTGTGAGTGTGTTGATATACAGTACAGTGTCAGGGCTCTGTGTCTGAGTGTGTTGATATACAGTACAGTGTCAGGGCTCTGTGTCTGAGTGTGTTGATATACAGTACAGTGTGAGTGTGTTGATATACAGTACAGTGTCAGGGCTCTGTGTCTGAGTGTGTTGATATACAGTACAGTGTCAGGGCTCTGTGTCTGAGTGTGTTGATATACAGTACAGTGTGAGTGTGTTGATATACAGTACAGTGTCAGGGCTCTGTGTGTGAGTGTGTTGATATACAGTACAGTGTCAGGGCTCTGTGTCTGAGTGTGTTGATATACAGTACAGTGTCAGGGCTCTGTGTGAGTGTGTTGATATACAGTACAGTGTCAGGGCTCTGTGTCTGAGTGTGTTGATATACAGTACAGTGTCAGGGCTCTGTGTGTGAGTGTGTTGATATACAGTACAGTGTCAGGGCTCTGTGTCTGAGTGTGTTGATATACAGTACAGTGTCAGGGCTCTGTGTGTGAGTGTGTTGATATACAGTACAGTGTCAGGGCTCTGTGTGTGAGTGTGTTGATATACAGTACAGTGTCAGGGCTCTGTGTGTGAGTGTGTTGATATACAGTACAGTGTCAGGGCTCTGTGTGTGAGTGTGTTGATATACAGTACAGTGTGAGTGTGTTGATAATATACAGTACAGTGTCAGGGCTCTGTGTGTGAGTGTGTTGATATACAGTACAGTGTGAGTGTGTTGATAATATACAGTACAGTGTCAGGGCTCTGTGTGTGAGTGTGTTGATATACAGTACAGTGTCAGGGCTCTGTGTGTGAGTGTGTTGATATACAGTACAGTGTCAGGGCTCTGTGTGTGAGTGTGTTGATATACAGTACAGTGTCAGGGCTCTCTGTGTGTGAGTGTGTTGCTATACAGTACAGTGTCAGGGCTCTGTGTGTGTGTGTTGATATACAGTACAGTGTCAGGGCTCTGTGTGTGTGTGTTGATATACAGTACAGTGTCAGGGCTCTGTGTGTGTGTGTTGATATACAGTACAGTGTCAGGGCTCTGTGTGTGTGAGTGTGTTGATATACAGTACAGTGTGAGTGTGTTGATATGCAGTACAGTGTGAGTGTGTTGATATACAGTACAGTGTCAGGGCTCTGTGTGTGTGTGTTGATATACAGTACAGTGTCAGGGCTCTGTGTGTGTGAGTGTGTTGATATACAGTACAGTGTCAGGGCTCTGTGTGTGTGTGTTGATATACAGTACTATGTGAGTGTGTTGATATACAGTACAGTGTCAGGGCTCTGTGTGAGTGTGTTGATATACAGTACAGTGTCAGGGCTCTGTGTGTGAGTGTGTTGATAGTGATTATCTTTGGAATGATTACAGTACAGATGGTTTCAACTTCACCACACCATGACCGCTACAAATGGACTACAATTTGATTTCCTTTCAGGTGTTGGTATTAGCAAAACACTACAACAGGAAATCAACTACAATCCAAGCTGTTCCCTGAACCTGTAACACGGTCAAGGTGGATCACAAGAATTAGCCTAACGGTCATTTATTTTGCCCTGACCTCTCGCGTGAGGGTGATCTGGCATGGATCTGTAACATAATCCATTAGATTACACCAACTCACTAACAATATTTGGGCTATTTGAGCTGCAATTCTTGTATGAAAAGTGCTATACAAATAAAGTGTATTATTATTATTATTATATTATGATGATGAGCCTATTTTAAATTACTTTAAGTTGGTCCCTTCAAATTCCCCAAAAGTATGAAGCCAACCATCAAATATATTCCAATGTAATTTTATTTTAAATTAATACAACTTAAACAATGTTATTTTTATCCTTCCACAACAATGATTCATCATTATTTCATATATCAATTGATAAAAAGAAAATGTCTTTTTACCTTCAAACATGTTTCTTCAAATCCAACAAGTGATCATCTGTAATCTCATGTTTCTTTAATCAGATGACTGTAATAACATGTGATCAGTGACTTCCCAACCCTGTGTGTATGACATTTACAACCAATCACAACAATAACATTCATACACATACATACAATCCTATTCATACATACAATCCATATACAACAATAACTATACAGTACAGTGTTAAATGCAACTTCATAATGTTTAACACAGTGAAAGCAGGAGCAGTTGTCATATGCTGGTCCATCAGAGGGCAGGTCAGGAAACCTTTCACCTTTCAGAGGTCAGGAAACTTAATGTAGGAAGAAACTCCTAGCCTTGACTCAACACTTAACCGTCTGTAGTGTGGTAGTGAAAGGGTTAACCTTCTGTAGTGTGGTAGTGAAAGGGTTAACCTTATGCAGTGTGGTAGTGAAAGGTTAACCTTCTGTAGTGTGGTAGTGAAAGGTTAACATTCTGTAGTGTGGTAGTGAAAGGGTTAACCTTATGTAGTGTGGTGGTGAAAGGGTTAACCTTCTGTAGTGTGATAGTGAAAGGGTTAACCGTCTGTAGTGTAGTAGTGAAAGGGTTAACCTTCTGTAGTGTGGTAGTGAAAGGGTTAACCTTATGTAGTGTGGTAGTGAGAGGTCTGTAGTGTGGTAGTGAAAGGGTTAACCTTCTGTAGTGTGGTAGTGAAAGGTTAACCTTCTGTAGTGTGATAGTGAAAGGGTTAACCTTCTGTAGTGTGGTAGTGAAAGGTTAACTCTCTGTAGTGTGGTAGTGAAGGGTTAACATTCTGTAGTGTGGTAGTGAAAGGGTTAACCTTCTGTAGTGTGGTAGTGAAGGGTTAACATTCTGTAGTGTGGTAGTGAAAGGGTTAACCTTCTGTAGTGTGGTGGTGAAAGGGTTAACCTTCTGTAGTGGTAGTGAAAGGGTTAACCTTCTGTAGTGTGGTAGTGAAAGGTTAACCTGTAGTGTGGTAGTGAAAGGGTTAACCGTCTGTAGTGTGGTAGTGAAAGGATTAACCTTCTGTAGTGGTAGTGAAAGGGTTAACCTGTAGTGTGGTAGTGAAAGGTTAACCTGTAGTGTGATAGTGAAAGGTTAACCTTCTGTAGTGTGGTAGTGAAAGGGTTAACCTTCTTGTAGTGTGGTAGTGAAAGGTTAACCTTCTGTAGTGTGGTAGTGAAATGGTTAACCTTCTTGTAGTGTGGTAGTGAAAGGTTAACCTTCTGTAGTGTGGTAGTGAAAGGTTAACCTTCTGTAGTGTGGTAGTGGAAGGTTAACCTTCTGTAGTGTGGTAGTGAAAGGTTAACCTTCTGTAGTGTGGTAGTGAAAGGGTTAACCTTCTTGTAGTGTGGTAGTGAAAGGTTAACCTTCTGTAGTGTGGTAGTGAAAGGTTAACCTTCTGTAGTGTGGTAGTGAAAGGGTTAACCTTCTTGTAGTGTGGTAGTGAAAGGTTAACCTTCTGTAGTGTGGTAGTGAAAGGTTAACCTTCTGTAGTGTGGTAGTGAAAGGGTTAACCTTCTTGTAGTGTGGTAGTGAAAGGTTAACCTTCTGTAGTGTGGTAGTGAAAGGGTTAACCTTCTGTAGTGTGGTAGTGAAAGGGTTAACCTTCTTGTAGTGTGGTAGTGAAAGGTTAACCTTCTGTAGTGTGGTAGTGAAAGGTTAACCTTCTGTAGTGTGGTAGTGAAAGGTTAACCTTCTGTAGTGTGGTAGTGAAAGGGTTAAGATGAACCACAGGCTGCTTTCTCTGCTGTGATTTCCATGGGCAGCGTTGAAGTAGAACAGGACAGATTAGGAGGCAGAACAAACTATGTGTTACTCCCCTTAACAATTTTAGGAGGAACAAACAAACCACTTCCGCAAAACTTTTCACAATTTCAGCAATTTGACATGACTGATACACTCAGCCCTTCCTCTTCCCAGCTCCAAATCTTTACATCAACGTTGTGTCTTAATCCTACCTTCCGTATTTATAACTACTTAAGGCAACACTGGAAGGGCACCAATGAGATTAGATGAGTAGAGGAGAAAATCCCTGCTGCGTCCCGTTGATCTCATGGTCTGATGAATCAAACGAACGTCTGCCGTTGTGCAGGGAAGGAGAGGAGCATCTTCCTGTTCTACCTAGCCCTCTGGACTCTTAAAATGACCGCAGCGTTGCCTGGACAAGCCAAACAGGAAGGATCGCCACTGAGGACTAGATGTAACTTTTCTGATGACTTGGCAAGATGCACTCTGCTCGCTAGGATCTCTTTTCCTGGAGCGCTTCCTCTGTTGCGCTTCCTTTGTTCTGTAATATTGACCTCCTGCCTTGAACGTTTGTTATGATGTCGCAGAAGGCCGAGATCCAGAGGCATTTGCAAAACCGCCGCTGTACTTTCAACTGCGTGGGATTCTTTTCCCAGTGTACAGAAGAGGAAAAGGTCTTCCCGTTTTCCCAAGAAAGGACTATCAAACCATGGAACTCTATGGAAAACCTGGACAGTCCTGTGTCAAATGTTTCCAAAGCAGAAGAGCGACACAAGCCAATCAAAACCCTCAATGTTAATGTCGGGGGTAAGGTCTTCCACATTCCCAAGCAGTCAGCCATGAGGTATCCTGCGACGCGGATAGGGTCCCTGGTCCTCTGCACGGACCGCGTTAAACAGCTGTCGTTTTGTGATGATTATTCTGTGCACAAAAATGAGTTCTTCTTTGATCGTGACCCTGCCTTCTTCCACTATATCTTCCATTTCTACACCAGCGGAGTGCTGTGGCTCGTGAGGGAACTGTGCCCCATCCACTTCGAAGAGGAGATGGAGTACTGGGGCATGAGTCTGAACGACATGCAGCGCTGCTGCGGAATCCTGTTTGAAGAGAAGGTTGACGAGGTCAAGGACTACCTGAAGGTAGAGAAGGAGTTGATCGCTGAGATCAGGGTGAGGCATTATGGCGATGGCTATAAGAACATGATCTTGGGCACATTCCGGAAGACCGTCTGGAACCTTGTGGAAAATCCCTACTCGTCAATTTGGGCGAAAACCTTCGCCGTATTATCTAGCCTCTTTGTGCTCATCTCCATCGTAGCGATGACACTTGACACTGTTAAGGAGCTAAACATCTACACAATCTATGGCAAAACCTACATGGAATGGGTGGAAATCTCCTCTATTCTCTTCTTCACCTTTGAGTACTTAATTCGCTTTGCCACCACGTGTGACATCAAACGTTTCCTGAGAAGCACACTCAACTTCATGGACTTTGTGGCCGCCGTGCCTTATTTCTTCCAGCTATTATTTCAGTCCTTGGGTTACGGCGTGGACCTGAACAAGACCCGCCCGGAGGACGACGGCCTCGGAGCCGCGGCCCGCTACGGCGGCGCGGCCAGCGCTCTCAGGATCATCAAGCTGCTGCAGATCTTTCGCGTCTTGAAGCTGGCCCGCCACTCCACTGGCATGAAGGCGTTTGGGTTCACCCTGCGCCAGTGTTACCACCAGGTCTGCTGCCTGTTCCTCTTCATCGCCATGGGCATCTGCACCTTCTCCGCTCTGCTGTTCTCGTTCGAGCTGGACACGGAGGGCTCGCCCTTCAGCAGCATCCCTGACGCCTGGTGGTGGGCGACGGTGAGTTTAATGTGACGGAGATCAATAACAGAGGCAGACTCTGGCCCTTTTTTTTTTTTTTTTGTAGCGATGACATGGTTTTGGACTTTCTATGTGCACAGAAAACAGACCGGACTTGACGCTCTCAGACACACACAGACAGACAGACAGACAGACAGACAGACAGACAGACAGACAGACAGACAGACAGACAGACAGACAGACAGACAGACAGACAGACAGACAGACAGACAGACAGACAGACAGACAGACAGACAGACAGACAGACAGACAGACAGAAAAAAAGAAAGAAAGAAAGAAAGAAAGAAAAAAAGAAAAAAAGAAAAAAAGAAAAAAAGAAAGATAGAAATAAAGACAGACAAACAGAAAGATAGAAAGAAAGAAAGACAGAAAGAAAAAAGAAAGAAAGAAAAAAAAAAAAAAGAAAGAAAGAAAGAAAGAAAAAAAAGAGACAGACAAACAAACAAACAAACAGAAAGTAAGAAAAAAAGAAAGACAGACAGACAGACAGACAGACAGACAGACAGACAGACAGACAGACAGACAGACAGACAGACAGACAGACAGACAGACAGACAGACAGACAGAAAGAAAGAAAGAAAGAAAGAAAGAAAGAAAGAAAGAAAGAAAGAAAGAAAGAAAGAAAGAAAGAAAGAAAGAAAGAAAGAAAGAAGGAAGGAAGGAAGGAAGGAAAGAAAGACAGAAAGACAGAAAGACAGAAAGACAGAAAGACAGAAAGACAGAAAGAAAGACAGAAAGAAAAAGAGAAAAAAGCGATGACATGGTTTTGGACTTTCTATGTGCATAGAAAACAGACCGGACTTGACGCTCTCAGACACCCAATGACTGCATTTCAGTAAACCAGCAGGGCAGACAACACCATTGAATACGAGGGAACATTATTCCATTAGATTATATTAAAATCTATTGTCATCGTACGGCACAAGTACAGTACAATGCAAATAGGTTTAGTACAGTTTAGCACAGAGGTGTTTGTTCCACTGTTATGAAACATAGATGTACTTTCCCAATGCTCTCTTTTTACAGTATAGCCCAACATGTCTACATGGTTACAGTATAGCCCAGGGGTCTCAAACTCAATTTACCTGGGGGCCGCTGGAGGTAGAGTCTGGGTGAGGCTGGGCCGCATCAAATATTCCACACAAAAAGGGTTTCAAGTATTTATTTTTATTTTTATGGAAATGTATGGTTGAAACATGCAAACGTTCAAACGCACACACACTAATAAGCATTGGAGGCTTGTTATGTACTAGAGGCCTGGTCACTCCTGTATCACCAGGGCATGCAGGTGAGGGCTGCCAATTAGCCAATTAGTGCTGATTGGTTACCTGCTGGGGAGCTTCAAAGGCAGACCTAGAAACACACATGCACTGTCTGTGCTTGAAGGAAGAGCTGTCACATTCTTCTAGTCCGTGTCCGTTGGGTGTACCTTAGTACATTTATTTACATTTATCTTAATAGTTCCTTGCTATAGTAGCATTTTGAGTTAGAGCACAGGGTTTTTGTGTTGGTTACACATAGGTTGCGTACCCATGAGCCAGGGTCGTAACAGTTGGGCGCTCGTCCGGGATCTTTTACCTCTAGAAATTTGTTTGGTGTTTTTTTTTTTGTGTTACACAGGGTGTCATGGTATTATGGTTTGGGTGGTGTTCGTTACATATGGTGTAACGTGGGGGCTGAGCCATTTCATCAAACAGGTGAGTATGCCGTATTTGTTTGTAATTTGATGTGACTACTTATGCTGTTAAAATATATAGTTTAGTAGGCGCCACATGTAGATAGGGACATATTTTTCTGGTTGTTGGTTAGCGTCCGGTGCACCACGTACTCCTGGGGCGGTCAATGAAATTATTGGTATATGATCTTTGACTGGTAGCAGGTGTGGTTGAAGAAAGTTAGGTCTACAGGGCATTTAGTTTAAGGGTAGGTAGATTAGGGCGGCCAGGAAACACAGGTAGTGTGGTAGGGCTTGATTTAGTGTTTCTTAGGGTAGACATGTGGTAGGCCGGTTTTTTCTGCAGTTTAGACGTAGAAGCCTATGTAGTCACATCAGGTTAGAAGGCGCACCTGTTTGGAATATTTGTTGGATTTATTTAGTTTGTTTGAGTGTTTGGTGAGCATACCTGGTAGCACCTAACACCCTGAGTGTATGACACGTCTATTTGGGGTGGGTGTGGTTTTTTTTTTTATGTTTTTTTTTGCGTCCTTGAGATGTGCGCTCCGTAGCACACATTGCCACTGCGTCCCTTTATGATTAATATTAGTGGCTTTGGCATTCTTTATGGTTCTTCAGTGGTTCGTCGTGGTTCTTTAGTCGTTCTTCAGTGGTTCTTTGGTGTTTCTTTAGTGGCTCTTTAGGTAGGTTGTGTGTGTGCTAGGGTGCTTTTGGCAGCTTTTGTGACTCTAAAGTGAACGGGTTGTGTCTGGTTCAGTGACAATGGCTTCCATCAGGGACTTTGTTGATCGCCCGTCTCATGACTTGTTAGACAAGTTTTCCAAAGAACAACTGCTGGAACTTGCTGTACACTACAGGGTAGAGCTTTCTGCAGGGGAGAAACGTTTGAAGCCATCTGCCTTGGGTGCTTTAAGGGTGTTACTCATTAGAGAGCAGGTGCTTGAGGAGAGGGTGGAGGAGCCTCCTTCGTCTGGCGCGTCTCCGCTATTACCTGGTGTAGAGGGTGAGTGGAGGATTATGGAGTTGGAGTTTAAAGAAAGGCAGCTAGAGCGAGAGGAGAGAGGAGCGTGAGCTTAGGGAGAGAGAGAGTAAAGAGGAGCGTGAGTTTAAGGAGAGATAAATGTTGCTGGAGCACGAGCGTGCGCAGAAGGAGCTTGAGTACAGATGAAGCTTTTAGTATTCCTGGGCGCTTTGCCGCGACGTGCGCACGGTTATATCACGTCGTTGAAATGAATTAGGAACCCAGGCTGCTGTTCTATTTTATGCCGCCAGGAGGCGCAAAGTCATTAGACGGACGCTACAACGTCCTACACAGTATACTGTATAACGATCTGTATGTTTTGTTGTCTAAAATAAATACCATACCATATGTCTAAAGCAATGTTGCTGAATAAAATAATGAAACCGTTAAGACCTGTCGAATTAGCAGTCAATGTGTATATTTTGTGTAGATAGCTAGTGGAGGTGCCAGGTGGGCTCTCTTTATAATGATATATTTTGTCTAGTACCGTGGTCTAGTGGTTTATCCCCATTCCTTTCAAGCCGACGCCCGGGGTTTGAGTCCCAGCCTGTCTAATATATATATATTTTTTTATTATTTATAAAATGAAATTGCCCGCAACGATGTGCATAATACAATAGTAATAATATATAATAAGAATCCAACCAATAGAGCGACATTGTGCAATAAACAAGTAAACAAAGTAGGGCATATCGGCATTTGTACATGAGTTATTCTGAGTCAACTTATTGTCTGTTGTTGCTACGCAACTTCACTTGACTTGAAAAGACTTGATACCTCCCCCCATGCCCAACGATTAAAAATGTACGTTATTAAATGTATATATATTAATTCATTTTGCGCGAATCCACACTTCATTTCCCAGACCCACTTTGTTTTGAAACAACCAATCACGTTGCGCGATAGCATGAGCGATCCACAGTCAGTAATAATGTTACAGCTGAGTTCACGGCGAAATGTAAAATGCTACCCAGGATTGTTGCGTTTCGTTATAAAAACTATGCGGTGATAAACAAAAAACGAATCGCAGTATGCAAAACGTGCGGTTCGAGGATCACAGATGAAGATGCGCAACGTCCAACTTCGTTCGACACTTGAACTAAGCTGCACAAAGATCGGTAAGTGAATGAACGAATGAATGAAAACTTTATTTAACAGATTGCAGAATGGGTACAATACAGTACAGCTCAATATACACAATTGTTAAGGGGATGCAGACCAGAGAAAGACTTTCGTCTTGTTTACATCAGGGTCCCCCATAGTAACTTGGCTTGCTACAGTAGAGTTAAATCAATGAGCCAGTGTGCTAACGTTATCATATACTCTCTTTTTTAGACTCTTTTTGTATCACAAACAGTACTGTATTTGTAAATCTGGTATGTCATAAATGTATAGATGTAGCAGTACTGTATCTGTATGTCATGTATGTCATGTTATGATGAATTGAAAATGGGGGACCCTGATGTAAACAAGATGAAAGTCTTTCTCTGGTCTCTTCGCTGGACTGAGACGTGACGTGATTTTAATTATAATATGCATGATGTTTTGCTTTGTACAGGCAATAATGAAGAAGTTCCCTGGAAGGAAGGATGTCTCTTTCAGGAAGGGTCCATCTGGACATCTACGGCAGGACCCCGCTGAGGAAGCAAGGAGGATCAAAGATCTTCTCCTCTTCTCTTCCTCCTCTGCACCAGCCCAGCCTGCCTCCGCTGCACCGCTACCTGCAGCCTCCTCTGAACAAGCCCTCATGAAGCTACAATGTGAGAGCAGAGTATTTAGCTTTATTATGATAAACAGCAACCTAATTATCTGCACCTCTACCTGCAGCACGTCTACCTGCAGCCTCCTCTGAACAAGCCCCCAGGAAGCTACAATGTGAGAGCAGAGTATTTAGCTTCATATGTTTAGTTTATTTTATTTATTTAGCACATTATTTAAAAAAACAGTGCTAGGAGGGAACGAAGCACAAAGTTCCACTCCCATCTCATTGTCCATAAACAATATGAACGAAATACATGTGTAGCAAGGTCTACACACTATAGCGAAAACATGGAAGATTGACACGAGTCAGTAACAAGAACAATTATTATTTTTTTTTTTTTTTGATAAACAGCAACCTAATTATATACTTCAGGCTAAGTTTTGCCAATAATATTACTCAGCTCAATGAGCTTAGTCCAGCTCAATACATACAATTGTTAAGGGGGTGCAGACCTGAGAAATACTTTCCTCTTGTTTACATCAGGGTCCCCCAACAATTAGCATTTCAATGGTGTGTGTGGGGGGTTGCCAATCCAATGTCACACCTACACAGGCTAGTCACTCTACCCCCCTGTTGGGATGGAGGGAGAGACGAGACAGACTATTTTCAAGTTTAATGTACATTAGATCTCTTGTTTTCGAGACTATTCTATTGGCTTGCCTTAGAGTAGCCTGTTCATACATAGACTGCAGGGATGGGTGACCTTTCACCCCTATGATCTTCCATGCGGTCTGCATCAGACGGACCAGTTTGGACTTTAATTGTACAGACAGGTTACCAAACCAAGCTGTAATACCATATCTGATGAGACTCTCTAATACAGATTGGTAGAAAAGTCACCATGGTACAGTGGTACCATTCCCGTTTCGCACGCGGAGGCCAGCCGTGTATAGGTGTAACAGACTGACAGCCAATGAAATGGGTGCATTTGTCACGCTGTCCAAGGAGCTGAACTGCTCTCGTGCAGCCGTGTTCGAATCCCGGTGGGGGACCCTGATGTAAACAAGACAAACGTCTTTCTCTGCTCTGCATCCCCTTAAACATTTTGTGTGTATTGAGCCATACTGTATTGTACCCATTCTGCAATCAGTTAAATAAAGTTTTCATTAATTCATTCTGTCCATCTGTCTCTCTCACTTGTTTAATCTTTCACTGCAACACTGGTTCTCTCGCAAAACCCCAAACGTTACAATGCCCACTACGATTGTGCAATAAAACAATAGTTTCGTTTGAGTTTACTCAGTTTATTTGATCAGGGACAGTGCATATCAATCAACAGTTATACATTTATAAATGAATACAATTACAGAAGAAAAAACATTATTATCAAACCAGATTGGAGGAGTGTAAAGGGGATAGTAAGAGACTATGGAAAACATTGAATGAACTATTTGACATTGCAACTCATTTCAACAATTACTTTGTTTCCAAGGTAAACACAATTATAAATCAAATGTTGCCAATGAGTGGTAAGCTGTCAGACTCTGTAATTAAAAAACATATAATGTATGACAAGAAATGCAGATTTAAATTTAAATGCACAAGTCCAAATGATATTGAAAAGCTCCTCCTATCACTTAAACCAGATAAACCTTGCGGTGTTGATAATCTGAATGGAACACTGCTACAAATCTCTGCAAAATGTGTGGCTAAGCCACTATCACATATATTTAATTTATGTTTTGAATCGAGGGTCTTTCCTCAGCCTTGGAAAACCAGTGAAAAAACAGTAATAGGTAAGTTATTGGAAGGAATTGTGTTCAAGCAGATTCAAAAGTATTTCAACGAAAACAACATTAATTCTGATTTCCAGCATGCATACAAAGTAGGATACTCTACAGGAACTGCTTTGACATCTCTTACAGATAGCTGGCTACAACTGATCGATAGGAAGTTAGTTGTGGGTACAGTGCTCTTGAATTTCAGTGCAGCTTTCGACATCATAGATCATGGCCTATTATTATTGAAATTACACACATATGGGCTTGAAGACACTGCCATGGAATGGATGAGAAGCTACTTGTCTAATAGACAACAATGTGTTGTATTTAATGGTTCCATGTCAAATATGGTAACACTCCAGTGTGTTATTCCCCAAGGAAGTTGTAAAGGAACCCCTCCTTTACTCTATATTTGTAAATAATAATAATAATCTTCATTTATATAGCAATGTATAGAGCCATAACATACTGGAATAGGATCCCATTACATATTATATGGACGGAAAACAAGGACAATCACAACAAGTTCTTTTCTTAAAGTGCGTTTGTGTATGTGCGAGTGCAGAATGTTATCGCCCTATTTCCAGATTGTCTGTAATGGCCAAAGTCTTTGAATCTCTTGTAAACAAACTGAAAAAGTTTCTAGCTGACCATAATATTCTTAACGAGTTTCAGTCAGGCTTCAGATCCATAGTACTTCAGTGACTATGCTAGTCTCAAATGACATAATTGAAGCACTAGACAAGAAAAAACTGTGCAGCATTGTTTGTTGATCCGTCTAAAGCGTTTGACTCTGTGGATCACGCATTATTGCTGATGTGATTATGCTTCTTGCCACTGCACAAATGGCCTTCTGTATTTGTATTTGATTTGTATGTTTTTTGTTTAATGCCCTTGTTTTTATGTTGAAACTTGTTGTGTGCCGTGTTGGTCAGGACTCCCTGGAAGAAGATATATTGTATCTCAATGGGACATTCCTGGATAAATAAAGGATATAAAAAAAAAAATAGAAAAGAAAATAGCTGACACTTTTATCCAAAGCGACTTACAAGTTCTGTTCGACAAGTCATCAGGAAGGGCTCAACTCTATCAGCTGAGTAACAATGTTGACCAAAGTGTTGAGTGCTACACCCGAGGCCTTCCTACACCTGCAGAGAGAACCTGAGGAGAAAGACAGCCATAGAGACAAGGCAGGATGTAGTTGTTCCTGAGTCGCTCCATTATGGCATGCTCAGGCCTCCAGATGAAGAAGGGATGGAGCTGGAAGTATTTGGGTGATGGCAGCTCAGAAGTGGAATCAATGAGTTCAGGCTGAGGTGGATGACGCCACAAGGACACCATATTCATAAGATGCCGGACCGGTCGGGACCCTGGCCATAGACCCAAGGCTTCCAGCTCAGTCTTTGTCCAGATGCGCTGTTGGAGAGAGCAGTTCCATTGGCTGACATCCTGGTCAGAACTGGGGGCAGAGGCAGGCTGGGCAGGTGCAGATGAGGCTGCAGGCACATTTCAGAAACAGTAGTTAGTAAAGAATTGTGAGTAGTATTATTGGCAAAACTTAGCCTGAAGTATATAATTAGGTTGCTGTTTATCAAAAAAAAATAATAATAATAATTGTTCTTGTTACTGACTCGTGTCAATCTTCCATGTTTTCGCTATAGTGTGTAGACCTTGCTACACATGTATTTCGTTCATATTGTTTATGGACAATGAGATGGGAGTGGAACTTTGTGCTTCGTTCCCTCCTAGCACTGTTTTTTTTAAATAATGTGCTAAATAAATAAAATAAACTAAACATATGAAGCTAAATACTCTGCTCTCACATTGTAGCTTCCTGGGGGCTTGTTCAGAGGAGGCTGCAGGTAGACGTGCTGCAGGTAGAGGTGCAGATAATTAGGTTGCTGTTTATCATAATGAAGCTAAATACTCTGCTCTCACATTGTAGCTTCATGAGGGCTTGTTCAGAGGAGGCTGCAGGTAGCGGTGCAGCGGAGGCAGGCTGGGCTGGTGCAGAGGAGGAAGAGAAGAGGAGAAGATCTTTGATCCTCCTTGCTTCCTCAGCGGGGTCCTGCCGTAGATGTCCAGATGGACCCTTCCTGAAAGAGACATCCTTCCTTCCAGGGAACTTCTTAATTATTGCCTGTACAGCAAAACATCATGCATATTATAATTAAAATCACGTCACGTCTCAGTCCAGCGAAGAGACCAGAGAAAGACTTTCGTCTTGTTTACATCAGGGTCCCCCATTTTCAATTCATCATAACATGACATACATGACATACAGATACAGTACTGCTACATCTATACATTTATGACATACCAGATTTACAAATACAGTACTGTTTGTGATACAAAAAGAGTCTAAAAAAGAGAGTATATGATAACGTTAGCACACTGGCTCATTGATTTAACTCTACTGTAGCAAGCCAAGTTACTATGGGGGACCCTGATGTAAACAAGACGAAAGTCTTTCTCTGGTCTGCATCCCCTTAACAATTGTGTATATTGAGCTGTACTGTATTGTACCCATTCTGCAATCTGTTAAATAAAGTTTTCATTCATTCGTTCATTCACTTACCGATCTTTGTGCAGCTTAGTTCAAGTGTCGAACGAAGTTGGACGTTGCGCATCTTCATCTGTGATCCTCGAACCGCACGTTTTGCATACTGCGATTCGTTTTTTGTTTATCACCGCATAGTTTTTATAACGAAACGCAACAATCCTGGGTAGCATTTTACATTTCGCCGTGAACTTTTAACATTATTACTGACTGTGGATCGCTCGTGCTATCGCGCAACGTGATTGGTTGTTTCAAAACAAAGTGGGTCTGGGAAATGAAGTGTGGATTCGCGCAAAATGAATTAATATATATACATTTAATAACGTTAATTTTTAATCGTTGGGCATGGGGGGAGGTATCAAGTCTTTTCAAGTCAAGTGAAGTTGCGTAGCAACAACAGACAATAAGTTGACTCAGAATAACTCATGTACAAATGCCGATATGCCCTACTTTGTTTACTTGTTTATTGCACAATGTCGCTCTATTGGTTGGATTCTTATTATATATTATTACTATTGTATTATGCACATCGTTGCGGGCAATTTCATTTTATAAATAATAAAAAAATATATATATATTAGACAGGCTGGGACTCAAACCCCGGGCGTCGGCTTGAAAGGAATGGGGATAAACCACTAGACCACGGTACTAGACAAAATATATCATTATAAAGAGAGCCCACCTGGCACCTCCACTAGCTATCTACACAAAATATACACATTGACTGCTAATTCGACAGGTCTTAACGGTTTCATTATTTTATTCAGCAACATTGCGTACACAAACTTATTGTTACCAAGAAGCATTACACTAACGCTTTCTTTTGATGAAATGAATGGACAAGAGAGCCGTACGTCGGCCATCTAATGAAGTTAGATTTGACACGTTTTAATATTATACACTTTGACTGCTGAATTGACACGTTTAACTTATTCATTCTTTAATTCAGCAACATTCATTCATGCAGTCTGTAGACATACTGTAGGAAGTTGTAGCATCCTATGAATGAAGTCACCAGCTGTAATGGAACGGAATGGAACTCGAGCTTAGTCCAGCGTGGAGCTCCTCCAATGAATGAACAAAAAGCCGGCGCGTCGGGCAGTTGTCACCAGCTGTATGAGAGCGCCCCCGCTGGTCATTGTTAACATTAACCTCGCAAAACGGCATCATAACGGCAGGCAAACAGCTGTTCCAGGACTTTTCCCGGCTGTATCTGTATAAGCATGCTGCCTTACAGGCGGGTGCTCTGCATCCAGAGTCACGTTCCGGTTTTGATGTAGGCAGGAATATTAGGATGGTGCCTCCGTTTTTTGAGAAAGACGTGGAAAGATATTTCCCCTTTTTGAACGGGTGGCAACCACATTGAAGTGGCCTGATACCGCCTGGACACTGCTGCTGCAATGTGTTTTGGTTGGTAGGGCACAAGAAGCCTACACTGCTCTGTCCCTTGAACAAAGCGCTGATTATGAACTTGTTAAAGCTTCCATATTGAGGGCTTATGAGTTGGTCCCCGAGGCCTATCGTCAGCGTTTTAGAGGTTATCGTAGGCAGGAGGGGCAGTCTTATGTTGAATTTGGAAAAGTGAAGGAGAACCTGTTTGACCGGTGGTGCACCGGTCAAAAGCAGAGTCAAGGGAGCAGCTCAGACAGTTGGTTCTCCTAGAGGAATTTAAAAGGTGTGTTCCTGATAACGTTTCCACACATCTAAATGAGCATAAGGTATCGAAGATAGCCGACGCTGCTGTCTTGGCTGATGAGTTTGTGTTAACACACAAATCTGTCTTTGTAGAGGAGGGCCGTGTGGAGTCCAGGGGTAGTAGGCGTCCTTCTCAGGAGAGCCGGTTCCCGGCACCCGTGTCTGCTGGTCGGTTTACTTCGACTCCTAGGCAAGGTGGCTCTGCTAGTGCATTCCCAGAGGGGGTTATCTGTTTTTACTGTAAGGAGCCTGGTCATATCGTTGCTGGATGCCCTGTGCTTAAGCAGAAAAATGTAAAAACGGTGGCTCTGGTAGAAATCATGGACAGGACACCTATGCCGACATTAGAGGGTGGGGTGCGAAGTATCAAAGGTGCAGACAGGGAGCTAGAGGGCTCCTCAACATTTATGATGGATGGAATTGTTTCACTGGTTGGTGAATTAGGATCAAGGCAGGCTATTACAATATGGAGAGATACAGGAGCTTTCCAGTCTCTCATTCTGGATGGGATTTTGCCATTTTCGGAAGATTCTTCATTGCATTCCGGTGCCATTGTTCAGGGCTTTGGAGGAGGCTTTGTGAATACTCCTTTGCATGAGGTCTCGCTAAACTCTCCCTTAGTATCAGGCAATGTTGTCGTAGGAGTGTGTTCTCACATTCCCATAAAGGGGGTGTCCTTCATTCTAGGGAACGATTTGGCCGGTGGCAAAGTGCTGGCTACTCCAGTTGTAATTCCCGTCCCTGTAGTTTCTGAGGTTCCTGATGAGCTCGCACAGAAGCATCCAGGAGTGTTTCCTGTGTGTGCGGTAACACGCGCAATGTCAAAGGTCAAATGTGACACCCATGAGGTTGTTAACTTAGATGGTGATATGACACTTAGTGATACGTTCTTTGTTGAGTTGAAAAGTGGCCCTGATGAGGGTTTTGGTAAGGTGATACCGTCTCATGAGCAGTTGGTACTAGAGCAAAACAAGGATGTCTCCTTGTCGTCCCTCTTTGAAGAGGCGGTTTTAGAGGATGCAATGGTAGATACGTCTCAAGGATACTTTGTTAGCAATGACGTGCTCATGAGAAAGTGGACACCACCTAACCTGTCCAGTCTGGATGACTGGGGCAGTGTGTTTCAGATTGTTGTTCCAGCCGTGTATCATCCTGATATACTGCATCTAGCACATGATCATGATCTTGCTGGTCACATGGGGGTCAGGAAGACTTATGACCGTGTGCTGAGACATTTTTGTTGGCCTGGTTTGAAGTCAGATGTGGCACAATATTGTCGCTCGTGCCATGTGTGTCAGGTGGTTGGTAAACCAAACCAGAAGATCCCTCAGGCTCCTCTGCAGCCTATCCCTGCCGTTGGGGAACCTTTTGAGCGGATCCTCATTGACTGTGTTGGTCCCCTCCCTCGAACTAAGACAGGGAACCAGTACCTTTTGACTATGTGTGCAGCGACCCGTTTTCCTGAAGCCATTCCTTTACGCAAGATCACAGCCCCAGCTATATCCAAAGCTCTGGTTAGGTTTTTTTCGACTTTTGGTCTACCAAAGGTCATTCAATCAGATCAAGGGTCTAACTTCATGTCCCGTCTCTTTGCTCAGGTCCTCCAGCAGTTGTCTATCCAGCATTGCCCTTCCTCTGCCTATCATCCAGTGTCCCAGGGGGCGCTGGAGAGATTTCACCAGACTATCAAAACAATGCTGCGGGCATATTGTACGGAGTTCGACAAAGACTGGGATGATGGAATTCCTTTGCTTCTGTTTGCTGCTAGGGAGGTAACCCAGGAGTCTCTTGGATTCAGCCCGGCTGAGCTGGTGTTCGGCCACACAGTGAGGGGTCCTTTGAAACTGCTGAAGGAAAAGTGGTTGGCTGACCAGACTCCTTCCTCTACTAATTTGTTGGACTATGTGTGACTTCAGGCTTAAGCTTAGTAGAGCATGTGAACTAGCGAAAGAGAACCTAAAGGTAGCCCAAGGAAAAATGAAGGTGTGGTATGATAGGCGGGCCCGACATAGGGTGTTCTCACCGGGAGACAAGGTGTTGGTTCTCTCGCCTATTCTTGGGTCTGCATTACAGGCTAAATACAGTGGGCCATACTCCATTGAGCGCAAAGTTGGTGAGGTCGACTACTTGATTAAAACTCCCGACCGCAGGCGCAAGAGTAGATTATGTCACGTCAATATGTTGAAGGCGTACAATGATAGGGCTCAGATTGACCAGTCAGGGGTCAAGCCTGTGGCTGTTCTAACAGTTTCTGCATCTCCTATTGTAGCCGACTGTTCTGTGTCGAAGGAGATTTCTCAGGGCCGGTTGCCAAACACCCAGATAATAGGTGACTTGGACTCACACCTGTCATACTTACCACTTCCTGAGCGTACGGATGTGGTGCGCCTACTTAGACAGCATACACGTTTGTTTTCTGATGTCCCTAGTCGTACTAATGTACTCGAGCATGACATTGATGTTGGTAGTGCAGGGCCAATTAAGCAACATGCCTATAGGTTGAATCCGGAAAAACGAAGGATCTTGAGTAAGGAAGTAGACTATATGGTGAGACATGGCATTGCGGAGCCCAGTTCTAGTGCGTGGAGCTCCCCCTGCCTGCTTGTTGATAAGCCAGACTGCAAGTTTCAAGTTTCAAGTTCAAGTTTCTTTAATAGTTGTCATACAGAAGTACAGAATACTTTTGTACAAAATGCTTCTTACTGTTGCGCTCCAGAGACTGTGCATGACAAGGTAAGTATGAAATAAAAACATAGTAAAAATTAGAAGTAAAAAAAGAGGTCACAGTGTTCAGTTTAGACATATGTACAATGTTCGTAGACGTAGTTACCATACAATATACAATACTGTGCAGTGTACTAATATACAATACTATATAGTGCAAGGCATAAATGGACGAGGTGCAGTTTAGGTACAATTCACAGTAGGTGTACGAGTTGTAGTGCAAATCCTTTATCAATAAATATAAAGTGTAAGTGTGTTTGTGTGATCTAAAGTGTGGAGAGTGGGTGCTGCAGTGTGTTGTTGTTTGAGTGAGTGTGTGCGTGTGGGTGTGTGTGCTGTGTGCATTTGATGGTTGTTGCATAGTGATTATTGTTCGTTTAGCGATTATTGTTCGTTTAGCAGCCTGATGGCCTGGGGATAGAAGCTCCTTCTGAGTCTTTCTGTGCTCGCCATAAGACTCCGGTATCGCCTGCCTGACGGCAGCAGTTCAAAGAGGCAGTTGTTCGGGTGGCTCGAGTCCTTAATAATTCTCTTAGCCTTCCCCTTGCACCGCTTGTTGTAAATGTTCTGGAGGGTGGGAAGCCCCCCTCTAATTGTGCGTTCGGCTGAGCGTGTCACTCTTTGTAGTCTGCTACGGTCTTGTGCAGTGCTATTCCCAAACCAGGAGGTGATGTTGCCGGTCAGGATGCTCTCTATTGTACATGAGTAGAAGTTCCTAAGGATCTTCTGACTGACTTGGAACTTCCTTAGGCGCCTGAGGAAGTAGAGGCGTTGTCGTGCCTTCTTCACAACACTGTCAATGTGTGTGGTCCATGTCAAGTCCTCGGATATGTGGGCTCCGAGGTACTTGAAACTGTTCACTCTCTCAACTGGTGCCCCGTCGATGCTGAGGGGGCTGTAGTCCTTGACCCCCGACCTCCTGAAGTCCACAATCATCTCTTTTGTTTTGCTGACGTTCAGGGAGAGGCAGTTCTCCTGACACCACTGTGACAGGTTCTCTACCTCTTCCAGGTAGGCCCTTTCGTCGTTGGCAGAGATCAGGCCCACCACTACTGTGTCATCAGCAAATTTGATGATGGTGTTGTTGTTCCGCTGTGCTACGCAGTCATGTGTGTACAGGGAGTAGAGGAGGGGGCTCAGAACACAGCCCTGGGGGGCCCCTATGTTGAGCGTGATGGATGAGGAGGTGCAGTTGCCGGCTCTTACCACCTGGGGTCTGCCCGTCAGGAAGTCCAGGACCCACTGGCACAGGTCATAGTTCAAGCCCAGGTCCCTGAGCTTGGCTATGAGTTTGGAGGGGACTATGGTATTGAATGCTGAGCTGTAGTCGATGAACAGCATTCTCACATAGTTCCCCTTCCTCTTGTCCAGATGTGATGCTGCTGTGTGCAGCACATGGGCTATGGCGTCCTCCGTGGACCTGTTGGGGCGATATGCAAATTGCAGAGGGTCCAGGTTGATGGGGAGGGAGGAACAGATGTAGCCCTTCACTAGCTTCTCAAAGCACTTCATGGCTATGGAGGTGAGGGCTACAGGGCGGTAGTCGTTGAGGCAAGCGGGCGTAGATTTTTTGGGTACAGGGATGATGGTGGACTTCTTCAGACAGGTGGGGATGACGGCCTGTTCCAAGGACAGGTTGAAGATGTCAGTGAAAACCGGGGCCAGTTGGTCGGCACAGACTTTTAGGACGCGGCCGGGGATGCCGTCCGGTCCTGCTGCCTTCCTGATATCCACTTTTTTAAAGATCCGTCTCACCTCATGCTCTGTTACCCTGAACACTGAGTCTCCATCAGCAGACCCCCCCCCCCCCATTGCCGTGGTTTGTAGGCTGGTGTTGTTATTCACAGCCTCAAACCTCGCATAGAAGGAGTTGAGATCATTTGCTAAGGAGATGTCACTGTTCAGTTTGAGGGGGGTTCCTTTGTAGTCTGTCATTGTTCTGAGGCCCTGCCACATGCCTCTAGAGTCAGCCTGTTCAAACTGAAGTTCAACTTTATCCCTGTAACGCCGTTTTGCCTCTATTACTGCTCTCCTGACGTTGTATCTTGCCATCTTGTGTTCTTCCATGTTGCCTGTCACCAGCCCGGTGTTGTATGCTGATGTGCGCACTTTCAGAGCCTCACGGACGGATTTGTCTACCCAGGGCTTTTGATTTGGGTAGATATTAATTTTGGTGGTGGGGATTATTACTTCTACCTGAGTACATCGGTTCTGTACTGACTTCCGTAAAGTTAATGCAGTAACCAAGCCGGACTCGTACCCTCTTCCTCGGATGGACGACTGTATCGATCGGGTGGGTTCAGCAGCCTTTGTAAGTAAATTGGATTCGCTAAAGGGATACTGGCAGGTTCCGCTTACTCCGCGAGCACGTGAGATATCCGCTTTTGTCACACCAGAGAGTTTCTGCCAGTATACAGTGATGGCCTTTGGCATGCGAAATGCCCCAGCGACGTTTCAGCGGCTAGTGAACAAGGTCCTGGGCGGGGTAGCGTTCTGTGAGGCATATCTGGATGACCTGGTTATCCACAGTTCCTCTTGGTCACAACATGTGGAGCATCTGGCCGAAGTGTTCAAGCGGTTGGGTGATGCTAACTTGACAGTTAACCTTGCGAAATGTGAATTTGGACAGGCCACGGTTACCTACCTGGGTAAGGTGGTTGGACGTGGGCATGTGTGCCCCATTACAGCTAAGGTGGAGGCTATAATGGGCTTCCCTGCTCCCATCACCAGGCGGGAGTTAAAGCGCTTCCTAGGTATGGCAGGGTACTATAGGAGTTTCTGTAGGAACTTTGCTTCTGTTGTTGCCCCTTTGACCAATCTGCTCAGTCCTAAGGTACCTTTCGTGTGGACTGAGACTTGTCAACAGTCTTTTGAGAGCATCAAGGGTATTCTGATTAGCGCTCCCGTTCTGTCAGCTCCCGATTTTCAACTGCCATTCAAGTTGGCAGTGGATGCTAGTGACCTCAGTGCTGGAGCCGTCCTCCTGCAAGAGGATGCATTAGAGGTGGAGCACCCAGTGTGCTACTTTTCTAAAAGGTTTGACAGGCATCAACTGCACTACTCTACTATAGAGAAGGAGGCGCTCGCTTTGGTTCTTGCCTTGAACCATTTTGATGTTTACGTGGGATCCTCCAGTTTACCCCTTGTTGTGTATACAGACCATAACCCTTTGGTTTTTCTTCGCAACATGGTGAATTCGAATCATCGTTTGATGCGATGGAGTTTGTTCCTCCAGGCGTATAACTTGGATATTCGCCACATTCGTGGGAGGGACAACGTGCTAGCAGACGCCCTCTCACGATCGTAGTGCCGGTGTTTGTGGTACCCGTTATCGCTGTTGTGGTAGAGGCCCTGACAACTAAGGGGTCACAGTTGTTTTTTGTTTTGTTTATGGGTTGTTGTGTAGTGGTTGCCTCTTGGGCAACCAGTTTGGTGGGGGAGGTGTTATGTACTAGAGGCCTGGTCACTCCTGTATCACCAGGGCATGCAGGTGAGGGCTGCCAATTAGCCAATTAGTGCTGATTGGTTACCTGCTGGGGAGCTTCAAAGGCAGACCTAGAAACACACATGCACTGTCTGTGCTTGAAGGAAGAGCTGTCACATTCTTCTAGTCCGTGTCCGTTGGGTGTACCTTAGTACATTTATTTACATTTATCTTAATAGTTCCTTGCTATAGTAGCATTTTGAGTTAGAGCACAGGGTTTTGGTGTTGGTTACACATAGGTTGCGTACCCATGAGCCAGGGTCGTAACAAGGCTTTTAACCAGGGCCGGACTGGGGAAATCATTCAGGCCAGGAAATATAGTGCAAAATATAGCCCAGTCAGACCATTTTGTGAGATTTTGTGTTACAAAGCCTTCATTTCCTGCATTCTGGTGCAGGAATTGTTTTATTTGTACCCTTTAAATGCCAGTGTTTTTGATGATATGACAAAAAAATATATATATAATAAAAAATCTTTTTTTGGGATTTTTTTTTTTTTTTTGGAAATCATCTGGGGGGCCGCAAAATATCATCCAGCTGGCCGCAATTGGCCCGCGGGCCGCGAGTTTAAGACCCCTGGTATAGCCCAACATGTCCACAGGGTTCCTTTGCTATGTGGGTTCGTTAGGAGAATAAGTCAATAACAAGTGTTCTATGGATGCAGCGGTATGCTGTGGTTTGATGCTATAACAACAGCCGTATCAACAAACATTTGCATTGACATATGATGGATGAGGTTAAACGCAATGATAGAGAGCCATTGCAAATGTGCTGCCAGTCACGTTATATACGTTGTGGCCTGTCACATTCACAACACCTCAGGCTTACTGCAGTACATCCACATCTTCATAGGAGGAGAGCGGATCTAGGATCAGATCTAGGGGGAGACCATGGCTCAGGAGATAGAGCAGTTGTCTGGTAAGGTAATCAGTAGGTTCCAGGTTCAATTCCCGCTCCTCCCGGGCAGCTTGTCCAAGTGTCCTTGAGCAAGACACTTAACCCCTAATTGCTCCCGATGAGCAGGTCGGCACCTTGCATGGTCGCCTCCGCCGTCGGTGTGTGAGTGTGTGAGGAACGGGTGAGGAACAAAAAGTGTAAAGCGCCTTGGATAAAAGCTGCTAGATAAATGCACTATTTAGGATCACCATAAGAGAATCTGCGGTTTGAGATATATACGATCTACAACGTTTTCTATTCACTTTCAGTGTTGGCCTGGTTTCCAGACGCTCACTCCACTGAACAGTTCTTTGTCCAGACGTGGTTCCCTGACCCCTGACCCTCTGTCCTCCCCTGTATCCCCCAGGTCAGCATCTCCACCGTGGGCTACGGAGACGTGGTTCCCTGAACCCTGACCCTCTGTCCTCCCCTGTATCCCCCAGGTCAGCATCTCCACCGTGGGCTACGGAGACGTGGTTCCCTGAACCCTGACCCTCTGTCCTCCCCTGTATCCCCCAGGTCAGCATCTCCACCGTGGGCTACGGAGACGTGGTTCCCTGAACCCTAACCCTCTGTCCTCCCCTGTATCCTCCAGGTCAGCATCTCCACCGTGGGCTACGGAGACGTGGTTCCCTGAACCCTGACCTCTGTCCTCCCCTGTATCCTCCAGGTCAGCATCTCCACCGTGGGCTACGGAGACGTGGTTCCCTGAACCCTAACCCTCTGTCCTCCCCTGTATCCCCCAGGTCAGCATCTCCACGGTGGGCTACGGAGACGTGGTTCCCTGAACCCTAACCCTCTGTCCTCCCCTGTATCCTCCAGGTCAGCATCTCCACCGTGGGCTACGGAGACGTGGTTCTCTGAACCCTAACCCTCTGTCCTCCCCTGTATCCCCCAGGTCAGCATCTCCACCGTGGGCTACGGAGACGTGGTTCTCTGAACCCTAACCCTCTGTCCTCCCCTGTATCCCCCAGGTCAGCATCTCCACCGTGGGCTACGGAGACGTGGTTCCCTGACCCCTGACCCTCTGTCCTCCCCTGTATCCCCCAGGTCAGCATCTCCACCGTGGGCTACGGAGACGTGGTTCCCTGAACCCTGACCCTCTGTCCTCCCCTGTATCCTCCAGGTCAGCATCTCCACCGTGGGCTACGGAGACGTGGTTCCCGTGTCGATCGGCGCCCGCTGCGTGGCGTTCGTCTGCATCTCCTTCGGCATCATCCTCAACGGCATGCCCATCTCCATCCTCTTCAACAAGTTCTCCGACTACTACGCCAAGCTCAAGGGCGAGGAGTACACCAGCAGCTGCCTCCGCCGGCGCTTCCTCCTCAAGAGCCGCCTGCGTCGCCGGCTGGACGTGTGCTTCCGCCCCGGAGAGGGAGACGGTTGTGGAGACGGCCGGTACGAGTGTCCACACTGAATTCCAACTGAACTTTTCAGAAAAAAATAAAAATAAAATACATTTAACCTAACCCTTTCACTGCCACGCGACAGCCGGTTAACCCTTTCACTGTGACAATACAGAAGGCTAGCCCTTTACTATCACACAACCGACGGCGATGCTCCATCATTAGCATCATTAGCTCCGCATTTGCAGTGAAAGGGTTAACCGTTGCACCACCGTGCCGCCCTAAACGTGACACATTGCCAGGAGGTTCCAGTCAGTGGGTGTGAGTGAGGCAGATCCTGGTTGCAAAAGAGCGTTGTGAAATACACTGTCAATATAGGTGGAAGGCAGGCGAGGAGAACACTGCAGCGCGGCTCACTGGGAACAGATGTAATGGTCAGCTAGTGATGTTTGTTCAGTGTATTTGCACAGTATCACTTAAAGCTATAAAGCTATAAAGCTATACCTGTTGGAATGCAATGACATAGAAGAAGAAGAAGAAGGGGATTACATGTCTTCCATGTCGTATTCACTACTGACATCGTTGGCAATGTTACAAAGCGATTGTTCTTGTGTTTCTTTAGCGATGATAAAGCGATCATGAAGCTACCAGACATCAGTATATAATCAGTGGAAACACCATAACCACAGCCCCTTCTTTCACTTGACTTCACAGTGCTCTGCGGACTGTCCTATAACATCCAACTGAGCCTTTAGGTTACGGTCATTCAACTAGGGGATGCAAAATGGTCCAAGTGAAAGCAACACGTTATGTAAGGGATAATGTATAGCTACGAGGTCATTGTCGCAAAATAATTGACCGACACAGAGTTTAAAATACAGAGGCGCAGCGCCGAGGTGTTTTAAACGTCAGTGAAGGTCAATTATTTTGCGACAATGATCGAGTATAGCTATACATTATCCCGCTTATTACATGGCTAACTTACTAACAATATACCTAATTAATTTTACATCGACAAGACGAGATCAAATGCAGACGCAGTTCTGTTCTGGCTCCGCTGTCGTCACACACACTCCACTGTCAGTACAGCCGGCAGGTGTGTCTGATTGGCTGCTGATGCAGTGTGTCAGTGGGCTTGATTGCAAACAGCTGCGCACAGCGGTCATTATTGTTCCACAGAGGTCCGTTATCGAGTAATATCGGACCTCTGACGAGCGCTATTGACCAATCACAAGCAAGCATTTCGGCGAATGTGAAAATGCCATGTAATAAAACAGAATAATGCAAGCCTACCTACATTTTAGTTCAATAAGGCATGATTGACAGATTTGTACACACAGTAAGACCACGATGTGACTGCACTTAAAGTAATGATCTCCAATGTTTTCATTTGAATAAATGTGTGTTTTGTAAGTTTATTTTTGTGGTGCAACTGGTGATTAATAATCTATTTTTTTTAACAATGTATTTATTGGGTTTTAGTTACAACATGTATATCAGCAGAGCAGTTTTCAGCAAACATTTTCACCCCGTTCTCCCTCCCCTAACCCCACCCCAAACAAAATAATAATTAACTTCAAAAACAGGTTCACATAGGAAAGAAGGATACACATTTAAATAATAAAAAATAAACATAAATGATAATACAAACTAAATGTTTTACACATTGAGTAAAGGGTGTTTCTTGTTGTTTTTACACAATAATAAGAGTTGTCCCACAGTACTCCCCCTAATCCTGTTCTTGTTGAAGCAAGTAAAACATTTGTATTATTCTTTAAGAAGTACACAAACGGTCCCCAGGCATTATCAAAAATGTTTTGTTTACGTCTAACCATATACACCATCTTTTCCATTGACATGTTTGAAGCCATTTCTTTAATCCACATACCAATTCTTGGTCCATAAAATGTTTTCCAATTAAGAGCTATTACACGTTTTGCTTGTAATATGCACACATCTATACATCTAAACTCTTTGCTTTGTAGATGTGGGGTGGTAGGATATAAACCAAGAATAAAAAGCTTGGGATTCAATGGCAACTTCTTTGATAAAATTTGATCGATCATCAGATCGATAACATCTTGCCAGAAGGTTTTCACTTTCACACATTCCCATATGCAGTGGAACAGTGTCCCCCTTGCCTCACTACACTTAATACAAGTATCTGGAATATTATCATTAAACTTATGCAATTTAACAGGAGTTATATATTTTACGCATCAGCCATTTATATTGTATACGTTTTAGGTTGCTACTGACTGTCTGACTCTGTGCCTCTTTACATGCCACGCTCCATTCTTCTACAGATATTTCCTCCATGTCTTCCTTCCATTGATTCAGTTTTGATTCAGATGATTCATCTGAACCAGATACAAATAAGTCGTATAGCGTTGACATTAAACCATTACCATAACAGTGTCTAGTGACTGCTACCTCTAAGATGGAAATGTTCTGTATATCCAATAAATGGTTCTGAGATGATATAAAACTCCTTAGCTGAAGATATTTAAAAAAGTGATGTTTTGGAATATCATATTTTGTAGATATTTCCGCAAAGGATATGAATACTTCATCCTCCTCCCTGTATACGTCTTGCACTTTCCTTAACCCCTTTTCAGCCCATATTTTAAATCCACTATCGTTTTGCCCTGGTTTAAAATTGGCATTGCCCCAAATAGGACTGAACTGGGATCGGGACGTATTTATATTCAAATAAGTGTGTCGCACCACACATCTATCATGTTTGAAATAATGGGGTTGTCTGTATTTTTCTTCAGATATTTACGGTCTGCGATTAATAATCTATTACTTTGTTTTGTTTATTAAATCTATTTCCATGCTGTCCAGATGATCTTTCTCTGTGGTTGCTCACTGTTATGACGGGAGAGGAACCCAAGGAGGACAACAACACTACCTTAGGCATACTGCACCTTATGTGGATACTGTGATACTGTGAATAATGTATATTTCAGTGGATACTGTGAATAATGTATATTTCAGTAGATAGTAAATTATAACATGCATACTGCACCTTATGTGACACTGTGAATACTGTGAATATATTTTTCAGTTAGTTAGATAGTAAATTATATTGACCTATTTGTTTACACTGCTTGTGTTGTTTTTACTACCTGTACCCCCCCCCCCCCCCCCCATGCTGCTATGATGCCTGAATTTCCCCAAGGGGATCAATAAAGGAATATCTTATCTTATCTTTAGCTGTCATCCTACTGGTATAGGCTACACATACAAGAAGTGACAGATAATTAATTATGCATGAGCTGGGAAAATGGGGCAAATATCTTTAATTTATTGTTTGGTGGTTATTCACTAATATAACAGTAGAGTGTAGACCTCCGCCAAGGCCTACCACCTGGGGGGCACAGCCCACCTCTGTAACACCTGGGGGGCACACAGCCCACCTCTGTAACACCTGGGGGCACACAGCCCACCTCTGTAACACCTGGGGGCACACAGCCCACCTCTGTAACACCTGGGGGGCACACAGCCCACCTCTGTAACACCTGGGGGGGCACACAGCCCACCTCTGTAACACCTGGGGGCACACAGCCCACCTCTGTAACACCTGGGGCACACAGCCCACCTCTGTAACACCTGGGGGCACACAGCCCACCTCTGTAACACCTGGGGGGGCACACAGCCCACCTCTGTAACACCTGGGGGGCACACAGCCCACCTCTGTAACACCTGGGGGGGCACAGCCCACCTCTGTAACACCTGGGGGCACAGCCCACCTCTGTAACACCTGGGGCACACAGCCCACCTCTGTAACACCTGGGGGCACACAGCCCACCTCTGTAACACCTGGGGGCACACAGCCCACCTCTGTAACACCTGGGGGGCACACAGCCCACCTCTGTAACACCTGGGGGCACACAGCCCACCTCTGTAACACCTGGGGGCACACAGCCCACCTCTGTAACACCTGGGGGCACACAGCCCACCTCTGTAACACCTGGGGGCACAGCCCACCTCTGTAACACCTGGGGGGGCACAGCCCACCTCTGTAACACCTGGGGGCACAGCCCACCTCTGTAACACCTGGGGGCACACAGCCCACCTCTGTAACACCTGGGGGCACACAGCCCACCTCTGTACCACCTGGGGGGCACACAGCCCACCTCTGTAACACCTGGGGGGCACACAGCCCACCTCTGTAACACCTGGGGGCACACAGCCCACCTCTGTAACACCTGGGGGCACACAGCCCACCTGGGGGGCACACAGCCCACCTCTGTAACACCTGGGGGCACACAGCCCACCTGGGGGCACACAGCCCACCTCTGTAACACCTGGGGGCACACAGCCCACCTGGGGGGCACACAGCCCACCTCTGTAACACCTGGGGGCACACAGCCCACCTCTGTAACACCTGGGGGGCACAGCCCACCTCTGTAACACCTGGGGGGGCACACAGCCCACCTCTGTAACACCTGGGGGCACACAGCCCACCTCTGTAACACCTGGGGCACACAGCCCACCTCTGTAACACCTGGGGGCACACAGCCCACCTCTGTAACACCTGGGGGCACACAGCCCACCTCTGTAACACCTGGGGGGCACACAGCCCACCTCTGTAACACCTGGGGGGGCACACAGCCCACCTCTGTAACACCTGGGGGCACACAGCCCACCTCTGTAACACCTGGGGCACACAGCCCACCTCTGTAACACCTGGGGGCACACAGCCCACCTCTGTAACACCTGGGGGGGCACACAGCCCACCTCTGTAACACCTGGGGGGCACACAGCCCACCTCTGTAACACCTGGGGGGCACAGCCCACCTCTGTAACACCTGGGGGCACAGCCCACCTCTGTAACACCTGGGGCACACAGCCCACCTCTGTAACACCTGGGGGCACACAGCCCACCTCTGTAACACCTGGGGGCACACAGCCCACCTCTGTAACACCTGGGGGGCACACAGCCCACCTCTGTAACACCTGGGGGCACACAGCCCACCTCTGTAACACCTGGGGGCACACAGCCCACCTCTGTAACACCTGGGGGCACACAGCCCACCTCTGTAACACCTGGGGGCACAGCCCACCTCTGTAACACCTGGGGGGCACAGCCCACCTCTGTAACACCTGGGGGCACAGCCCACCTCTGTAACACCTGGGGGCACACAGCCCACCTCTGTAACACCTGGGGGCACACAGCCCACCTCTGTACCACCTGGGGGGCACACAGCCCACCTCTGTAACACCTGGGGGGCACACAGCCCACCTCTGTAACACCTGGGGGCACACAGCCCACCTCTGTAACACCTGGGGGCACACAGCCCACCTCTGTAACACCTGGGGGCACACAGCCCACCTGGGGGGCACACAGCCCACCTCTGTAACACCTGGGGGCACACAGCCCACCTGGGGGCACACAGCCCACCTCTGTAACACCTGGGGGCACACAGCCCACCTGGGGGGCACACAGCCCACCTCTGTAACACCTGGGGGCACACAGCCCACCTCTGTAACACCTGGGGGGCACAGCCCACCTCTGTAACACCTGGGGGGGCACACAGCCCACCTCTGTAACACCTGGGGGCACACAGCCCACCTCTGTAACACCTGGGGCACACAGCCCACCTCTGTAACACCTGGGGGGCACACAGCCCACCTCTGTAACACCTGGGGGCACACAGCCCACCTCTGTAACACCTGGGGGCACACAGCCCACCTCTGTAACACCTGGGGCACACAGCCCACCTCTGTAACACCTGGGGGGCACACAGCCCACCTCTGTAACACCTGGGGGGCACACAGCCCACCTCTGTAACACCTGGGGGGCACACAGCCCACCTCTGTAACACCTGGGGGGCACACAGCCCACCTCTGTAACACCTGGGGGCACACAGCCCACCTCTGTAACACCTGGGGGGCACAGCCCACCTCTGTAACACCTGGGGGGCACACAGCCCACCTCTGTAACACCTGGGGGCACACAGCCCACCTCTGTACCACCTGGGGGGCACACAGCCCACCTCTGTACCACCTGGGGGGCACACAGCCCACCTCTGTAACACCTGGGGCACACAGCCCACCTCTGTAACACCTGGGGGCACACAGCCCACCTCTGTAACACCTGGGGCACACAGCCCACCTCTGTAACACCTGGGGGGCACACAGCCCACCTCTGTAACACCTGGGGGGCACACAGCCCACCTCTGTAACACCTGGGGGCACACAGCCCACCTCTGTAACACCTGGGGGGCACACAGCCCACCTCTGTAACACCTGGGGGCACACAGCCCACCTCTGTAACACCTGGGGGCACACAGCCCACCTCTGTAACACCTGGGGCACAAAGCCCACCTCTGTAACACCTGGGGGCACACAGCCCACCTCTGTAACACCTGGGGCACACAGCCCACCTCTGTAACACCTGGGGGGCACACAGCCCACCTCTGTAACACCTGGGGGGCACACAGCCCACCTCTGTAACACCTGGGGGCACACAGCCCACCTCTGTAACACCTGGGGGGCACACAGCCCACCTCTGTAACACCTGGGGCACAAAGCCCACCTCTGTAACACCTGGGGGCACACAGCCCACCTCTGTAACACCTGGGGGGCACACAGCCCACCTCTGTAACACCTGGGGGGCACACAGCCCACCTCTGTAACACCTGGGGGGCACACAGCCCACCTCTGTAACACCTGGGGGGCACACAGCCCACCTCTGTAACACCTGGGGGGGCACACAGCCCACCTCTGTAACACCTGGGGGCACACAGTCCACCTCTGTAACACCTGGGGGAGCCCACCTCTGTAACACCTGGGGGGCACACAGCCCACCTCTGTAACACCTGGGGGCACACAGCCCACCTCTGTAACACCTGGGGGCACACAGCCCACCTCTGTAACACCTGGGGGGCACACAGCCCACCTCTGTAACACCTGGGGGCACACAGCCCACCTCTGTAACACCTGGGGGGCACACAGCCCACCTCTGTAACACCTGGGGGCACACAGCCCACCTCTGTAACACCTGGGGGCACACAGCCCACCTCTGTAACACCTGGGGGCACACAGCCCACCTCTGTAACACCTGGGGGCACACAGCCCACCTCTGTAACACCTGGGGCACACAGCCCACCTCTGTAACACCTGGGGCACACAGCCCACCTCTGTAACACCTGGGGGCACACAGCCCACCTCTGTAACACCTGGGGGGCACACAGCCCACCTCTGTAACACCTGGGGGCACACAGCCCACCTCTGTAACACCTGGGGGCACACAGCCCACCTCTGTAACACCTGGGGGGCACACAGCCCACCTCTGTAACACCTGGGGGCACACAGCCCACCTCTGTAACACCTGGGGGCACACAGCCCACCTCTGTAACACCTGGGGCACACAGCCCACCTCTGTAACACCTGGGGGCACACAGCCCACCTCTGTAACACCTGGGGGCACACAGCCCACCTCTGTAACACCTGGGGGGCACACAGCCCACCTCTGTAACACCTGGGGGGCACACAGCCCACCTCTGTAACACCTGGGGCACACAGCCCACCTCTGTAACACCTGGGGGGCACACAGCCCACCTGGGGGGCACACAGCCCACCTCTGTAACACCTGGGGGCACACAGCCCACCTCTGTAACACCTGGGGGCACACAGCCCACCTGGGGGGCACACAGCCCACCTCTGTAACACCTGGGGGCACACAGCCCACCTCTATAACACCTGGGGGCACACAGCCCACCTCTGTAACACCTGGGGGGGCACACAGCCCACCTCTGTAACACCTGGGGGCACACAGCCCACCTCTGTAACACCTGGGGGCACAAAGCCCACCTCTGTAACACCTGGGGGGCACACAGCCCACCTCTGTAACACCTGGGGGGCACACAGCCCACCTCTGTAACACCTGGGGGGCACACAGCCCACCTCTGTAACACCTGGGGGCACACAGCCCACCTCTGTAACACCTGGGGCACACAGCCCACCTCTGTAACACCTGGGGGCACACAGCCCACCTCTGTAACACCTGGGGGGCACAGCCCACCTCTGTAACACCTGGGGGCACACAGCCCACCTCTGTAACACCTGGGGGCACACAGCCCACCTCTGTAACACCTGGGGCACACAGCCCACCTCTGTAACACCTGGGGGGCACACAGCCCACCTCTGTAACACCTGGGGGGCACACAGCCCACCTCTGTAACACCTGGGGCACACAGCCCACCTCTGTAACACCTGGGGGGCACACAGCCCACCTCTGTAACACCTGGGGCACACAGCCCACCTCTGTAACACCTGGGGGCACACAGCCCACCTCTGTAACACCTGGGGGCACACAGCCCACCTGGGGGGCACACAGCCCACCTCTGTAACACCTGGGGGCACACAGCCCACCTGGGGGGCACACAGCCCACCTCTGTAACACCTGGGGGCACACAGCCCACCTGGGGGCACACAGCCCACCTCTGTAACACCTGGGGGCACACAGCCCACCTGGGGGGCACACAGCCCACCTCTGTAACACCTGGGGGCACACAGCCCACCTCTGTAACACCTGGGGGCACAGCCCACCTCTGTAACACCTGGGGGGCACAGCCCACCTCTGTAACACCTGGGGGCACACAGCCCACCTCTGTAACACCTGGGGGCACAGCCCACCTCTGTAACACCTGGGGGGCACAGCCCACCTCTGTAACACCTGGGGGGCACACAGCCCACCTCTGTAACACCTGGGGCACACAGCCCACCTCTGTAACACCTGGGGGGCACACAGCCCACCTCTGTAACACCTGGGGCACACAGCCCACCTCTGTAACACCTGGGGGCACACAGCCCACCTCTGTAACACCTGGGGCACAAAGCCCACCTCTGTAACACCTGGGGGCACACAGCCCACCTCTGTAACACCTGGGGCACACAGCCCACCTCTGTAACACCTGGGGGGCACACAGCCCACCTCTGTAACATCTGGGGGCACACAGCCCACCTCTGTAACACCTGGGGGGCACACAGCCCACCTCTGTAACACCTGGGGGGCACACAGCCCACCTCTGTAACACCTGGGGGCACACAGCCCACCTCTGTAACACCTGGGGGGCACACAGCCCACCTCTGTAACACCTGGGGGGCACACAGCCCACCTCTGTAACACCTGGGGGGCACACAGCCCACCTCTGTAACACCTGGGGGGCACACAGCCCACCTCTGTAACACCTGGGGGCACACAGCCCACCTCTGTAACACCTGGGGGCACACAGCCCACCTCTGTAACACCTGGGGGGCACACAGCCCACCTCTGTAACACCTGGGGGGCACAGCCCACCTCTGTAACACCTGGGGGCACACAGCCCACCTCTGTAACACCTGGGGCACACAGCCCACCTCTGTAACACCTGGGGCACACAGCCCACCTCTGTAACACCTGGGGGGCACACAGCCCACCTCTGTAACACCTGGGGGGCACACAGCCCACCTCTGTAACACCTGGGGGCACACAGCCCACCTCTGTAACACCTGGGGGGCACACAGCCCACCTCTGTAACACCTGGGGGGCACACAGCCCACCTCTGTAACACCTGGGGCACACAGCCCACCTCTGTAACACCTGGGGGGCACACAGCCCACCTCTCTAACACCTGGGGGGCACACAGCCCACCTCTGTAACACCTGGGGGGCACACAGCCCACCTCTGTAACACCTGGGGGGCACACAGCCCACCTCTGTAACACCTGGGGGCACACAGCCCACCTCTGTAACACCTGGGGGGCACACAGCCCACCTCTGTAACACCTGGGGGCACACAGCCCACCTCTGTAACACCTGGGGCACACAGCCCACCTCTGTAACACCTGGGGGCACACAGCCCACCTCTGTAACACCTGGGGCACACAGCCCACCTCTGTAACACCTGGGGGCACACAGCCCACCTCTCTAACACCTGGGGGGGCACACAGCCCACCTCTGTAACACCTGGGGCACACAGCCCACCTCTGTAACACCTGGGGGGCACACAGCCCACCTCTGTAACACCTGGGGGGCACACAGCCCACCTCTGTAACACCTGGGGCACACAGCCCACCTCTGTAACACCTGGGGCACACAGCCCACCTCTGTAACACCTGGGGGCACACAGCCCACCTCTGTAACACCTGGGGCACACAGCCCACCTCTGTAACACCTGGGGGCACACAGCCCACCTCTGTAACACCTGGGGGCACACAGCCCACCTCTGTAACACCTGGGGGGCACACAGCCCACCTCTGTAACACCTGGGGGCACAGCCCACCTCTGTAACACCTGGGGGGCACACAGCCCACCTCTGTAACACCTGGGGGGCACACAGCCCACCTCTGTAACACCTGGGGGGCACACAGCCCACCTGGGGGGCACACAGCCCACCTGGGGGGCACACAGCCCACCTCTGTAACACCTGGGGGGCACACAGCCCACCTCTGTAACACCTGGGGGGCACACAGCCCACCTCTGTAACACCTGGGGGGCACACAGCCCACCTCTGTAACACCTGGGGGCACACAGCCCACCTCTATAACACCTGGGGCACACAGCCCACCTCTGTAACACCTGGGGGGCACACAGCCCACCTCTGTAACACCTGGGGGCACACAGCCCACCTCTGTAACACCTGGGGGGCACACAGCCCACCTCTGTAACACCTGGGGGGCACACAGCCCACCTCTGTAACACCTGGGGGGCACACAGCCCACCTCTGTAACACCTGGGGGCACACAGCCCACCTCTGTAACACCTGGGGGCACACAGCCCACCTCTGTAACACCTGGGGGGCACACAGCCCACCTCTGTAACACCTGGGGGCACACAGCCCACCTCTGTAACACCTGGGGGCACACAGCCCACCTCTGTAACACCTGGGGGCACACAGCCCACCTCTGTAACACCTGGGGGCACACAGCCCACCTCTGTAACACCTGGGGGCACACAGCCCACCTCTGTAACACCTGGGGGGCACACAGCCCACCTCTGTAACACCTGGGGGGCACACAGCCCACCTCTGTAACACCTGGGGGCACACAGCCCACCTCTGTAACACCTGGGGCACACAGCCCACCTCTGTAACACCTGGGGGGCACACAGCCCACCTCTGTAACACCTGGGGGGCACACAGCCCACCTCTGTAACACCTGGGGCACACAGCCCACCTCTGTAACACCTGGGGGGCACACAGCCCACCTCTGTAACACCTGGGGGCACACAGCCCACCTCTGTAACACCTGGGGGCACACAGCCCACCTCTGTAACACCTGGGGCACACAGCCCACCTCTGTAACACCTGGGGGGCACACAGCCCACCTCTGTAACACCTGGGGGCACACAGCCCACCTCTGTAACACCTGGGGGCACACAGCCCACCTCTGTAACACCTCTGTTAATTATTGTATGTTCTGCTTATCTGTTGCAGAATACCACTCACTCACTCACTCACTCACTCACTCACTCACTCACTCACTCACTCACTCAATCTTTCATTGTTCCATCCAGCCTTACAACCTGGATGGAAAGCACTCTGAGAGATCACTCTCCTTCCATCATGTGATCCTAATTAAACTACAAAGGACTGTTCTCTGTGTCTGTGTCCGCTCTCTGACCGGGGTGTGCCGTTCTGGATGAAGTGGCAAACATTGCAAACAAACATTATATCTTCAATAACAAGAGTTGCCATGTCTTGACAGACCCAGGCTATAAATCCATATGTTGGCACAAGAGGATATAGATCACAGGTTTGCCAAAGTCAACAGGTGTCTCCTTCTATGGGTCATAATTGTGTGACTGTGCAGTACGACTAATGTGTCCGAAGATATCCTCATTTGAAAATGGAAAGTTTGGCCTGATGCCTGATGGGGGTGACAGAGGAAAGGTTTGGTCACCAAAATAACTAGATTTCTTCCCCCTGGGGTCATGAATTTGCACAGCAAATTATATAGCAATCCGACCATTACTTTTTAAATATCTTGCTCTCAGTTTGGCCTGATGGTGGCGCAAGTGGAAATGTAATGGTGTCACCTAAATCAATTATGTGTCTTCTTCTAGGGATAATGAATGTTTACAGCAGAGCTTGTGACTGTAGGACAAACGTGTCGGGAGATGCGCTCGTTTGAAGATTGAAGAGGAAGTGTCATGGGGTCACCACAACCAACGGGTTTCTTCCTCTTGGGTCATGAATGTGCACAGAAAATTCCATTTATTATTACTATTACTTGCTACTATTACTATTACTATTATTACTATTACTATTACTTGTTGAGATACAAAGTCAGATACATGGTGCATTTATATAACAGTTTTTATCCAAAGCGCTTTACAATTTGTTCCTCACATTTGACCCGTTGACACTCACACGTTCACACACCGACGGCGGAGGCGACCATGCGAGGTGCCGACCTGCTCATCAGGAGCAGTTAGGGGTTAAGTGTCTTGCTCATGGACACATCGACACGCTGCCCCGGGAGGAGCGGGAATCGAACCGGGAACCTCTGGATGACCAGAACCTGCCCCTGCACACATATTGGGTAAAACGTAACCCCCCCTGCAGAGGTGATCACTTCACACTCAGCGACATGTTGGACAGCAGCACAATATGCTGTTGATGAGCTCACAAGCTGTCAGAGAGAGAAGATGGATCCAGGCATCATAGCAGCATGGGGGGGGGGGGGGGGGGTACAGGTATAACAAAGCAGTGTAAACAATATAACAAATCAATATAATTAACTCTGGACATGTGCATATGGGCAACAAGGTGCGAGATGAGGGTATGTATGCCCTCTCAGTTATATTTGCCCTACAATAGTTACAATATATAATCTAATAATCCAATCATCTAAATCTAATATATAATTTGAAAAAAATAAACTAAATGCTAAAATCCAAAATGTATGCAATATATAATCCAATAATCTAAATGTAATCTAATATATAATCTATAAATAATAAATATATTATCTGATGAAGTATTCACATAAGGTATGCATAAGGTAGTATATTGTCCTTTTAGGCTCCTATTAGTTCCAGTTGGATGTCTGGCAGCAGTCCCTGCCCACTGTTGTGGAGCCTGATGGCTGCTGGTATGAAGGACTGTCCGAGGCGCGTCTATACTTTCCGTAGCCGCATTTCTGGCAAGACGCTCTCTGATTGGCCGACGCCTGTTCCTACACTGGTTAAGCTTAGGCACTCTTTCGAAGTTGGTTAAGGTTAGAGTTTGTCTTAGAGCGTGACGGCAAGTTCTTTCGACGGTTAAGCTTAGGCACTCTTTCGAAGTTGGTTAAGGTTAGAGTTTGTCTTAGAGCATGGCGATAGAACGCCAGGTAGTTTGCAGGCTGTTCGACGTGGAAATGGGCAAAGACACAGCTCGTCACGCGATTGGGCAACAGTGGCCAATCAGAGAGCGTCTGCCAGAAATGAAAAAGGCTACGGAAAGTATAGACGCGTCCGAGGCGGTTAGTTGAGTGTCGGGGGGGTATGAGTCTGTGGCTGAACGTGCTTCTCATCTTGACTAGCTCGTCGTAGAGGGAACCACTTTCACTTGAACAAAATAACAAAATAAACTATATTTTGTATTATGACTTTTATATATTTAGTTACTAACACTCAAATGAGCAAATATATATATATTTGCTAAAGAATAAAGAATAATAATAATAATTAAAGAATTTAAACGATTTTATATATATATATATATATATATATATATATATATATATATATATATATATATATATAAATCGTTTAAATTATTTTTTCTCAGTGGATTAAGTCAGAGTTCACTTTTATGTTCCATGTGTGATGCATAACTAAATAGCTTGTTCACAATGATTTTATGAAATGAAAAACAGTGTTTTGCATAAAGGGTCATTTTGAGAAAAACCCTTTTCACTATAGCTTGGTGTAGCCTACATCTTGACACAAATGTAGAAATATGATATTTATAATTGCTTTTGACGATTGCTTTATATAGTTTTTATGAAACTACAGTAGATCCCGTTGTAGAGGCACAATATGATAATATCTCCAGATGTTCCTATAATCCAGCCCAAATCACGGTTGTCAACTGGTGCCTCACCTTGAAAGAGAAACTGTTTAGTCAACTATGATTGAAGCAGCATATCTGGGGGGGGGGGGGGGGTAGCTTCCCCTTTACAGGAGACACTCACCACAACTATGGTGATATATTCCATAACACTGTGGTACCGGTACAGTAGGCTGGCGTCATTGTTGAACTTCTGCAGAAGTGCTGCACTCCTCCCACTACACTACAGCAGTGACACACAGTGCACACACTATATGGTTAACTGAAGCAACAATAGGCTAGAAGCTGGATCATCATTACCTACATCAGTGGTTGGTTATCTCCATGACAATGGGGCTGTAGCTTTGGTTTCTACAACTCCACAACATCCACGTCCTGCGCTATAAGATGCCATCAATAGATAAAACTATACATGTCAAAATGCCGAGTTGTTATTCCTCGGCATTCACCGTGGCGTCCAGATTCATCCGGCTATTAGAAAGAGAGGAAGGGAACAGTTCAGTTCATATTGTTTACGTGAACACTTTGGTGGACCTTGTATCCAAGGACGCGTCTTAGAAGAATAGAATAGAACAGTACTTTATTAATAATCCCGAGGCGATGCTGCGCCACAGATCGCTCACATTAACATTTAGGTATAGTCAGAAATAAATAATGCAAACAAATTGTTGATGTGCGCGCGATGTGCGTCGTGCCGCGACGCGGGGGGCAATAAGGCGACGCCCTGCAGGAGACAGTTTATTATCAATAACGTGACGGAGACAGTTTATTATTAATAACGTGACGGAAACAATAAGAGAGCACTTCACCAGCGATCCGTGTTTAATTAAAGGTAAGTCGTCTACTTTACAATAAGTTCACAGGTTACTCTTCATCAATAGAGTAATGGTCTATATCAAATGATTAATTATTCCATTTCCTTTGCAATAATATATTTACCTGTAATATCATATTGTAGCCTGCTATTTACATCAGACGTACAGTGCGTTACTCCATAGCTAATAGCTATTTCACATTTTAAATACATTTCCTCCAAAAGCTGCCAGACAGGCCGCGCTGCTCAAATTATTTCTATATATTCTCCGTTTTGTATATTATTATTGTATAGCAGCTATGATTGAGAACATCATCTTCTCCAACAGAACAGCGAGTTAATAGCTGTGAATTGTGCGTCCATTGCCAAAAAACTGTTAATAAATCAAGTTTATTATTATTATTATTATTATTATTATTATTATTATTATTATTATTATTATTATTATTATTATTATTATTATTATTATTATTATTATTATTATTATTATTATTAAAAGCTATTCCTCTTCGAGCTGTAGGCAGTGATTGGTAGCTCTCACCTGTCACTGCAAAGTAGTGAAGTTTTGTTTGTGTGTATATACAGTAATTACAGTATGATCCAGGGTCGTTTGGTTTAAACTTTAGGGTACTATCGCTTGATCAATAATTTAGGGGGGGGGGGGGGTAAATAAAGTTCGACAACGCGTGGCTCCTTCGTCGGTTTTCTCCTCATGATTTACCGGCAGTGGTTCTCAAATGTATAGCTAGAATATGATGCTATGAACTAATGAATGATTGATCCTTGCATTAATTTATCCTTGCATTTTTGCATTTGAAAAAGCTTGCATTTGTACTTTATTGTTTGCATTTTGTAATTCACTTTGTACTTTAGGTTGTACTTTAGTTTGTATATTGTATATTTTGTATAGTGTTTGGCCTTTATTCTTTTAACTGTTTACTGTATGAACCAAGCATTTCATTGTGTAATGTACATTGATTGATTGATTGATTGATTGATTGATTGAAAACTTTATTAACAGATTGCAGAATGGGTACAATACAGTACGGCTCAATCAGGGGTGCAGTCGTAATATCAGAACTGCCTGGACGCCAGGTGCACGCGCGATCCCGCGCACGTGCGCGCACGTGCACGCGCATACATGTTCCCTCACGTGTGCACAGACCAGCTCAAGCAAACTCCCCACAGGGCTTCGATTTTGGTCTTGCACTTCTCTTTCTTTGTTATGCTAAGCAAAGACTAGGTGATAAGTGCCGGGTATAAGAGGGGGGAGCTTCGGTGGTAGTGTGAGTGGCTACAGACCACTGCACTTAAATATAAACAGTCTACCTGGAGACTCAATGAGCTAATTGTAGATGTCGCCATAAGACGCGTCTGGCCATTTAGTGGGATCATTGTTTCATTATCCTGTTCGGCTGAAAGGACACTGGCCACCGAAGCTCCCCCCTCTGATGGAACAGTCCAGGGCGGGTGTGCGTGGCGTCACAATCCGTGGGCAATCTGCGCATGTGCATGGGGAATAGGTGCTTAAAAATGGGCTTTTTCTCTGCCGATTTAGTTCTGATCGATTAGGAATGGGTCGCGCCGTGTTCAGGAGATTCAGGCGCATACAAGTCTATTCGATCATGTCTCTAGCACCCCCACAGCCGTAGCTGCAACCACTTACATCACGGCTCTCATCCACATTCATTAATTTGCTCCCCCCGCAATCTCCTCCCCGATTTCAATGTAACGCGGAAGTGTAGTGGTCTACCGTTGCAACACAGGAAGCTTGTTTCCTGTAAAAAATTCTGGGTTTGCATTTTTTTTTCCAGACATACCCGGCTCAAATAAGGGACTAAACACGTTTCGCAATTATGCCACATCAATGTGGAACGCCCTACCCAAAGCTGTAAAGGAATGTGGATCACTACCCACTTTCAAGGGACACCTACGGGAGACTGCAATTCAACACTGGCCCCTGTAAATATCCTAACCCAACCCCCTCCAATGTACAGTCATTTACCTAGTATGGTTTTGTCAATAGTTCAATGTACAATTGTGTTTGTTTGTACAGTGTCTCCCCCCCCCCCCTCAATGTACAGTGTTACTTGTTTATACAGTGTGCCCCCCGGCCCCCCGGCCCCCCCCCCAACCACCTCCAATGTAAATTACCCAGTATGGTTGTCAATATCCCAATGTACCCAACCCCCCCCACCCAACCTCCTCCAATGTACAGTTTCTACGTCAAATGTATATACTCCCTTTTCTTGACTCCTTCTGTATCACAAACAGTACTGTATTTGCAAATCTGGTATGTCATAAATGTATAGATGTAGCAGTACTGACTATCTGTATGTCATGTATGTCATGTATGTCATATATGTCTATATGAATTGAAAATGGGGGACCCTGATGGAAACAAGACAAACGTCTTTCTCAGGTCTGCATCCCCTTAACAATTGTATGTATTGAGCCGTACTGTATTGTACCCATTCTGCAATCTGTTAAATAAAGTTTTCATTCATTCATTCATTCATTCATTCTGAATTCCACTATTAACATACGAAGCGCAGCTTCTTAGAAATGTCTGAATTTGGGCAGCCCCCCCCCCCACCACAATATGCATTTGCATAGATGTATACGTAATTTTTACATAAATAAATCCTTTTGATTTATCAGGTTAAGAACCCCATATTACTCTATCAATCAATGATCAGGCTATTTTTCATTTTCATTTCATTTTTATTTATTCGTACATGGAATTGTTACCAGTGATGCCAGTAACTAGTTACTAAGTAACTAGTTACTGTAATCTGATTACTTTTTTCAGTAAATAGTAATCTAACTTGTTACTTTTTACAAGCCAGTAATCTGATTACAGTTACTTTTCCAAGTGGCTGTGAGTTACTATTTAGTTACTATCTCATGATGCTGATGATAAGAGAGCCAGGGGTACAGTCAGCTAGACCGGAGTATGGCCTGATGGCTGATGACGTCTCATGATGACCTGTCTGAGCAGCCAATCATGATTTATGACATATGCACTTTCAATAAAGCATTATTAAAAAAAAAAACTGTTGTCATTCTTGTGGCAGCAGCAGGGGGGACGACGACGACTTCGTAACCTAGTTACTTTCAAAGTAACTAAGTTACTTTGATAATCAAGTAATCAGTAAAGTAACTAGATAACTTTTTAAAGGAGTAATCAGTAATCAGATTAATCTGTGACATCGCTGATTGTTACAGTCCAACTGTGTCTTCAGTACATATAGTTCACTTACTGTAATATGATCCACTAAATCCCAGGGCCGAAAGAAACAGGAAGAAGAAAACTCTTATTGTACCTTCCCTAGGCTGGACAAGATATGCCTCCTAAAGTGTGTAAACGGAAGTACAGGAAGTACAGGAAGTACAGGAAGTACCGGTTCCGGTCAGTTCAGATCTGTTTATAGTCCCCAGGTTCTGTCCAGATCTGTTTATAATCCCCAGGTTCTGTCCAGATCTGTTTATAATCCCCAGGTTCAGTCCAGATCTGTTTATAGTCCCCAGGTTCTGTCCAGATCTGTTTATAGTCCCCAGGTTCAGTCCAGATCTGTTTATAGTCCCCAGGTTCTGTCCAGATCTGTTTATAGTCCCCAGGTTCAGTCCAGATCTGTTTATAATCCCCAGGTTCAGTCCAGATCTGTTTATAATCCCCAGGTTCAGTCCAGATCTGTTTATAGTCCCCAGGTTCTGTCCAGATCTGTTTATAATCCCCAGGTTCTGGTCAGTCCAGATCTGTTTATAGTCCCCAGGTTCAGTCCAGATCTGTTTATAGTCCCCAGGTTCTGTCCAGATCTGTTTATAATCCCCAGGTTCTGTCCAGATCTGTTTATAATCCCCAGGTTCAGTCCAGATCTGTTTATAATCCCCAGGTTCTGTCCAGATCTGTTTATAGTCCCCAGGTTCTGTCCAGATCTGTTTATAGTCCCCAGGTTCTGGTCAGTCCAGATCTGTTTATAGTCCCCAGGTTCAGTCCAGATCTGTTTATAGTCCCCAGGTTCAGTCCAGATCTGTTTATAGTCCCCAGGTTCAGTCCAGATCTGTTTATAGTCCCCAGGTTCAGTTCAGATCTGTTTATAATCCCCAGGTTCTGTCCAGATCTGTTTATAGTCCCCAGGTTCTGTCCAGATCTGTTTATAGTCCCCAGGTTCAGTCCAGATCTGTTTATAGTCCCCAGGTTCTGTCCAGATCTGTTTATAGTCCCCAGGTTCAGTCCAGATCTGTTTATAATCCCCAGGTTCTGTCCAGATCTGTTTATAGTCCCCAGGTTCAGTCCAGATCTGTTTATAGTCCCCAGGTTCTGTCCAGATCTGTTTATAGTCCCCAGGTTCAGTCCAGATCTGTTTATAGTCCCCAGGTTCTGTCCAGATCTGTTTATAGTCCCCAGGTTCAGTCCAGATCTGTTTATAGTCCCCAGGTTCTGGTCAGTCCAGATCTGTTTATAGTCCCCAGGTTCTGTCCAGATCTGTTTATAGTCCCCAGGTTCTGGTCAGTCCAGATCTGTTTATAGTCCCCAGGTTCTGTCCAGATCTGTTTATAATCCCCAGGTTCTGTCCAGATCTGTTTATAGTCCCCAGGTTCTGTCCAGATCTGTTTATAGTCCCCAGGTTCAGTCCAGATCTGTTTATAATCCCCAGGTTCAGTCCAGATCTGTTTATAATCCCCAGGTTCAGTCCAGATCTGTTTATAATCCCCAGGTTCTGTCCAGATCTGTTTATAGTCCCCAGGTTCTGGTCAGTCCAGATCTGTTTATAGTCCCCAGGTTCTGTCCAGATCTGTTTATAATCCCCAGGTTCTGGTCAGTCCAGATCTGTTTATAGTCCCCAGGTTCAGTCCAGATCTGTTTATAGTCCCCAGGTTCTGTCCAGATCTGTTTATAATCCCCAGGTTCTGTCCAGATCTGTTTATAATCCCCAGGTTCAGTCCAGATCTGTTTATAATCCCCAGGTTCTGTCCAGATCTGTTTATAGTCCCCAGGTTCTGTCCAGATCTGTTTATAGTCCCCAGGTTCTGGTCAGTCCAGATCTGTTTATAGTCCCCAGGTTCAGTCCAGATCTGTTTATAGTCCCCAGGTTCAGTCCAGATCTGTTTATAGTCCCCAGGTTCAGTCCAGATCTGTTTATAGTCCCCAGGTTCAGTTCAGATCTGTTTATAATCCCCAGGTTCTGTCCAGATCTGTTTATAGTCCCCAGGTTCTGTCCAGATCTGTTTATAGTCCCCAGGTTCAGTCCAGATCTGTTTATAGTCCCCAGGTTCTGTCCAGATCTGTTTATAGTCCCCAGGTTCAGTCCAGATCTGTTTATAATCCCCAGGTTCTGTCCAGATCTGTTTATAGTCCCCAGGTTCAGTCCAGATCTGTTTATAGTCCCCAGGTTCTGTCCAGATCTGTTTATAGTCCCCAGGTTCAGTCCAGATCTGTTTATAGTCCCCAGGTTCTGTCCAGATCTGTTTATAGTCCCCAGGTTCAGTCCAGATCTGTTTATAGTCCCCAGGTTCTGGTCAGTCCAGATCTGTTTATAGTCCCCAGGTTCTGTCCAGATCTGTTTATAGTCCCCAGGTTCTGGTCAGTCCAGATCTGTTTATAGTCCCCAGGTTCTGTCCAGATCTGTTTATAATCCCCAGGTTCTGTCCAGATCTGTTTATAGTCCCCAGGTTCTGTCCAGATCTGTTTATAGTCCCCAGGTTCAGTCCAGATCTGTTTATAATCCCCAGGTTCAGTCCAGATCTGTTTATAATCCCCAGGTTCAGTCCAGATCTGTTTATAATCCCCAGGTTCTGTCCAGATCTGTTTATAGTCCCCAGGTTCTGGTCAGTCCAGATCTGTTTATAGTCCCCAGGTTCTGTCCAGATCTGTTTATAATCCCCAGGTTCTGTCCAGATCTGTTTATAGTCCCCAGGTTCTGTCCAGATCTGTTTATAATCCCCAGGTTCTGTCCAGATCTGTTTATAGTCCCCAGGTTCAGTCCAGATCTGTTTATAGTCCCCAGGTTCTGGTCAGATCTGTTTATAGTCCCCAGGTTCTGTCCAGATCTGTTTATAGTCCCCAGGTTCTGTCCAGATCTGTTTATAATCCCCAGGTTCTGTCCAGATCTGTTTATAGTCCCCAGGTTCCGGTCAGTCCAGATCTGTTTATAGTCCCCAGGTTCCGGTCAGTACAGATCTATAGTATACTGAAGACGGAAATGGAGTTGATCAGGCAACCAAAACACAGGTGTGAATATTATTGTGACACATTATCATATAAATAAAATGTCTATATTGCCAACTGAAATAACACAATAGTGATTCTACAATCAACGAAATAATAAATTCTAATGGACTGCACATATTTCATCTGAACATTAACAGCCTAAGACCCAAACTGCATGGCTGAAATCAGACAAATGATTATTAACGGTAAGGCAAACATCCTATGTTTCTCTGAAATAAAAAAAAAAATACCCTGAGATAGAAATAGAAAACTACTCAATCGTCAGAAATGATAGGAACAAATGTGGAGGTGGTGTCTGCATGTATACACAAAGATACCGTTCATTAACCGTACTGACCTGAATCATTATGACACAATTTACGGTATGGGTTGAAAATTATGTTGGAAAGGGCTAAGACTGCACTAGTCGGCACCATCTACAGAACACCAGAGCGGAGTGTTTTTTATGATATACCTGATGGGTGTTTATCTGGGGTTGAAGATGTAGAAAGAAATCTTATTGGGGACTGGAACACGGATATGCTGCGTAAAGAAGCACCCGTCACCAAGTCCTTCAGTAGGTTTTGTGCTCTGCACGGTGTCAGCCAACGAATCACCCAACCCACAAGAGTGTGTGATTCAACACAAACTACCATTGATCTCATTCTGGCCTCTGAAAAGTCCAGAATCTCCAATAAAGGGGTTATAGCATGCGGGTTAAGCGATCATTATATGATATTCTGTACCTGCAAAAAGCTAAAACAAAGTCACATTTAGGGACCTCAAAACCTACTCTAGTGAGGCCTTTAACCAAGAACTGGAGAGCATGGACTGGTCAGATGAGCTCAGTGGTAGTGGTAGTTGAAGAAACATGGCTTGGATTCAAACATGGCTTGGATGGCTTGGATTCCAAACCAAATTCTCATCAATACTACACAACATGGCCCCCCTAAGAACCACCAGGGTTAAAGATCTTGCACTCAGACATACTGACTATGAAAACCAGAGACAAAAAATGCTCTGAACTTCATAAAAGTCAATCAAAGCTTGCCAAAAGCTCCAGCAGTGATCTCCAAGCCCACGTGGTTGAACTCAAACAACAAAGAAACAGACTAAGAAACGATGTAGACACCATGATCAAATCTGCACACAAAACAATTCATCAATGATAAAACTGAGGAAAACAAAAACAAACCCAGTGAACTTAACATAAAGACAGAAAACGCTCATCACAGACACGCTGGATGTAGCCAATTACTTAAACATTTTCTTTACAAATATAGCCACAATACTGGTTAATAAACTACCCTCCCACTCAGGGCATCATGGGGTAGAACACATCCTAGGCTTCTACAGAAACCTAGCGGTCCACAAAGACGACTTCAAACTGGAAATGGTAACAACAGCTGACTGGTTCAGCATGAATCTGAAGTATTTCCAAACAGGGCTTTTCAGATTGAGCTCGGAGTGCAAATCACTCTCTCCGGAGCTGAACTCTCTGCCATCATCACGGATTGGAAGCGCTGCTTGTCCCTCTAACCTTCCAGAAGCTTCGTGGTCTGGTCTTGAACTTTCCATAAATGTGTCTCCATGAATCCATTTAGTTAGATCTGAATGTATCTTGTGATTATTATAGATGTTCGACAACGACCACGACAACTATTAGCCATTAGCTATTTCCTGGTTGATTCCGGACATCATGGCACACGAATGCCAGGCTGATCAGCCAATAGGGGCAGCAGAGAGGAGGTGGCAGAGAGGAGGTGGCAGAGCCCCTGAGGGGGGCAGAGAGAGGAGGTGGCAGAGAGAGGAGGTGGCAGAGAGGAGGTGGCAGAGCCCCTGAGGGGGGCAGAGAGAGGAGGTGGCAGAGAGAGGAGGTGGCAGAGAGAGGAGGTGGCAGAGAGAGGAGGTGGCAGAGCCCCTGAGGGGGGCAGAGAGGAGGTGGCAGAGAGGAGGGGGCAGAGAGAGGAGGTGGCAGAGAGAGGAGGTGGCAGAGCCCCTGAGGGGGGCAGAGAGGAGGTGGCAGAGAGGAGGTGGCAGAGAGAGGAGGTGGCAGAGCCCCTGAGGGGGGCAGAGAGGAGGTGGCAGAGAGGAGGTGGCAGAGCCCCTGAGGGGGGCAGAGAGGAGGTGGCAGAGAGGAGGTGGCAGAGAGGAGGTGGCAGAGCCCCTGAGGGGGGCAGAGAGAGGAGGTGGCAGAGCCCCTGAGGGGGGCAGAGAGAGGAGGTGGCAGAGAGAGGAGGTGGCAGAGCCCCTGAGGGGGCAGAGAGGAGGTGGCAGAGCCCCTGAGGGGGCAGAGAGAGGAGGTGGCAGAGAGAGGAGGGGGCAGAGAGAGGAGGTGGCAGAGAGGAGGTGGCAGAGCCCCTGAGGGGGCAGAGAGAGGAGGTGGCAGAGAGGAGGGGGCAGAGAGAGGAGGGGGCAGAGAGAGGAGGTGGCAGAGAGAGGAGGGGGCAGAGAGGAGGTGGCAGAGAGAGGAGGGGGCAGAGAGAGGAGGTGGCAGAGCCCCTGAGGGGGGCAGAGAGAGGAGGGGGCAGAGAGAGGAGGTGGCAGAGAGAGGAGGTGGCAGAGAGAGGAGGTGGCAGAGAGAGGAGGTGGCAGAGCCCCTGAGGGGGGCAGAGAGGAGGTGGCAGAGAGGAGGTGGCAGAGCCCCTGAGGGGGGCAGAGAGAGGAGGTGGCAGAGAGAGGAGGTGGCAGAGAGAGGAGGTGGCAGAGAGAGGAGGTGGCAGAGCCCCTGAGGGGGCAGAGAGAGGAGGTGGCAGAGAGAGGAGGTGGCAGAGAGAGGAGGTGGCAGAGCCCCTGAGGGGGCAGAGAGGAGGTGGCAGAGCCCCTGAGGGGGGCAGAGAGGAGGTGGCAGAGAGGAGGGGGCAGAGAGGAGGTGGCAGAGAGAGGAGGGGGCAGAGAGAGGAGGGGGCAGAGAGAGGAGGGGGCAGAGAGGAGGGGGCAGAGAGAGGAGGGGGCAGAGAGAGGAGGGGGCAGAGAGAGGAGGGGGCAGAGAGAGGAGGTGGCAGAGAGAGGAGGGGGCAGAGAGGAGGTGGCAGAGAGAGGAGGGGGCAGAGAGAGGAGGGGGCAGAGAGAGGAGGGGGCAGAGAGGAGGGGGCAGAGAGAGGAGGGGGCAGAGAGAGGAGGTGGCAGAGAGGAGGTGGCAGAGAGGAGGGGGCAGAGAGAGGAGGTGGCAGAGAGAGGAGGTGGCAGAGAGGAGGGGGCAGAGAGAGGAGGTGGCAGAGAGAGGAGGTGGCAGAGAGGAGGGGGCAGAGAGAGGAGGTGGCAGAGAGAGGAGGTGGCAGAGCCCCTGAGGGGGGCAGAGAGAGGAGGTGGCAGAGAGGAGGGGGCAGAGAGAGGAGGTGGCAGAGAGAGGAGGTGGCAGAGCCCCTGAGGGGGCAGAGAGGAGGTGGCAGAGAGGAGGTGGCAGAGAGAGGAGGTGGCAGAGCCCCTGAGGGGGGCAGAGAGGAGGTGGCAGAGAGGAGGTGGCAGAGCCCCTGAGGGGGGCAGAGAGGAGGTGGCAGAGAGGAGGTGGCAGAGCCCCTGAGGGGGCAGAGAGAGGAGGTGGCAGAGCCCCTGAGGGGGCAGAGAGAGGAGGTGGCAGAGAGAGGAGGGGGCAGAGAGAGGAGGTGGCAGAGCCCCTGAGGGGGCAGAGAGGAGGTGGCAGAGCCCCTGAGGGGGGCAGAGAGGAGGTGGCAGAGAGGAGGTGGCAGAGCCCCTGAGGGGGGCAGAGAGGAGGTGGCAGAGCCCCTGAGGGGGCAGAGAGAGGAGGTGGCAGAGAGAGGAGGGGGCAGAGAGAGGAGGTGGCAGAGCCCCTGAGGGGGCAGAGAGAGGAGGTGGCAGAGAGAGGAGGTGGCAGAGAGGAGGGGGCAGAGAGGAGGGGGCAGAGAGGAGGTGGCAGAGAGGAGGGGGCAGAGAGAGGAGGGGGCAGAGAGAGGAGGGGGCAGAGAGAGGAGGGGGCAGAGAGAGGAGGTGGCAGAGAGAGGAGGGGGCAGAGAGGAGGTGGCAGAGAGAGGAGGGGGCAGAGAGAGGAGGTGGCAGAGCCCCTGAGGGGGGCAGAGAGAGGAGGTGGCAGAGAGGAGGGGGCAGAGAGAGGAGGTGGCAGAGAGAGGAGGTGGCAGAGCCCCTGAGGGGGCAGAGAGGAGGTGGCAGAGAGGAGGTGGCAGAGAGAGGAGGTGGCAGAGAGAGGAGGGGGCAGAGAGAGGAGGGGGCAGAGAGAGGAGGTGGCAGAGCCCCTGAGGGGGGCAGAGAGAGGAGGTGGCAGAGAGGAGGTGGCAGAGAGAGGAGGGGGCAGAGAGAGGAGGTGGCAGAGCCCCTGAGGGGGGCAGAGAGAGGAGGTGGCAGAGAGGAGGGGGCAGAGAGAGGAGGTGGCAGAGAGAGGAGGTGGCAGAGAGGAGGGGGCAGAGAGAGGAGGTGGCAGAGAGGAGGTGGCAGAGCCCCTGAGGGGGGCAGAGAGAGGAGGTGGCAGAGAGGAGGGGGCAGAGAGAGGAGGTGGCAGAGAGAGGAGGTGGCAGAGAGGAGGTGGCAGAGCCCCTGAGGGGGGCAGAGAGAGGAGGTGGCAGAGAGGAGGTGGCAGAGCCCCTGAGGGGGGCAGAGAGAGGAGGTGGCAGAGAGAGGAGGTGGCAGAGAGAGGAGGTGGCAGAGAGGAGGTGGCAGAGAGAGGAGGTGGCAGAGCCCCTGAGGGGGCAGAGAGGAGGTGGCAGAGAGAGGAGGTGGCAGAGAGGAGGTGGCAGAGCCCCTGAGGGGGGCAGAGAGAGGAGGTGGCAGAGAGGAGGGGGCAGAGCCCCTGAGGGGGCAGAGAGAGGAGGTGGCAGAGAGAGGAGGTGGCAGAGCCCCTGAAGGGGCAGAGAGAGGAGGTGGCAGAGCCCCTGAGGGGGGCAGAGAGAGGAGGTGGCAGAGCCCCTGAGGGGGGCAGAGAGAGGAGGTGGCAGAGAGGAGGTGGCAGAGCCCCTGAGGGGGGCAGAGAGAGGAGGTGGCAGAGAGGAGGTGGCAGAGAGGAGGTGGCAGAGCCCCTGAGGGGGGCAGAGAGAGGAGGTGGCAGAGAGGAGGTGGCAGAGCCCCTGAGGGGGCAGAGAGAGGAGGTGGCAGAGCCCCTGAGGGGGGCAGAGAGAGGAGGTGGCAGAGAGAGGAGGGGGCAGAGAGAGGAGGTGGCAGAGCCCCTGAGGGGGGCAGAGAGAGGAGGTGGCAGAGAGGAGGGGGCAGAGAGAGGAGGTGGCAGAGAGAGGAGGTGGCAGAGAGGAGGTGGCAGAGCCCCTGAGGGGGCAGAGAGGAGGGGGCAGAGAGAGGAGGTGGCAGAGAGGAGGTGGCAGAGAGGAGGTGGCAGAGCCCCTGAGGGGGGCAGAGAGGAGGTGGCAGAGAGGAGGTGGCAGAGCCCCTGAGGGGGGCAGAGAGAGGAGGTGGCAGAGAGGAGGGGGCAGAGAGAGGAGGTGGCAGAGAGAGGAGGTGGCAGAGAGGAGGTGGCAGAGCCCCTGAGGGGGGCAGAGAGAGGAGGTGGCAGAGAGGAGGTGGCAGAGCCCCTGAGGGGGGCAGAGAGAGGAGGTGGCAGAGAGGAGGTGGCAGAGAGAGGAGGTGGCAGAGCCCCTGAGGGGGCAGAGAGGAGGTGGCAGAGAGAGGAGGTGGCAGAGAGGAGGTGGCAGAGCCCCTGAGGGGGGCAGAGAGAGGAGGTGGCAGAGAGAGGAGGTGGCAGAGCCCCTGAGGGGGGCAGAGAGAGGAGGTGGCAGAGAGAGGAGGTGGCAGAGCCCCTGAGGGGGGCAGAGAGAGGAGGTGGCAGAGAGGAGGTGGCAGAGAGAGGAGGTGGCAGAGCCCCTGAGGGGGGCAGAGAGAGGAGGTGGCAGAGAGGAGGGGGCAGAGCCCCTGAGGGGGCAGAGAGAGGAGGTGGCAGAGAGAGGAGGTGGCAGAGCCCCTGAAGGGGCAGAGAGAGGAGGTGGCAGAGCCCCTGAGGGGGGCAGAGAGAGGAGGTGGCAGAGCCCCTGAGGGGGCAGAGAGGAGGTGGCAGAGAGAGGAGGTGGCAGAGAGAGGAGGTGGCAGAGCCCCTGAGGGGGGCAGAGAGAGGAGGTGGCAGAGAGGAGGTGGCAGAGCCCCTGAGGGGGGCAGAGAGAGGAGGTGGCAGAGAGAGGAGGTGGCAGAGAGGAGGTGGCAGAGCCCCTGAGGGGGGCAGCAGAGAGGAGGTGGCAGAGAGGAGGTGGCAGAGCCCCTGAGGGGGGCAGAGAGAGGAGGTGGCAGAGAGAGGAGGTGGCAGAGAGGAGGTGGCAGAGCCCCTGAGGGGGGCAGAGAGAGGAGGTGGCAGAGAGAGGAGGTGGCAGAGAGGAGGTGGCAGAGCCCCTGAGGGGGGCAGCAGAGAGGAGGTGGCAGAGAGGAGGTGGCAGAGCCCCTGAGGGGGGCAGCAGAGAGGAGGTGGCAGAGCCCCTGAGGGGGGCAGCAGAGAGGAGGTGGCAGAGCCCCTGAGGGGGGCAGAGAGAGGAGGTGGCAGAGAGGAGGTGGCAGAGCCCCTGAGGGGGGCAGCAGAGAGGAGGTGGCAGAGCCCCTGAGGGGGGCAGAGAGAGGAGGGGGCAGAGCCCCTGAGGGGGGCAGAGAGAGGAGGTGGCAGAGCCCCTGAGGGGGGCAGAGAGAGGAGGGGGCAGAGCCCCTGAGGGGGGCAGAGAGAGGAGGTGGCAGAGCCCCTGAGGGGGGCAGAGAGAGGAGGTGGCTTGGCACTGGAGGTGGGCTACAGAAGGCTCACACTTTATAAAGATGCAGTAATGATGCAGTAATGGAAACTCAAACGCGGTCATGTCTGGTGAAGTGGGTGGAACAGCTGCTGCAGGCGATGAGTAAACATTACACATTAGACCATGATGTCAAACATCTGAGCAACCAGCACTACTGACCAAAACACTGACTGTGTATTAAAATGGCTGTAAAAAATAAACAACCAGCATATATACAGTATCTATCCATCCACACACCTGTCTGTATTTACCTGCACATAATCCTTTTGCATATCTGTAGATAGTATATCTATATCTGTACATATCTCTTACTAGTTACGCTGCTGGCCAGTATGACTTACTACCATACTGCCTTTATACCTGAATCACTGTACATATCATACGACAACTCTGTACACATATGATTGATTAGCACTACTAATGTGTATATTTTGTACCAAGTTTAATCACCTGTATATTGCTGTTGCACTTTACTGTTACATGCTTTAAAAAAAAAAGTTGGCAAACTTCTGCCTAGTCAGAAAACAGGAAAGTATGTGTTTTCAGGTCGTGTACAGTGTGACCTATAGACCATAATAGCATCTTCAGGCTGCCAGAATGCAGTTCTGTGTGGATGAAAGGTGCATACGATCAAATACTTTGACTGATACGACCGAAATCGGTTTAGTCGGTACAGTACCCCCCCCCCTCTTGAGGGACGGATTCCAGACGTCTCAAACGATGGCCCGGGGGTGAGCAGGGTGGGCGGGTGGGGTCCAGCAAAGGGGAACAGGGGCCACAAACCAGGGGAAAGGGGCCAGGGAGAAGGGGACTTGAGAAGAACAGGGGCCACAAACCAGGGGAAAGGGGCCCGGGAGAAGGGGACTTGAGACGAACGGGGGCCACAAACCAGGGGAAAGGGGCCCGGGAGAAGGGGACAAGAGAAGAACAGGGGCCACAAACCAGGGGAAAGGGGCCAGGGAGAAGGGGACTTGAGAAGAACAGGGGCCACAAACCAGGGGAAAGGGGCCAGGGAGAAGGGGACTTGAGAAGAACAGGGGCCACAAACCAGGAGAAAGGGGCCAGGGAGAAGGGGACTTGAGAAGAACGGGGGCCACAAACCAGGGGAAAGGGGCCCGGGAGAAGGGGACTTGAGAAGAACGGGGGCCACAAACCAGGGGAAAGGGGCCCGGGAGAAGGGGACAAGAGAAGAACGGGGGCCACAAACCAGGGGAAAGGGGCCAGGGAGAAGGGGACAAGAGAAGGGGACTTGAGAAGAACGGGGGCCACAAACCAGGGGAAAGGGGCCAGGGAGAAGGGGACAATAGAAGAACGGGGGCCACAAACCAGGGGAAAGGGGCCAGGGAGAAGGGGACTTGAGAAGAACGGGGGCCACAAACCAGGGGAAAGGGGCCAGGGAGAAGGGGACTTGAGAAGAACGGGGGCCACAAACCAGGGGAAAGGGGCCAGGGAGAAGGGGACTTGAGATGAACGGGGGCCACAAACCAGGGGAAAGGGGCCAGGGAGAAGGGGACTTGAGAAGAACGGGGGCCACAAACCAGGGGAAAGGGGCCAGGGAGAAGGGGACTTGAGATGAACGGGGGCCACAAACCAGGGAGAAGGGGCCAGGGAGAAGGGGACAAGAGAAGAACGGGGGCCACAAACCAGGGGAAAGTGGCCCGGGAGAAGGGGACAAGAGACCAAAGGCTGGGGAAGGGGATTCGGGACAGATGGCTGGAAACAGGGACCTAAAACAGAGGACTGGGGAAAGGGGCCCGGGAGAAGCGGCCTAGAGAAGGAAGGCTGGGGGACTGAGTAGAGTTCATGCTAGCTGTAGAGGCTGTGTTAGCAGTAGAGTTCATGCTAGCTGTAGAGGCTATGTTAGCAGTAGAGGCCATGCTAGCTGTAGAGGCTGTGTTAGCCATAGAGGCTGTGCTAGTTGTAGAAGCTGTGTTAGCAGTAGAGGCCATGCTAGCTGTAGAGGCTGTGTTAGCAGTAGAGGCCATGCTAGCTGTAGAGGCTGTGCTAGCAGTAGAGGCCATGCTAGCTGAAGAATCCTTGCTAGCAGTAGAGGCCATGCTAGCTGTAGAGGCTGTGCTAGCAGTAAAGACCATGCTAGCTGAAGAATCCTTGCTAGCCGTAGAGGCTATGCTAGTTGTAGAAGCTGTGCTAGCAGTAGAGGCCATGCTAGCTGTAGAGGCTGTGCTAGCAGTAGAGGCCATGCTAGCTGTGTAGAGGCTGTGTTAGCAGTAGAGGCCATGCTAGCTGTAGAGGCTGTGCTAGCAGTAGAGGCCATGCTAGCTGAAGAATCCTTGCTAGCCGTAGAGGCTATGCTAGTTGTAGAAGCTGTGCTAGCAGTAGAGGCCATGCTAGCCGTAGAGGCTATGCTAGTTGTAGAAGCTGTGTTAGCAGTAGAGGCCATGCTAGCTGTGTAGAGGCTGTGCTAGCAGTAGAGGCCATGCTAGCTGTGTAGAGGCTGTGCTAGCAGTAGAGCCCATGCTAGCTGTAGAGGCTGTGTTAGCAGTAGAGTTCATGCTAGCTGTAGAGGCTGTGTTAGCAGTAGAGGCCATGCAAGCTGTAGAAGCTGTGCTAGCAGTAGAGTTCATGCTAGCTGTAGAAGCTGTGCTAGCAGTAGAGCCATGCTAGCTGTAGAGGCTGTGCTAGCAGTAGAGTTCATGCTAGCTGTAGAGGCTGTGTTAGCAGTAGAGTTCATGCTAGCTGTAGAGGCTATGTTAGCAGTAGAGGCCATGCTAGCTGTAGAGGCTGTGTTAGCAGTAGAGGCCATGCTAGCTGTGTAGAGGCTGTGTTAGCAGTAGAGGCCATGCTATCTGTGTAGAAGCTGTGCTAGCAGTAGAGTTCATGCTAGCTGTAGAGGCTGTGTTAGCAGTAGAGGCCATGCAAGCTGTAGAGGCTGTGTTAGCAGTAGAGGCCATGCTAGCTGTAGAGGCTGTGTTAGCAGTAGAGGCCATGCTAGCTGTAGAGGCTGTGTTAGCAGTAGAGGCCATGCTAGCTGTAGAGGCTGTGTTAGCAGTAGAGGCCATGCTAGCTGTAGAGGCTGTGTTAGCAGTAGATGCCATGCTAGCTGTAGAGGCTGTGCTAGCAGTAGAGGCCATGCTAGCTGTGTAGAGGCTGTGTTAGCAGTAGAGGCCATGCTAGCTGTGTAGAGGCTGTGTTAGCAGTAGAGGCCATGCTATCTGTGTAGAAGCTGTGCTAGCAGTAGAGTTCATGCTAGCTGTAGAGGCTGTGTTAGCAGTAGAGGCCATGCAAGCTGTAGAGGCTGTGTTAGCAGTAGAGGCCATGCTAGCTGTAGAGGCTGTGTTAGCAGTAGAGGCCATGCTAGCTGTAGAGGCTGTGTTAGCAGTAGAGGCCATGCTAGCTGTAGAGGCTGTGTTAGCCGTAGAGGCTGTGCTAGTTGTAGAAGCTGTGTTAGCAGTAGAGGCCATGCTAGCTGTAGAGGCCATGCTAGCTGAAGAATCCTTGCTATCAGTAGAGGCTGTGCTAGTTGTAGAAGCTGTGCTAGCAGTAGAGTTCATGCTAGCTGTAGAGGCTGTGTTAGCAGTAGAGGCCATGCTAGCTGTAGAGGCTGTGTTAGCAGTAGAGGCCATGCTAGCTGTAGAGGCTGTGTTAGCAGTAGAGGCCATGCTAGCTGTAGAGGCTGTGTTAGCAGTAGAGGCCATGCTAGCTGTAGAGGCTGTGTTAGCAGTAGAGCCATGCTAGCTGTAGAGGCTGTGCTAGCAGTAGAGTTCATGCTAGCTGTAGAGGTTGTGCTAGCAGTAGAGGCCATGCTAGCTGTAGAGGCTGTGTTAGCAGTAGAGGCCATGCTAGCTGTAGAGGCTGTGTTAGCAGTAGAGGCCATGCTAGCTGTAGAGGCTGTGTTAGCAGTAGAGGCCATGCTAGCTCTGTAGAGGCTGTGCTAGCAGTAGATGCCATGCTAGCTGTAGAGGCTGTGCTAGCAGTAGAGGCCATGCTAGCTGTAGAGGCTGTTTTAGCAGTAGAGGCCATGCTAGCTGTGTAGAGGCTGTGTTAGCAGTAGAGGCCATGCTAGCTGTGTAGAGGCTGTGCTAGCAGTAGAGGCCATGCTAGCTGTAGAGGCTGTGTTAGCAGTAGAGGCCATGCTAGCTGTAGAGGCTGTGCTAGCAGTAGATGCCATGCTAGCTGTAGAGGCTGTGCTAACTAACAGTAGAGTTCATGCTAGCTGTAGTAGACATGCTAGCAGTAGAGTTCATGCTAGCTGTAGTAGACATGCTAGCAGTAGGGGTCATGCTACTGTAGTAGACATGCTAGCAGTAGGGGTCATGTAGGGTGACCAAACGTCCTCTTTTGCCCGGACATGTCCTCTTTTCACGCCCTGTCCGGGGCGTCCGGGGGGGTTTATAAATTCATGAAATGTCCGGGTTTCATTGTTTTTCAGTTTTAGTTTCAGTTTCATGGCCCTTTGCGAGCATCTGAAGGCTCGGGACTGCATCTTTCGCCTAACATATAAATTACTGAATTAAAGCGCTATTTGTTGCCGTTCGAATGCCATCTGAATCGCCAAAATCCGTGCCTCGGTTCTGGAGTTACATGCCGATATGTCAGGTGTGTGACTTTTTACTATCAAAATCAAATTTATTTGTAAGGCCCGACAACACACGTTAATGTCCCCATGGGCCGGACACGTCTTCTTTAAACAAGTCAAGAAGAAACATCACAATAAGTCAAGAACAAAACAAGAACACCATAAAGTCCAACATTTTTTAAATAAATATATGATTCCATAGACATAACTTTGACCACAAGACCACCTGACATACCCACATATGTGTCTTATGTAGACTTATGCATAATTGCACATAGTTCATGTATAATATTGTAAAATAGCTTAGACATAGCCTACTTGCATAGAATAGTCATGTATAATAATGTATAATATTGCTGGCTGTACGAGCGGTTAGGTGGCGTAGCGGAGATTGCGTTCGTCACCAACCCCGGACGAATCCAGCTCACAGCTCCGGGGTTGTCACCAGCTTGGCTGGCCGTTCACACTAATACAATTGGCAGTATTAGAGGGTGGGAGAAGCTGGTGGGGTGGGTCCGGGTCGTTGTAAACAGCGACTCCTACAGTTCGGTCGGGGCGCCTGCTAAGCGCGGATAGGACCTGAGTGGGATAGTGTGATCCTTCCACACGCTACGCCCTCTCAGGGAGGATCCGCGCTGCCAGGTGAAAAGAAGCGGTTGATTGGCTGGACGTGTGTCGGAGGAAGCACGTGATAGCCTCCACTCTCCCAGATGATCTGACTGTGGGGGGTAAGTGCGCAGCGACCAGGAACGGGATTGGGAATTGGCATAACGACTAACATTGGGATGGGAGAAAAATCGGAGGAAAATGGAGGGGGGAAAAGATCAATAAAAAAAATATATATATATATTGCTGGCTGTACAATACGGCTGTACAAAACTGCTGTAGGCCTATAATACTGCTGTTCATGGGAGCTCCCGTAGCTCACCGCATATCTCTGCGCTATTTCTGCGTCGGGGAAAACCGTGCTCGTCACGGATCTGGGGGACACGAGTTCGATTCCCGGACCCGCCGTCATTTCTCAGAATGTCTTCCCCTGCTCTACATCCCATTTTCAACCTGTTTCTGTCGGTCATGCTTGACCAGAAAAGCGATAAACGCTAAAAAATAAAGTAAACAAAAAAAAAATACTGCTGTTCATATCCAGTATACACATATTTACATTAAACATAATATTCACCATTCCTTAATCACCATCATACCCACATCACATAGACTGTAGTGTATAGCATAGCAAAAGTATACCGCTACCTGGCCCATGGGGACATTAACGTGTGTTATCGGGCCTTACAAATACATTTGATTTTGATTTGAGTATCAATAAGGTAGGATATCTGGAACACACAAACACACTATTTTTTAAATCACATGCCATGAAACTCTGGGCCCTGGCTGAATTTAAGACTGCACAAATCATGTTTAAAGCACGAAACAATTCACTCCCGGGTAACATCCAAAAATTCTGTGATAGAGAGGGGGGTTACAATTTAGAGGAGAGTCTAACTTCAAGAAACAATGTATGTATATTTCAGTTTGTGGAGTGAATATGAGTTGCATAAGATAATAGAGTGTGAAGGTATACTGAATACTGTCTATCTGTATGTCATGTATGTCATATATGTTATGATGAATTGAAAATGGGGACCCTGATGTAAACAAGACGAAAGTCTTTCGGTCTGCATCCCCTTAACAATTGTGTGTATTGAGCTGTACTGTATTGTACCCATTCTGCAATCTGTTAATAAAGTTTTCAATCAATCAATCAATCAATCAATCAATCAATCAATCAATCAATCAATCAATCAATCAATCAATCAAGGGGGTAGGAATACATACGTTTACACTTCATCCTACTCCTGCTTGTTTGTTTTTTAATCTGTTTATTACTTGTTTTTTATTATTATTTATTTTCAATTTATGTTCGAAATAAAATAAACGCATTCATTCAAGATATTGTGTGAGCAAAAGTATAGTTAATTTACTCATACAGTATGTACATCCTCTGGCCTCGCGCGGATCTCACAGCTGTGCCCGCACAGTGCAATACTCCAATTCAGCCATTGGGTGGGTGGCGCTGTTGAGCGGCCCTCACAGCGCGGCCCTCACAGCGCGGCCCTGAGAGCGCGGCTGGCTCTGCAGCTGCATGCTTCTCCAATCAGTTCAGGACTCCACTTCATCATGGAATATGCCAACCAAAGAGCAGGACTCCCTGTTTGAGAAAAATCATAAAAAATGTGGACTATCCCTTTAATTGACCATATTCACATGGCAGCCATTTCACTCCTATGTCATGCTCAGGGTTGGGAGTGGGAACAGGGTGGAAAGAACCTCCCAACCTAACCATGACATAAGAGCAAAATGACCGGTGTGTGAATATGGTCAGTGTTACAGTAAGTATTGTGCTAATAGCAAAAACAAGGACAAAACAAGTGTCACAGATGCCAACCATGAGTCTCCGAACTTGAGTCAAAATGCCACGCCTATGAACAGCCACTAGGGGCCACTAGGGGCTGTGTTTACATGGACCCTAATATTCCACTAATAATTGGAATTATAGCCCGATTAGAATAGAAATGCCTCATGTGAGTGACCACATCAATGGGAAGGACATTTAAATCAGTGTGAGAGGGGTGGTGTAAACCTTTGACAATCCGTTCAATAGGAAAATATTGGTGCCTAATACATAGCTGTCAACATTGGGATTTGAAAATAAGGGCTATTTCCCGGCACCCCGTCCCACCTTGTCTTACCCCTTACACTTAGGCAAGGGTCCACAACACAGAAGACTGAGGCTGGGCTAACCCAATACAGAAGGGCTAGGGTTACACAAGGGTCCACAACACAGAAGACTGAGGCTGGGCTAACCCAATACAGAAGGGCTAGGGTTACACAAGGGTCCACAACACAGAAGACTGAGGCTGGGCTAACCCAATACAGAAGGGCTAGGGTTACACAAGGGTCCACAACACAGAAGACTGAGGCTGGGCTAACCCAATACAGAAGGGCTAGGGTTACACAAGGGTCCACAACACAGAAGACTGAGGCTGGGCTAACCCAATACAGAAGGGCTAGGGTTACACAAGGGTCCACAACACAGAAGACTGAGGCTGGGCTAACCCAATACAGAAGGGCTAGGGTTACACAAGGGTCCACAACACAGAAGACTGAGGCTGGGCTAACCCAATACAGAAGGGCTAGGGTTACACAAGGGTCCACAACACAGAAGACTGAGGCTGGGCTAACCCAATACAGAAGGGCTAGGGTTACACAAGGGTCCACAACACAGAAGACTGAGGCTGGGCTAACCCAATACAGAAGCCATGTTCGTTCGCTGTATTTAGATTTTGGGGTAAAACAATATCTTTGACTTGTATTGACTTGATACCACATTGTTGGGTATGGCCTATGACACTTGGCCATAGTGCAGGGTCTTGTGAGGTCAAACCTTTAGTGGTGATGGTGATACTGCTGCTTGTGGAGGTGGGTGACACGTCATCTTCATGATGGGCAGGTGTTATGGTCTCACTGAAGGTGGATGTTGACGGACAGGGTTCCTGCAGGTAGCAACAGGTTACATTTAAGACTTTTTAACCTAAGCTGTAAGGGGACCCTGCTTTTCTTTATCATAAATCGATCAATAGAGACCGTATTAGATCCCCATCTGGGGTATCATTGGAAAGCCACACTCATTGGCTACAACCCTGTCCAAAATCTTTCGAGATCGCCAAATGATTGACGGAGCAAGAGCCCCAGGAGTCGGGGGTGGTAATGTGTACTTTGGCGCACGCCTCCCATATCGGCATGTAACTCGAGAACCGCTGAACAGGCAACAAATAAGGCTTTAATTCTATCTATATATTTTATCAAAGGAAATGCACACCTGAGCCGCTAGAGGTCGGCAAAGTGGCGCGTTGCGAATCGTCCTCAAGAGGGCCCACGTGTGTTAAGAGGTTAATGTTGTGTTTTTTTCTCAAATGTATCCAAGAGTAAAGACCTTAACCCTATCAAAAGAGCAGTCAAAGTGTATATTTTAATTTGTACCGATGTTTTTATAAGATTTACCGAAAATAAGAATTTATCGGAAAAATGCTAATTATATCTCGTTTATCGTAAAACCTTGAGGAAATGACTAAATCCAGATTTAACACTGCCATTGGAAAGAGGAGCCTTTTCCTTATCCATAGATGTATGATTTGGCCATCATACGGTCAAGGTCAAGTTCAAGGTAAAATATGAATTTATAATAAAAAGTTATTATAAATAATGTATTACTGTATCTACAAATCCGTTTAATCATCTTCCCTTTATTAATTTGCTTAGATTTTTTATACACTTGATCTCAAGAAGGTGCTGAATGAGAAATCAGAAGAACCTCAATGTTTTCATGGTGTAAATCACCGGCACAGATGCAAAATAAAATCATAATTTATATTCTCCTTTTTTTTATTACAATTTACTCAAGCCTAGTAACAGACACAATATTTCTGACACTGGGAATACATACCCCCAGGTCCCTGGCAGGGCTGTATGCTAAGCTTTTTCACTAGCTTTTCACTACCATTATTCAGATTCAGATTCAGACAACTTTATTGATCCCGCGTGGGGCAATTCATATTTGCAGCTTCACACGCAACAAGCAACAAAAACAACAAACAACAAAACAAAACATCTCAACGACAGCACGGCAAAAACAACACTCCATGTGATACACAATCCAGCAAGGTAAAAGTAAAAACAGACAACCAAGTGCAAAAGGCTACTTAAAATGACTACTGTCTGTGTTTAAAAGACTGATAGCCGAGGGGACAAAAGATTTGGCGTAGCGGTTGGTCCTACTTGGTGGAACGTCATAACGGTGGCCAGAAGGCAACAGTGAAAACCGCTGAGACAGAGAGAACATGGTTCTCTCTGTTTTACTCCAATTACTTTGGAGCACACTTTCACTATGTACTGTAGGCTGTTCCTATCTTTAATGGACAGGCCACTGAACCAGCAGATAAAAGAAAAAGTTAGGAGGCTTTCAATAAAATAACTATAAAAAGTGCTCAGGATCTTCGCACTAACATTAAAAGAGTTCAGCTTTCTCAGCAGGTAGATCCTCTGCTGACCTTTTTTAACAATGGACTCTGTATTTAAGTTGAACTTCAGTTTACAGTCAAACACAGTTCCCAGGTATTTGTAGGATTCAACAATCTGGACGTCCTCGTTGTGAATTACACTAGCTACTGTACACTGGCTTGATGATCGGGGTTGTGTCTGAAGTCATTTATCATGTCCTTAGTCTTAGAGACATTGAGGTCCAAGTAATTCTCATCACACCATTTCACAAAGTTGTGAAGTACAAGTCCATGATCAGTCTCGGAGCGCTGCAGTAGGGATACCAGGACAGTGTCATCTGAAAACTTAACCAGATGCCTTTGGTCGTGAAGCGATCTGCAGCTGTCCATGTACATAATAAATAAAAGGGGAGACAAAACGCAACCTTGGGGGGAGCCAGTGTTGGAAATCGACATGTTGGACATCTGCCCATTGACAAAGACCTGCTGGACCCTCTCAGTGAGGACATTTAAAATCAGCATGAGAAGCTGGTGTGGGAGACTAAAATAAGAGTCAAGCCTCTCAATTAAAATGTGGGTCTGCATTTTATTAAAAGCAGAAAAGAAATCTGCAAATAAAAGTCTAGCATGAGCTCCAGGTGTTTCCAGGTGTTTGTACACAATGTCCAAGATGAAGAGCATAGCATCCTCCACCCCTTTACTTTATTATAGTGCAAAAAAATATGTTCCTCCTGCCTCATTACTGTGGTCCTTTTATTTAACATTTAAGTGCTTTTGTTTTCAGGTTTGTATCTTTTATAATGAACCAACTGAAGTATTACCACAGCTGCAAACATTTCTTCTTTCATTGATAACAGTGTATTAACAGTGTTCATTAGGGATGGGTATCGTTACGATTTTATCGATACTACTACTCTTATCGATACTGCTTAACGGTTCGGTACTTTATCGATACTCTTATCGGTTCTTTTTTATTATTTTGCAAGACTTTTCTTTTTTTATTAAGAACAGAATCGATTTGATGCAATCCTACCTGGAGGGGAGAGAACAGATGGTAGAGGTAAACGGTACTCTATCCCCCCCGCTCACAGTGAGCTGTGGTGTTCCACAAGGAAGCATACTAGGACCGCTACTGTTCCTAATTTATGCAAATGACATGTCGTCAGCCTGTGACTGCAACTTGTTCCTGTTTGCGGACGACTCAGCCCTGCTGGTCTCTGACAAGAACAAGTTGCAGGTTGAAAAAACCCTCAGCTCGGAACTAGGCAAAATCTGCATATGGCTCGCTGATAACAAACTATCATTACACATGGGCAAAACAGAGTCCATTCTCTTCGGTTCAAATAACAAACTCAGCAAGACCGACGGCTTCTCAGTTACAGTGGGTGACAATATTGTCACAAGGAAAGACGAAATTACCTACCTGGGTTCCATCCTAGAGGCAAATCTTTCCTGTGACAAAATGGCATCCAATGTAATAAAAAAAGTCAACCAACGAACTAGATTCTTGTACCGGATCTCCTCTCTGGTAAACAAGAATACCCTGAAGACTCTGGCAGGAGCACTCATTCAAGGGTACTACGACTATGCTTGCACCTCATGGTACCAAAGCACCTCAAAGGCGCTAAAAACAAGATTACAAACTGGTCAGACTACTACTTGACCTTACCCCCAGAACCCACCTCACCCCTGCCCACTTTGACAACATAGGATGGCTTAGAGTAGATGACAGAGTACAGCAACTTGCAATGGGCCTGGTCTACAAGATACAGTATACGACTATGGTACCCATGTACATGTCGAAATACTTCCCAAAGGTCAGTGAATACCACAACCACTACACCAGAGGAAGCTCAACAAATCATGTTAAACCCAGATTCGGCTCAAACAAGGGACTAAACACGTTTAGCAATTATGCCACATCAATGTGGAACGCCCTACCCAAAGCTGTAAAGGAATGTGAATCCCTACCCACATTCAAAACCGCTCTTAAAGAGCACCTACGGGAGGCTGCTATTCGAAACTGGCCACCGTAAATGCCCAAACCCCCCACCACCTCCTAATAGACAGTCTCCTCCCCACCGCATGTATATATTCTCTCCCCGCCGTATGTATATTTCTCTCCCACCCACCCACCCCCTCCAAATGTACAGTCTCCTCCCCACCGTATGTATATTTCTCTCCCACCCACCCACCCCCTCCTAATGTACAGTCCACTCCCCATCATATGTATATACTCTGTCAGGATCTATGGGTAACAGTGCTGTATATTTGAATACCGTTTATGTCACAAATGTATCAGTACTAAATACCTGTATGTCCCTATGCCATAAATGTCATGTATGTTGTGTATGTCATAAATGTCGATATGAATTGAAAATGGGGGACCTTGATGTAAACAAGACAAACGTCTTTCTCTGGTCTGCATCCCCTTAACAATAGACCTATCTCAAACCCTGCCCCTTTTCTTGATCCTCCAATCACAGCTGTCGCTTACCTCGGACTTCCTCGTACAAACTTTGTTTGTACGAGGAAGTCAGAGGTAAGCGACAGCTGTGATTGGAGGATCAAAAAAAGAGGGCAGGGTTTTGAGACAGGTCCATTGTGTGTATTGAGCCGTACTGTATTGTACCCATTCTGCAATCTGTTAAATAAAGTTTTCATTCATTCATTTTGTTAATTTCGCCGCGGGCGGGCATAATCACCCGGACAATGAATGGTAACTTGTTTAAAATGACAAGATATACATATGTGATTATTATTGGATCAGAGAGAGAGAGAGAGAGAGAGAGAGAGAGAGAGAGAGAGAGAGAGAGAGAGAGAGAGAGAGAGAGAGAGAGAGAGCTGTGCGTGTTTGTGTAGGTAGGGCTATTGGAAACGTGGTTGCATTTGACTGACTGTGATCATATATTGATTGATGGCAATGGTGATAATATTCGCCAATGCGTGTGTAACTGAGGGGTACAATTCCCTGACTGTATTGAGAGTATGGTATTATTAAACCACTACTTAGTTATGTACTTTAATTACTGGCCATACAGTACATGAATATATATGGTGAACACCCACACAAGAATACGGCAATGACACATAAAGTTCTATTTAGAGGGTATTTATTATTATCAGAGCAAGCAACGTTAGGTTACAGATTGAGAATTATACTCGCGCTTGTAAGGCGAAGAACACACGTAAAGTAGGTCAAGAGCGTAAGTCAATGAGAATAGTAAGATGGGTCTAAACTGACGCCACCTGTAGCATAGCAATTACATAAGGCACACTAGTACCAGCTGGAGACACTGGGGGGTTCCCTCCGGGTGTAAGGCCGGCAGGGTAGAGGAATGTTCGGGTGCAAAGTCTGGGTCAACGAGGAATAACGAGGTTCCAGATACAGGAACCAGTGCAGTACTCCCTTGATCGGTAGACAAAGCAACAGCTATAATCCAGTATGCTCGACAGCATGGATGAAAGCTAGCCAGCCTCCTCCTAGAGGCGGGCTCGAGGGATGCTCCTCACGGGGGGTAGATCCCACACGATAGTGGGGTAGACGGTTCTCTGCTCCAGCAGTCACGGTACCAAAGCAATATAATCCAACCAGAAAAGGTTCTGCAGTTGCCGGTGTAGGTTCTCCGGTGTACATATCCAACGGTTCTCGTCTAGGACTCCTCGGGTGGGGGCACGAGTTTAGGCCGCCCAGCCTGGATAAGTGCACTAGCTATATACACGACGAACCGGTGGTAATGCTGGTCACTGAAGAACGGTAGCCGCACGATACACTATAAATGATAGACTATTACTTCACATTAGAATAAGTCGAACTCAACGGTACTGCGTTAAACTCTGACACTTTAGCAATCTATTCGCACACGGTTCTCAAGGCTCTATTCAGGGGCAAAGTCGCCCACTTCACTACATGTTGTCTCGTGGTGAAGGCATCAACGTTTTAGTGCTAAGTGCTGCTGTATCCACCTGCGCCGTATTTATACGTAAGGTGAATTATCTAGTGCCAACCTCAGTTCTGTCTCGTATTACTGCGCAAACCTGGACATGTTGAGACATGCCTTGGCGTTGCCTTTGAACTTGCCATTGGGGGTATGGTCGTTGGCGCCTAGGGGTCGCTGTCCAATAGGAGAGCGAATATTATGGTCTGGTTTGTACCCAGGTAAAGGGATATTCCGTGTATATATACAAAGAATATACAAGGGATATCAAACGATATACAAATATTATACAAGGGATCTCAAGCAATAAATATATATATTCGGTTTAATCTGACCCTTTGTAACAGCCGCCTCCTAATTAGTCCGCACCTAATTAGATAAAGCAAAGACAGATTAATCGTCTTGTCAACTACTCAATGTCTGTTGTGGGGAGTAGGGCAATTCACAAAGTCAGTGGGTCATGATCGTCATCAAGGGAGTCAGGGAGCCTTGGCAACTCTATCAGCCTCGCCACGGGTCGGGTGTATGTCCGTCCCTGGACAAGAACTTCTGCCGCTCTGACCTTTCCGTCGGCACCAGTGATCACTTTGCTTACGCGGCCGGCCGGCCACATAGCTCGGGGTAGTGACTGGTCCACGATCATGACGACTGTGTCCTCCGTCAAGTTGTCTCTATCTTTTACCCATTTCTGGCGGGTTTGTAGAGACGGTAGGTAGTGGAGGAGGAAACTGTTCCAAAACTTGTCAGCCAATACTTGACTGTACCTCCACATTCTTCGGCCGTTCGCTTCTTCGGGTCTGTACACCGTCTGTGGGAGCGCGGGGTCCAGCCGCCCCATCAAGAGAGTGTTGGGGGTGACTGGGTCGACATCAGCTACATCACTTGAGACGTAACCGAGTGGCTTTGAGTTCAATACTCCCTCGATCTCTGTGAGGACTGTCGTGAGGACTTCTTCAGCCACGGTCTGGGCCCCAAGCACGGCATACAGGGCTGTCTTTATTGAACATACTTCTCGTTCCCAGGTTCCCCCGAAGTGAGGGGCGTTCGGGGGGTTAAACTGGAAGTCAATCTGAGAGGGAGCGAGGTGGGTCTTAAGTTCTGGGCCCATGGCTTGGAAGCTCTCTCTCAGCTCTCTTTCTCCGCCTTTGAAGTTTGTCCCGTGATCAGACAATAATATAGATGGTTTTCCTTTTCGCGCTGTGAATCTCCGGAAGGCCATGAGGAATGAGTCCGTACTCATGGTCGGAAGGAGTTCTATGTGTATTGCTCGGGTGGTCATGCATTTGAATACAATGCCCCACCTCTTCTCCGTCCCTCTTCCTTTCTTCACGTAAAGCGGGCCGAAGCAGTCCATGCCGGTGGAGTGAAAGGGCTTGTCGCCAAGTCGGAGGCGACAGGGAGGCAGGTCAGCCATCCTGGGTATACTGGGCTGTGCTCGCCACTTGCGACAGTCTAGACAGGTCCGCTGGAAGCGTCATACTGCTTCTCTTCCTTGCAGTATCCAATAGCGACGTCGGATCTCAGCGAAGACTCTCTCTGCCCCAGCGTGGTGCACATCCTCGTCGTATTTCTTTATGATGAGCTCTGTGACCTTGTGTCGGCTGTTGAGGACTATAGGGAACTTGACGTCATCCGTTAAGTCCGGGGCTCGTCTCAGACGACCACCCACTCTGATGAGGTCATGGGCGTTGCGCTCAGGAGCCAGGTGGAGCAGTCTGCTGTCTGACGGGACTGGCTTTGATCCCTGCAGACAGTCTAGCTCCTCGGGGAACGAGTCTCTTTGGGCTCGCTGTAGCAGAAGGAGTTCTGCTTCTTCGTAGTTGGCTGCATTAATGTCAGTAGTGGAGGGAACCTCAGGGTGGTGCCACAGGAATGTCTCCAACTGCGCACTCTCAAGGGTGGGGCAGTTGTCTATGTTAGGGTCGGTGGGGACTGGTGTGTGCGTCAACCCACAGAACATAGATTTCTTCATCTCTGCCTCCTCTTGACTAGCCTCCCGTGGGGTGGGGTTAGGCCACTCTTCTTCCGGGAGCTTGAGGAACTCGGGACCGTCACTGTAGATATTGTGACGTGTGAGGTCATCTAGGGACATCCCCCGTGTGATGACATCTGCTGGGTTCTGTTTCGTGTCCACGTACCTCCAGCATGCTGATTCTGTTAAGTCTTGGATCTCTGTGATTCTGACTCCCACGAAGACCTTGTATCTACACGAATCGGACTGGATCCATGTGAGTACGGTCATGGAGTCTGACCACAGGATTGTTCTTTGCACCGGGATGGTGAGTTCATGTTGGATTAACGTGGCGAGTTGCGCGCCTACCAGGGCTGCGCAGAGCTCTAGACACGGGATCGATTGTTGCTTGCGGGGGGCTATCCTTGAGCGAGCCAGGATGAAGGCTGTGTGTATTTCTCCTCCCTCCTCTCGGGCCCGCAAGTAGGCCACCGAGCCGTAGGCTACTTCTGAGGCGTCGCTGAAGACGTGCAGGTCCATCTGGCACGTCTCCAGCCGCACTGTGGGTGGGAAGTAGCTGCGGTGTATGTTCACATTTGGGAGCGAGTTGAGTTCTTTTTCCCACTCTCTCCAGGTGGAAGCGAGGTGGTCGGGTATGGGGTCGTCCCAGCCCTGTTCCTTGTCCCACAGCTCTCGTACAATCATTTTTGCCCTGGTGGTGTAAGGTAGGATACATCCCAACGGGTCATATTGTCTGGCGAGTGTTCTGTATACACTCCGTCTGGTGGTCGGTAGAGAAGTCGACCTTCCCTGCTCCGTGGTCAGGGGTGTGTATCTGTAATGGAGCGAGTCTGTTTTGAAGCGCCAGACTAGTCCTAATGTCATTTCTTGGGCTTCACCTGGGATGGTCGCCATCCAGGTCTCGCTGCTTGCTGCCTTGTTCTCTGGGGAGAGGCTGCGAAGTACTTGAGGGTCGCTGCTGGCCCACTGCCGGAGATCAAAGCCGCCTTTGATCAGGGAGGCGCGGAGCTTGAGTAGGAGGGCTTCGGCTTCTTCTGGCGTCGAGACGCTTTGCAGACAGTTGTCCACGTATAAACTCCTCTCTACACTTTGTCTGACCTCCTCGTCAGCTGCTGGGTCCTCTGCGACATGTTTTTGCAGTGCGAACGTAGCACAGCATGGGCTGCATGTGGTTCCGAAAGGGAGGACCTCCCATTGGTAGATGGATGGTTGCTCATCCCCGATCCTCTCTCTCCATAAGAACCGCAGCAGGGGCTTGTCCTCTTCCACTAGTCGCACCTGCAGGAACATCCCTTTGATGTCGCCGCTGATGGCCACCTTGTCTTGGCGGAAACGTAGCAACACGCCTAGTAGAGAGGGGCCGAGTGTTGGGCCGGGCAAGAGTTCTTTATTCAGATTCTGTAGTCCGATCTGGTAGCTGCAGTTGAACACAATACGATCCTTGCCGTTGTGGTGGACCTTGTGGTGGGGCACGTACCATGATTCGGTCGTCTGGTCGGCCTCTTGAATGTCAATTTTCTTTATGTGTCCCGCTATGATTAGCTTGTCAATCTCAGCGCGGTACACAGTGGCTTGAGTGGGGTCTTTGGCTAGACGCCGCTCTGTGTTCAGTAGATATCGCTCCGTCGCTTCTTTTGAGGCGCGGAGGGTGGGCATACCCTCTCGCCTCAAGAGTGGAGTTGCGTATCGCATCACTCCATTGACCTCGACTCTCTTTGTCCTCTGCTCGAGGAGGGTTATGGCATAAGTGTCTTCCTTTGATCGAACGAGTTTCTTTTCATTCTTAAAGGGCATTGCGTCTAATGTCCATAGCCTCTCGACGTGCTGTAAGAGGGTGGTGTCTTCTTCTTTTATTCTTGAGTGGAGGCAACGAGTGGCTGCTGGTCGGTTGGGAGACCTGGAGAGGGGGCCTTGTAGTGTCCATCCTAGGCAGGTCTCGACTGCTGCTGGACAGCTTCTGGGCCCGATGTGGACCCGGTCCGTTGGGACGATGAGGTGTGCGTGGTCGGATCCTATGAGCAGGGTCGGGGTGGCGCCGTCGATGAGCGGTATAGGTAAATGACGTAGGTGCACGTATTTTTCCATCAGCTTGGGGATGGGGTAGGTGTACTGTGACAGGCCTATGTCTTGGCTGGTGAAGGCGTTAGTAATCCTATACTGCTTCTCGGGCTGCCCGACTGCTGCGATCGCAAAGGAGACATTTTCACCCTTTATGGTCTTCAGGTCTCTTCTTATAGTACGGATTGTCATTGTTTCTTCGCTCCCCCGCAGACCCAGCCGGGCTGCAGCGGATGCGAGGAGAGTCTTTTCTGACCCATCGTCCAGGACGGCGTAAGTGTCCATGACCTTGTCCTCGTAGCTTAATATCACTCGGACCACTTTCAAGAGCACTCGGGAGCTACCGCTGCTGGCGGGGTCGATATACATGACGTTCACTCTCGAGCTACTTGGGGGTGCGAGTTTCTTCTTGTTGCTGTCATGCAAGACATCCAAGTGGGCGCCGTCACACTTGCTGCATTTCTTCTTTAAACGGCACTCGGCTGCCATATGGCTGCGCGCGCAGCGGAAGCAGCGGCGGTTGGCTTTGATCCACTGACTCACCTCGTCAGCGGTCATCTTCTTGAAAGTGTCACATTGAGACAGCCAATGTTCTTTCTCACAGTACTGGCATACAATCTTCCACTTCTCTTTCGTCAAGGGGGTGTTGTGGTTCTTGTGCTGCGGTACTGATTTGGCTTGGTGCATAACGGTCACCGACCGGCGGTTATCATTAGATCTCCGAGGTCCATCTCTTGGGCTTGGTCCACTCCACACGAACGTATCCAGTCGTAGGCTGCTGACTTCTCTCGCGAGGAAGTCGGCCAGGTCTAGGAGGGATGGCTCGGGACCGTCGGGATCACGGTGGTCTCTCTGCCGCCGAAAGCGCTCTTGGCGGGCTGGAGGGAGCTTCTCTAGTATTCGTTCTACATTAGAGTTAGCGTACAGTTCGTATATCCCTTTTTCCTTTTGGGACCCCAGCATCCCTACCAGGGATTGTACCTTGATAGAGAAGTCATCCAATGCTCTATTGTCTTTGGCTGGGGGGAGACGGTCAATATTCCTTATTTCTTGTATCACGTAGTCCCATATGCGTCCATAACGCTGGTCGAGGGCCACTAGAGCCGGGGAGTATGGGGTGCTTGAGTTGGAATATGCCAGCGCTACATTATGCGCTCTGGGCACCTTGAGATGCTTGAGGAGGATGGCATATTTGTACGACTCATCAGGGACGTCGGACATCATAGTCTCTAAGCACATCCGTAATTCCGTGTACTGTGCTCTGTCCTCGTGCGTAAAGTCTGGGAACGTCGGTGTGCCAAGGTACGATGCCATGGATGGCTGGCACATCGGTGAGCGTTGGGGAAGAGGCCTCCTGGGCGAGTCTCCCCGTACGTGTTGTCGTGGGCTGGTACTTGGTGGGTACCAGAGGCCGGGTACCCAGGTGCTGTTCCTCGGTGCTGACGGTGCGTCAAACTCACCCGTGAGTTGAGTCGGGGGTTTGTAGCGCAGTGACTCGGGGGTGAAGTCTGGGCTGTACTGGGCCTCCTGGTCCTGAGTACGTTGCTGCTGGTGGGCTTGACCTTCCTCCTCTTCCTCTTCCTCTTCTAGGTCTTCTAGGTCTTGAAGTCTTCTATTCAGTCTCTCGGCGGCGTAGGCCGGTTCTTCCCGGTTGCTGGGTCTCGTATGGACCGGTCGGGGAGGGGGTTCGGAGACGTAGATAGGATCCTTCTGTTGGCCGGGTTCCGGGTCACTTGGTCGGGTAGGGGAAGGTGCCCTAGACCCTTGTCGTGATGATGTCCTGGAGCACCGTGCGGAGAGAGGGGGTGTCGCCCTGGCAATCAATTGTTCTATTATCTGCGCCTGCAGCCGGTCGCGCTCTGCTTCGCGCTGGGCGTGGGCTGCGTCGCGCTCTGCTTCGCGCTGGGCATGGGCTGCGTCGCGCTGTGCATTGGCGGCGGCGCGCTGTGCATCGGCGCGGTCTCTTTCAATGTTCTCTTCCGTCTGGAGGCGTCTGGTCTCCAGTCGTATGCGGTCGTCTTCACTCCTTTGTTGCGCCTGGAAGCGCTCTCGCTCGGTTGCAGAGTGTTCGCGTTCACTAAGGGCTTGCGCTTGGAGTTGCGCGTGAAGGCGATCTTGTTGGTCTGCAGATTGTTCGCGCTCGCTCGTCTGTTGAGCCTGAAGGCGTTCTCTTTCCATGGTAGAGTGTTTCGCGCTCACTTAGTTGTTGCGCTCGGAGGCGCTCTTGTTCCATGGAAGAATGTTCGCGCTCACTAAGCGTCTGTGCTTGGAGTCGATCGCGTTCAGTGGAGGCTGCCAGGGTGGCGATGAATGCCTGCGCCAGCATCTGGTCGGAGGTGATCGGCTTCTGACAGTGCTCGTTGGAGATCTGTTCTCTTGGCGCGCCTCGAGGTCCATCTCCTGGGCGCGCTTCTCTTCTGGTCGTGTGTCGGGTTCTGTCCCTGGAGCGCTTTCTTTATCCTGGAGCTCTCCGGGGATTATACCGTTGACGTTGTCTGGGGGTATAGTCATGTCATGTCCCCCCTGGTCCCCCCCGTGAGCTTGGTCAGTTTCGTTAGAACCCACTAGGGTCTCTACTGGCAGGGTCGCCTGGTCGGTAGGATTTGACATGCTTTGACTATCCGCTTTATCCGCATTTAACGTCTGTTTAAAGCTAGGTATTAGACTGACAGCGTATTCCTCTAGATAGGGAGGTGGCTGACGTCTGCGCTGCGGGCGTTCTAGCTTGGGAGAGCCGCTTGGGGAGTGTTCACCGCTGGCCATGGTTAATATCAATATTATATTAGATATTACACTGATACCCTCCGGCTCAAAGGACCAATTGTAACTGAGGGGTACAATTCCCTGACTGTATTGAGAGTATGGTATTATTAAACCACTACTTAGTTATGTACTTTAATTACTGGCCATACAGTACATGAATATATATGGTGAACACCCACACAAGAATACGGCAATGACACAAAGTTCTATTTAGAGGGTATTTATTATTATCAGAGCAAGCAACGTTAGGTTACAGATTGAGAATTATACTCGCGCTTGTAAGGCGAAGAACACACGTAAAGTAGGTCAAGAGCGTAAGTCAATGAGAATAGTAAGATGGGTCTAAACTGACGCCACCTGTAGCATAGCAATTACATAAGGCACACTAGTACCAGCTGGAGACACTGTGGGGTTCCCTCCGGGTGTAAGGCCGGCAGGGTAGAGGAATGTTCGGGTGCAAAGTCTGGGTCAACGAGGAATAACGAGGTTCCAGATACAGGAACCAGTGCAGTACTCCCTTGATCGGTAGACAAAGCAACAGCTATAATCCAGTATGCTCGACAGCATGGATGAAAGCTAGCCAGCCTCCTCCTAGAGGCGGGCTCGAGGGATGCTCCTCACGGGGGGTAGATCCCACACGATAGTGGGGTAGACGGTTCTCTGCTCCAGCAGTCACGGTACCAAAGTAATATAATCCAACCAGAAAAGGTTCTGCAGTCGCCGGTGTAGGTTCTCCGGTGTACATATCCAACGGTTCTCGTCTAGGACTCCTCGGGTGGAGGCACGAGTTTAGGCCGCCCAGCCTGGATAAGTGCACTAGCTATATACACGACGAACCGGTGGTAATGCTGGTCACTGAAGAACGGTAGCCGCACGATACACTATAAATGATAGACTATTACTTCACATTAGAATAAGTCGAACTCAACGGTACTGCGTTAAACTCTGACACTTTAGCAATCTATTCGCACGCGGTTCTCAAGGCTCTATTCAGGGGCAAAGTTGCCCACTTCACTACACGTTGTCTCGTGGTGAAGGCATCAACGTTTTAGTGCTAAGTGCTGCTGTATCCACCTGCGCCGTATTTATACGTAAGGTGAATTATCTAGTGCCAACCTCAGTTCTGTCTCGTATTACTGCGCAAACCTGGACATGTTGAGACATGCCTTGGCGTTGCCTTTGAACTTGCCATTGGGGGTATGGTCGTTGGCGCCTAGGGGTCGCTGTCCAATAGGAGAGCGAATATTATGGTCTGGTTTGTACCCAGGTAAAGGGATATTCCGTGTATATATACAAAGAATATACAAGGGATATCAAACGATATACAAATATTATACAAGGGATCTCAAGCTATAAATATATATATTCGGTTTAATCTGACCCTTTGTAACAGCGTGCGTACATGTTTGCAAAATGTTTGGTATAGCGCCCCCCCCCCTGGAGAAGAATTCACGAGCCGCCACTGGTGAAATGCGAATGAAAGGGTTGAAATCAGTACTCGCAAGGGTGCCCCCAAATTATTATTATAGAATATAGAATAGCAGGCTTATAAATGACCTTATTATAGCCAATTTGCACATTTATGGATTGTGCCAAATCTTATATTTCAAATGCCCGAGTTCAATTTTGATTTAGTATCACCAGGCGTGCATAAGAACAGATAATGAAATCTACTGTATGTACAGTAGCCTTTTTATTTTTTCCAGGGTGAAACTAATTTCAAATGTGATTGTTGCTATACATGCTAGAAATAGGGGAGACAAACTAACTGCGCACCCAATAACGTTAAGTTTTGTGGTTTATTATCCCGAGTAATAAGAGATATTAAAAACATTCATACAGAAGTAATTTGCTTGAAGGCCCATAGAGGCCTTTGGGAAGTGTCGTTCGGAAAAATTCCAACGCTCATCGAAAGCGTACATACAATTCCCGACGTTCAATTTTTCCAAAATGGTCGACTTTCGCGACCAAAATTATAGAAAAACGAAAAAGAAATCTATCTAATAACACTTTAACCTAATGGTAAACTAACGTATTGATGATAATATACATTATAACTGCTGTTGTGACATGGTTATGATGTTTATACTTGAATACGTTTGAAAAATAAAACGATACTTTTGTCAGACAGTCTAGACAGATTGATTTATGATGTGATGTCATTTGCGGTCCGCCGATGGACCGCACGGGTGGAAGAGGTTAAGGAAAATGACTAAGAAGTAAATCCATATGTATTGGCCTGATAGGCTATTACCATACTTTGCAGCCCGGACATTTCCCCCCAAAACACATTTAAACATGATACAGAGAAGTTATCACAACATAGAAGTAATTTCCTAATCCAATCCAATTTTAAGAATTATATCTTGGACAGATATTCATATATTATTATATGAATATCAGCACTTTGAAAGGGATCATGTACCTTGGCTAGTGTCCTCCTGAGCTTGGTCAATATCCACCTGGGCTGGTGTATCCTCTGGGGTGCCAAAATCCTTCAATAATGACCCTAGGAGAGATAAGACAATTATATAATTATAGTAGAAAGCATTGCATTAATCATAGCTTAAAATGACAAGAACAGCTACAGTAGCTAAGTTAATAATGTGCTCAAGTCACCAACAGTGTTTATGAGCTTTTGAAAAGCAAATATGTTACTTCACTACATTTAGAGATACGACGTGTGGTGTGAAAATTGTCTTGGTCGCTTTTGTATAGCTTAGGTTAGCATTGGCCAAGGCTTATGTCTTCTTTCTACCTGAAAACAGAGTTGTTTTTTACGTTAGTAAAAATGAACTGGGTTTTTGTTGTATGATGAGAACTTGTGTGTGTTCATGTAACGTTTAGACAACGTGGCTGAGTCTACAACTGGCTGGGTGTTATCCTACAACCAGGGCTTGACATTAACTTTTTGGCTCACTAGCCATTGTGGCTAGTGGTTTTCCAAAGTCACTAGCCACTCAGCATTTTCACCAGCCAAAAATCACCACACTAAATAATGTTTTCATCAATACCATTTTATAGTGTGATTAATATGTTTAAAATCAAAATGCATATGATCGGTATCATGTTCCACCATGAATGCATGAAAGGGGGGGGGGGGGGGGACGTTGTTTCTGATTGATTACCAATAACGGCATTCGTTACTGATGTGTCATGATGTCATGTATGTTGTGTATGTCATAAATGTCACTATAAGTTGAAAATGGGGAACAAGACAAACGTCTTTCTCTGGTCTGCATCCCCTTAACAATTGTGTGTATTGAGCCGTACTGTATTGTACACATTCTGCAATCTGTTAAATAAAGTTTTCATTCATTCATTCATTCATCGGCTGGTTGGCTATGCTAATGTGACGGATCATACTGGTCTGCGTTGTGTTTGATGTTAAATGTTAATGTCCCGAGGGGGAGTCGAACAGGGGGCTCCCGCGTCCGCGGGCGACGACACAGGCCGCTGCACTAAGAAGTGAATTCACTCCTAACTACCGTACCTATGCGTCTGTTAACCCTGTTGTGGGGAAGTGAGTTTAATTTACCAGCCCACACTGCCACAGTCACTCGTCAACACACCTGTTTCCGTGACTGTGGACATACCCACGGGCTTCCCCGTTACACTAACAAGGCCTGATCAGCATGAAATCTACGTGAAATCGTTCTTACCTGTGGCCGGTTGGATCCCAAAAAGGATTTCCCAGTTATTGATCGCCATCTGGTAGATCGATATGTCCATTGGCCGATGCTATATTCCTTTACTGCATACTGAATTCGGCAACTCAAAAGGTATTCCATGCGATCTGATGAAGGCATAGCTTCACGCTAACAGAAAAAGTAGGCCTGAATGAAAACAATTAACATCCGGTCTGAAAACAAGGAGTACTCCATTCTCGAGACAGCACCACTACCAGGATCTGGCCGGTAATGCACTTTTCCGAATTGTTGTGGGAGTTGTAGTATTATGTAGTATCTAGGGTTGCCCCCCGTCCCTTAAAATACGGAATCGTCCCATAATTGGGAACTAAAAGACGCGTTCCGTATTGAACTGATACGGGACGCCCTTTGTCCCGTATTTTAAGGTTGCCAGTTTAGTGAGAGAAATGAGCCAGCCGAGCTACAAAAACAAGCAAGATTGTGTCAAAGTTGCGGGAAATAAACAGACATGGCAACTCTGGTATGGTGGGCGTGCGCTCAGCAGCTCACCGACCAATGAGAATTAGCGCTTTCACGTTGCTAAGAAGAGTTCTGTGCCGTTGTGCCAATCATCTGTCTGTGCGCTGCGTGATTTCTTTTCGAAGACATTTTGAAAATGTCTACAGCAGACACTGTTACTCCACCGCGTCCTAAAAAGACAAAACGCCTCCAGAAATACAGACCTGAGTGGGAAGAGGCAAACCACTGGCTTAATAGTGTCAGAGTATGTATGTATGTGTTTTCTGTGGCGCATGGTCGACTGACTGACTGACATCAGACAGCATGCCTCAGGAGAACAACATTCCCGAAATATAAGAACGCAAAGAAAGGACCCAAGCACAGGTGTCACAGTTCTTCATGGGTGAAACATCTCCTGAGATTGATTCGGTATGGGATATTACATCTTATTTATCTGGTTGTGTTTTTAACTAGATGTCAGTATTTCTATTTACCTGCCCTGGCAGCCAGGAGCCTACTCTTCTTTGCACTTTTATTAATCTTTTAATTTGGGTCACACAAGTGTTTCATTGTATTATTGTCCTCTTTCAGTAAAAGTGTTCCCAGGCTTTGTTTTTACAGCACTTTATATGCATACAGTATTATGCTCAAGTTGAGGCTATCCAATCCAATCCAATCCAACTTTATTTACAAAGCGCTTTAACAGCCACAGGGGCACAAAGTGCTGTACAGAGGGAGCATATTAAAAACTATAAGCAGCACTAAAAATAGATACAAAAATACAATAGTACCAAAAAAGAGAAGAAAAAACATAGGCAGCAATACAAATTAAAATAGATCAGAGTACTTAAAAAATATTTAAAAGCTAAGGACACAGTAACAAAACGATACAACAACAACACAGTAAGACAATAAGATCATAAAATCAACAAGCTACATGGTGTCGAAAGCCAGAGAGAAAAGGTGGGTCTTAAGGAGGCCTTTGAAACGGGGCAGTGATGAGGCCTGCTTAATCTGCAGTGGCAGCTCGTTCCACATTTTGGGGGCACGGTCCCCCCTGAGATTACGCCTAGTTGTAGGCACTACTAGGAGCAGCTGGTCAGCTGACCTGAGAGAGCGAGAATGTGTATAGAACTGCAACAGCTCAGAGAGGTAGGGTGGGGCAAGGTCATGAAGAGATTTAAAAGCAAATAAAATAATTTAAAAATTAATCCTAAAGTGCACGGGGAGCCAGTGGAGTGAGGATAAAATCGGTGAGATGTGGTCGTATTTACGAGTGCCAGTTCAAAGTTGAGGCTATAGTTCAGCCAATTTATTTAAACAATGTTAAATGCAAATAAAGCACTTTGAACTTTAAGTATGACTAAATGCTTTCTTGACTATATATAGTAACTGTTCCAAAATGCATAGATTTCTATGTATTTTATGGGTTTGGGGGGCTAGCTCTTTTTAATATAAATGTCATAGATTGTTTTATTGAGATTTCATAGATTTCTATGCATTTCAGGAGTTTGGGGGGCTGGCTCCCCAAAATAATTAAATAACATAAACCTAAGCCTAACCCTAAAACCGAAATAAAGTAAAAAAAAAGAAATAGTGACAAAATCCGGCCATTTCCGCCCAAAAAAGGCCCCAAAACCGCCAATTTCTTTTTCTCGCGCACGCTCGCTGATAGGTGTCCCTTATTTCTATTGGTCAAAGGTGGCAACCCTAGTAGTATCACTTGGATTGACTTAATTATTGCCGATGCCTTTTGTAGACTACAATGTTTTTTTTTCATAGAAAAAAAGTCAACGGCCACTGTTGTCTACCAGCATTTGGCCGGTGGCCGGTGTTAATGTCAAGCCCTGCCTACAACGCTGTACATAGTGGCATATGATTGAGGGCCTGAGTCGATCTCTTGGCTTGTTATTTTTTACTTAAGGGTAATGATAGAAATAACGAGTGGCAAGTTTTCACACATAAGCAGAGCTGTGGGAAACCTGTTTTCAAACAAGGTTATCGGCTGTGGCTGGCGTGCATGATGTAAAGCTTTTACTCTACAGGGAGGGGGGGGGGGTCCTTGGTTCCACTCCATGTTAGGATGGGTGGGTCACAGGATTTCCCCCCGGCCATGGAATACGTCACTAGGCGCGTTTTTCCTATTTGGCCATGAGACGTCCGTGAGGTTACAGGCTCTGTGCTGCAGACCGCTGTCTTTGTCAAAGTTGGATGAACTGTTCGTTTTCTGCTCTGCTCTCTATTACAGTGTGTATTGGGCCGTTGGTCACTTGGCCCAATTATTATTACATGTATCTTTTTCAATTGTTACTCACGTAGAGGTCTCTCTGGGGGAACTTCTGTCTTCCCCTCTTATGTAAGGAGCGGAATTGACGGGGTTGCCCTCAGACGCGTCATATAGGACCCGTGTCTGTGTCTTATTGACCGGCTTCCTGCTGCTCGTCCCAGACAGCATGGAGGGAACGTTGTCTGGTGTTTCTTATTAGAATTCACCATTGATGTGTTTTGGGTTCTCGATGTGCATATAGCGCTGGCTCTGGGTGCTTCCAATGTGGAACCACGTTATGGGCCGGCGCGCCTTGGTTGCCCAATTCATAGAAACAGCGTTTTTTTATGCGGGCGATTTTTATCTCTACCGAGCGCCAGTGCACTAGGTTAGACTCGATGACTCACGTGCATCTCCGGGGGGAGATGACGGAGTAGATCATTACATTGGAGGAGGGGTCTCACGCCCATGAGGTAGGCCACCAGGAGCAGCGCTTTCACGTACTGTCCATCTTGGTGGCGCCCTCTGTGATGTTTTAGATCGACACGCATACCTACCCCCCTCTTAGGACTGGGGATGGGTATTGTTAGGATTTTATCGATACTACTACTCTTATCGATACTGCTTAACGGTTCGGTACTTTATCGATACTCTTATCGGTTCTTTTTGCTTATTTTGCAAGAAAAAAAAACAATTAATTAAGAACAGAATCGACATTGCTTTATTATTCTTTTATATAACTATATAAATATAAATAAATATTATTTCTTCAGCAGCAACAGCAATGTTTTAAATGTGTCTGAATGATAGACTTTTTATAATTAACAACAAATGTAAGATAAAAAAGTTGGAGTCATACAATACTATTTTGATTGACAGTCGATCTGCCAATTACGTCACACCGCTTGCACCCACCTCTTCTTCTTACCACCAATCGGAAGCTCTCGTTCGTTTATTTACTTCCGGATTGTCAGGCATTATTCTACTCGGAGCTCGCTCAGGCTAATAACGTTAGCTCCCCGCCAGCCACATTGACAAGTACCAGCACTTATACATTACTGGCAAATGTCTTGTTGCACTTGTGGCAACGAGCGTTGTCCACATCGACTTTAGTAAAATAGACCCAGACTTTTGAACGTTTCGTTCTGTCCGCCATGATGAGAGCAGAGCTGTCTGTACTCTGTAGCCTACAACAGCACCCGTGTGTGTGTGTGTGTGTGTGTGTGTGTGTGTGTGTGTGTGTGTGTGTGTGTGTGTGTGTGTGAGTGAGTGTGTGTGTGAGAACAGCACAGCCCGCTCCTCGCGCAGGCAGAGAGAGACCGAGGGAGGAGAGATATAGAAAACGGCCAACAAGATTAGTTTGCGACGTTTAAATTCCTCAAAAAAAACCTCGATAATTTCTCGAGTACCGATAGCAGTACCGATGACGTCGGAGCTTATAAATACTCCGGTCTTTTCTAATATAGTACCGGTTCCCGTTTAGAACCGGGGTCCGGGGGTCATCCCTACTTAGGACTGGGGATGGCGGCATGACTAGGTCGCGCCGGACCATGTCAGTTAACCCGTTGTCCACCGGGGCGCAGATCTGCTGTTCTGGTACCCCGAAGGACTTTGTGCTTTTCCAGGGGGAAAATGCCGGGTTGGTCCGGGCTTCGCGGGGATTGATATTGTGGATGTGTGTGTCATATGTATGCCACTACGAGTTGCCCATAATAGTGACGTGCTTGGTCCATACTGTGTTGTACTTTGCGTTGTGTTAGGGGGCCTGGTCCTTCTCCATTTGTTTCACCCCTCCCTCCCCCTGCTGGGTGGGGATGGGAGGGGGCTGTCGGGTGGTTGCTGTCAACCCCTCTAGGCATCCCTGTGTAGTTCACGGTCCGCCAGGCCCAGGTCCGGACTCGTTCTCGTCGACCTGTTGGCCTGGGTTAACCCTTTGAAAACTGGGTTGAAAACACTTGTACTGCTTGTATAGCCTGTGTATACGCGCAGTTATGTTTCTAAGTTTTCTTGGTGGGTTAAGGGAACAACCGCCTCCTGTTAAACTAAACATAGGGAGGTGGTTGGTTCTCCGGTGTGTTGGTAGCAGAGTCGACTCTCGGGTTGAGGCCGGGCTTGACCCCGTCTGCCCGAGAGTATGCCCCCGCATCTTTCATGACGTCTGCCAATTGTGTCGGCCTCTCCTTTGAACCTCAACCCCGCTGGAGGGGTCAGGTTTGTGGGGGTCATGACATGGTGCACAGCATACCGAACACCCCTTCCGCCGGGTACTGTTCTTACAGTAGACCACTTAGGCGCCTGTCTAGTCCGCAGTGCTCCAGGTCGAGTTCTGGCCTGCTGCCTGGATTGAGGGATCAACCCCCTTGGGGGTTGTCTCACCGGCGCGCCATCTGGCCCCACAGTATTGTGGGGGGGTAGCCTCTTGGGGCTTACGGCCATGCCAACCTGGACACGCCCGATCTCGTCAGATCTCGGAAACTAAGCAGGTTCGGCCCTGGTAGTTCTTGGATGGGGGACCCCCTGGGAATACCAGGTGCAGTAAGCTACAGTGCTTCAGAGCGGCGTGCCAAAGGGGGGAAGGGCCTACTCTTGATTTGGGCCCTGTCCGATACGCTGGCGATGTGGGGGGTGGTGTCACCAGTGACCGTCTGGTGGGGTCCCGATGCTACGGCATCGTTGGCCTCACCGGGCCCCCTTTTTCGGGGGGTCCTGGCCCTCAAGTTGTTCCTGGGGCTGGGTCCTCCTCCGCGCTCCGCTGCTACGGCCTTGCCACGGGGTTGGGTTCTTGACCTTCGACCCCGTAATGTTGGGGGCTGTGACGGGGGTGTTTTGCTTCCCGTCCGCCCCCTGGTGGCATGTGGGATGAGCACCTGAGTGGTCGCGGGTCCTTCTGTGTGAAGGTAAGTCCCACGGTCTGCTCACCCTGTGCGTTTGAGTTGCTAGACCCCTCTTTGCACAGTCGGATCCGAATCCCTCCCGTCCTCCACTAGGGAGGGCCCGGGGGCTCGGGTTCTCCCCGGTTCTGATGGTTGTGGGGGGCCTCAGCGGGTACATCTGTCGAGCTCTGCTCAGCTCCTGTGTTCCAATAGAGCAGAGCGTAAGCTATACGATAATATAACGTAAGGTTATTCTATAACCCTTGTTATATGAGTATAGCGAGCGCTCTGCTCTGACTCACTGAGGACCCCACGGTCTTCGCCTTCGGTGGTGAAAGACTTGGGAAGGAGCTGATGGTGTGGCCACGACCCCGCTTATGTAGAGGAGCGGATGTGGGTGTGGCCAGACGGATGGGTGTGTGCATGTGGAGAAAATTATTCATTATTAGACTGGATAAAGGGATAGTTCCACTACGAGCAGAGTGCTCGCTATACTCATATAACTATGGTTATAGAATAACCGTATGTTTTTCCATCTTTACTCCCTGGCGCCAGCGTTCTTGACCATTTTCACGATGTTTGCGGACCCATCGTATATTCTATATTATAGCTACGGAGACAATAGTATGGCTCATTTGACAGGCACTATTTATACTCCAACAGGGACAAAACAGCTTATTTCTACATACCTTCGTTTGTGCGCTATACCACGCTAAACATCGCCCCGTTTCACAATAATCCAGGCTGGTTTTCTAGATCGTGAGAGTGTTTTGTGCGCATATGCGCAAATCTCGCGGCTGCCTGCCTTAAAACCTATATTATTGCCAGGTCAAAGGTAAACACGACCATAATGTTTCTTCACAAAGCCATCAGGGGGGGAGGGGTCGTTTTCCGACACTGCGATCATTACAAAAGCATGTTTTATGATGGGGTTCGGTAAAATAGACGTTACCTTTGTCAGCAGGTACTCCACTCTCGCTCCAAGTGTCTTGGATAACGTTAGGTGGCCTTCATCCGTTGTCTTCTTCTTCAACATCTCCAATAGTTTGCATTGCAGGCTACTATTGTGTGCTCGGGCCAGACTATACCACGGAGCCGAATAGGTTTCCTCATCGGCCGGTTTGACTATAGAATTTCTTTTTTTATAATTATCTTTTTCCTCCTTATTTTTTCTGTTTTTCTCCCATCCCAATGTTAGTCGTTATGCCAATTCCCAATCCCCTTCCTGGTCGTTGCGCACTCTACCCCCTACAGTTGGTCCGGGAGGGCGGAGACTATCACATGCTTCCTCCGACACATGTGTAACCAGCCCACTGCTTCTTTTCACCTGGCAGCGCGGAATCTCACTGGGAGAGTGTAACGTGTGGAAGGTCACTACCTCTCTTAGATCCTTCCCTTGCTGTGCAGGCGCCCCGACCGAACTGTAGGAGTCGCTGTTTACAACGACCAGGACCCACCCTCGCCGGGTTGCTGGATTCGATCCCACTGTCTCTGTGGTGGTAGACAGACGCTTAGTCCGCTGCACTACCCGGCCGCCCTGACTATAGTATTTTTATGACTTACCAGAAGTGCTGAGTCCAACAGTCTGGTGAAAACATACCTTATCATCCATAATCATTATCCATATCATCCGTTTTGTCTTCTTCATAATATCCAATAGTTCTCTCTAGGCGATCGCCATTGTTGAACGTTAGTTGGCTGTAGTTTGCTCCCTAGTGCTGTGGGTGCTGTGGTGCGGCCCCACACTAAACTGGCCCATGCAGTTCTAAAGGTAGGCGATACTGACACCAGTCGGGATTCGATCGTCATTGCAATTATAACGTAGCCAGAGGTCCCAGGCACACTCACAAAGGCCCATGTTAGTGTTTAGAATAATAATAATAATGAAAGAAAGGAAAAAGGAACGAAAAACAAGATATCTCATTTTTGGCGCTCAATGACTTAAGGAAGCAGTCAATGAGCTGAGAGGGAAAGCACGCCGGGCTTTCTATGCCATAAAAATAAATATACAAACAGAAATACCAATTCGAATTTGGTAATAATAACCCACATGGCGGCGGGTGCGTTGGGAGTGTCATCACATATGACTACGGCAGTACCATATGTCGAGGTGGATGGAGAGAGAACGTCGTCAGGGGTTACGAAGTGTGTTCTGCCCTGACGACGTTCTGGTCCTTCGCGGTCAAGGTGGATCGTCGGGTCTCGTACCAGGCAGGTCCCTACCAGCCTGGGGTTTGCTGTAGACTGGAAGTAGAGTTGTCAACACGCTCGGGAGGTTCCGTCCTAGGACGGTTACGGCGCTGTCTCACGTCACGTTTTTCACCGACGCCTCCCTCACTGGAGACGCGTCGGGCCAACGCAGTAGGGGGCAGCTGGCAAACCATGCTGCCCGGTCTGCGCTACGTTCAATGTGTTGGTATTGAAAGCGGTCCTTCTGGTCCTCAAACGGTGTTGATCAGGACGGACAATACGACGTCAGTGTCGTATATCGACAGACAGGGAGGAGTGCGCTCCCCCCGTCTGCACCAGGCGGTGGGCGGCTGGCTATGGGCGTCCTCCATCTGCGCGGCCTGAGGGCTCCCCACATCCCCGGCAGGGTGAATGTGGGTACAGGTGTACTGTCGCGGGGCGGTCCTCATCCTGACGGGTGGGGATTACGTCCGGACATAGCCAGGCAGGTCTGGGACCGATGCCGTGCCGCCTGGGATTCTTTCCCCATACATCCGTTAGGTCAGTTGTTGGGACGGGTACGCCACTGTCGCGCTTACGCGGGCAGATGGCGTATGTTCCAAGAGTGGTGTAAGGCGGGGGGCAGGGACCGGTGTCCTGCCCCCTGGATACTGTCCTTGTTACCTCCAGTCTCTCCTTGATAGACTGTCGGCTTTGACGGTGAGGGTATATGCAGCAGCTATATCCTCTTATCATGAGGGATTTGAGGGTGATGTTTTGTTCAGCCACCCTCTTGTGAAGCGTTTCCTGCTTGGCGCCTGACGCGCTAAGCCGGTAAAACGCTCTTTGGCTCCGAGTTGGGATCTTCAATTGGTCCTCGTCGGTTGTCCTTGGCCCCGTTTGAGCCTCTTGTGCAAGCGCCGTTGGAACAGCTGTCGTTCATGACCGCGTTCTTGCTGGCCGTCACCTCCGCTGAACGCGTGGGTGTGCTTTGTGCTCTCTCGGTACGACCAGAGTGCCTGTCTTTCGTTCCGATTGCGGTGCCACTCTGCGGCCTAATCCTGCCTTCGTGCCTATAAATATCCGGAGTTCCTTCCGCTCCAGGGATATTGTGGTTCAGGCGTTTCATCCACCTCCTCACCCTAGTGAGTTGGAGGCGGGCCTTCACCTGTCATGTCCGGTCCGTGCTTGGGGATTTACCTCAGCCGTACTCAGGGCCTCAGGGTTACCGATCAGTCACGGTGGTTCTCGTGCCGGTAAGGCACTATCGAAACAGCGCCTGTCCCATTGGTTGTGCAAGGGCATTGCCCTCTGCTACACGTTGGCCGGGCTGGATCCCCCTGGGGGCGTCAGGGCGCACTCCACTCGTGGGGTGGCGGCCTCTGCCGCTCTGCTGGGTGGGGCCTCGGTGGAGGACATCTGTGCTGCAGCTTCATGGTCCTCCCCGGGCCCCTTTGTAAGGTTTTACCTCATGGACATGACCGGGGGTTCTGTCTCCCAGGCGGTTCTGGGTTCTGTGGCCTTTCCTGCTTCCCGTCCTTTGGTAGGGTAGCAGGAGTGTGTGGGTATGGGCCACAGTGTGTTGGGTGACACGTGGTTCCGCCTGTGCTGTGTGTTCAAGGGGTTCTAGTTCCCTCTTGCTCGCACTCGGGTAGAGTTGACTGCGCTCCCCCTTCGTTAGGAAGGATGGGGTGACAGGACTCCCCAACCCCTTGATGTGGGCTTACGGGTCCTCAGGGGGTGCATCTGTCGGGCCTCGCGTCCGCTCTACCCCATATCTCGGAATGGCTTAAGAGCGGGACGCTGTTTGGTGACCATGCCTAGTATCTTATAGAGTACACCTCTATAGGGGCGGGGCCCGGCAGGTGATGGGCGTATTTGTTTTTTCGTTGATGGTGTACAGTAGGTACATGAGATAGGGTATATCTCGGAATGGCTTAAGAGCGGGACGTTTAGCCAGTACTCATATAACTAGGTTATATACATAACCTGTCGATTTAGTTGATTGAGGTTTCGTTGGAACGCCAGAAAATAGATCTTATATGATTTGTTGTTGCAGCCACAGGCCGAGATAGCCTTCGCAAAGTCTGGCAGTAAGCGCTATTATAAATAATAAAGCACTGACTAACACATGTCATTTCAAATGCTTTGTTCTGAGTTGGTTTCCCACTTTAGTTTGAAAGTATTTTTTTCCCCCTATAAGCGCCCTTGGGTTTTATGAAAGGTGCTATATAAAACAAAGTTATTATTATTATTAAATGAAAAATAACTCCTCTCCTTCACTCCTTTGGGTGCTGGGTTAGGTTATAATCACAATAAAGAGGTGGTGTAATATAAAATGAAATATGAACCAAGTTAAGCACAATATAATATAATTATGAAATCAAATATAGGCCAGGGCTTTAGAAATTAATAAAGAGATTGAATACAATTAAATGGGATATAAACTAAATTAAATATAGCACAATAGAATATAGTACAATAATTATAAGTGACAAATGTAATTGGAATAGGACATTACAAACATGCATAGATGAAAGATAGTGACAAAAACACAGGACGCAATGTGTCATGAAAATACAAATTAAGCAAGCTCTATACATTACGAAGTATACAAAATGAACGGAATACTAATGGTAAAAAATACATTATGCACATAGTGGAAAATAAAAAAAAATCTGTGTGGTTTGGTTACAATGCGAGGGATCCAAGGCCAGATTAAGACCTCAGAGGCCCCTGGGCCAGATTCTTGTGGAGGCCCCCCCACACACACGTGCACGCACGCACAGTGGCGTTTTTATATGTCACTTTAAAAAATATATAGAATACCGTAATTCCTCTAATAGTAACCCCGGCTTGTATTTGTTTCAACTGTAGTGGATACCAGGCTTGTATTAGGAGGAGGCATGTATAAGAGAGAGGCCTATATTTCAAATTTTCGTATCTCTTTTATTTTTTTTACTGAATGAATGAATGAATGAAAACTTTATTTAACAGATTGCAGAATGGGTACAATACAGTACGGCTCAATACACACAATTGTTAAGGGGTTGCAGACCTGAGAAAGACGTTTGTCTTGTTTACATCAGGGTCCCCCATATAGACATTTATGACATACACAACATACATGACATTTATGGCATAGGGACATATAGGTATTTAGTACTAGTACTAGTGTGTAGTGTGGAGGCCCCTAGTCGCGTTATTTCTAAACCTAGCCGCATTTCTGGCAAGACGCTCTCTGATTGGCCGATGCCTGTTTCTACACTGGTTAAGCTTAGGCACTCTTTCGAAGTTGGTTAAGGTTAGAGTTTGTCTTAGAGCGTGACAGGCTGACGGCAAGTTCTTTCGACGGTTAAGCTTAGGCACTCTTTCGAAGTTGGTTAAGGTTAGAGTTTGTCTTAGAGCATGGCGATAGAACGCCAGGTAGTTTGCAGGCTGTTTGACGAGGAAATGGGCAAAGACACAGCTCGTCACGCGATTGGGCAAACATGTCAGTGGCCAATCAGAGAGCGTCAGTCAGTGCCAATCATTCAGTGTCACAGTATGACATCGATCTCCAAAATAAGAAAAAAAATAAATAAAATGTGGGGTGACGAGGGGCCTCCAAAAATGTTTAAAATAAAAGTTAAAAAAAAATAAACAAATATTTGGGGCCTCTAGTGACGAGGGGCCTCCAAAAGAAAAGAAAATAAAAGTAAAAGAAATAATAATAATAATTTGGGGCCTCTAGTGACAAGGGGCCTCCAAAAGGCCTCTAGTGACGAGGGGCCTCCAAAAGGCCTCTAGTGACGAGTGGCCTCAAAAAAAAAAAAATTTAAGTTAAAAAAAAATAAAAAGAATTTGGGGCCTCTAGTGACGAGGGGCCTCCAAAAAAATACAAAATTTAAAATAAAAAATTTAATTAAATTTTTTTTTATTTTTTATTTTTTTTAGGCCCCTCATCACTCGAGGCCCACGGGCCGCGGCCCGGTCGGCCCGGTCGGCCCGGTCGTTAATCCGGCCCTGGAGGGATCCAGGGAATGATCTAATGGAACATTTAGCTCAACAACGTGCCTGTTGTACAATGTGTCTGTTGTTGTGATGCATTCAGGTCCATCATTTGTTTTAATGCTTAAAAAACAGGGGATGTTTTTGTGAACCTTTGTAAGAGTAAACTCATATTACTGAGTAAGGTTACATTTAGCAGGTCAATATGGCCTTCTGTTGTTGCCTATTGAGCTTATTATATATTATGATTATTTGCAGCATATTTATTTTACTGTAAACTAAATGCAATACCTTTGTTTTTCTGGACAATATTTGTTATTTTGGTTATTTATTTTATTTAAAGAACATACATGTGCATAAAGCAAGCATATATCTGTCTAGTCCCATGTTGAAGAATATCCCTTTACGGTACATTTGGAACAGATACAAAATGTGTGATTAATAATGGGATCAATCACAATTAACATATGGACAATCATGAGATTAATCACGACGATTAATATTTGAATCGATTAACAGCCCTAATTATAATACAGGAGGCACGCAACGGGACAACACTAAGCAGCGTTAAGCAAATATTAGTTGAGCCATAAATAAAGGACACGAAGCGTTAAAACAGGACAACAATGTTAGCCGAGTCATGCAAGCAGTACAGAGGCATATAAAGCATGAAGCGAGCAACACATGTACAGTACATGTGAAACAAGTTAACAACACAGAGCTACACCAAGAAACACAGACACGGAAACATCTAATTGGCAGCAGCAGAGGACGTGGCTTCAAGCCACAATACAGACCGAAGTGTCCCGGGGCGCAGGGAGAGCAGGGAGAGCAGGGAGAGCAAGGAGAGTTCTTAAACTGGATGCCATTCCACTTCGACAATTATACCTCACCTCTAGGTATTCTGCAGGGTGCGGCCAACATGTCAGAGTCAGAGAAGCCGGACAGTTTTTAACTCTTTCTAAACGGATTACAACAGACCGTTCCCACAGTGACAAATGTCAGATGAGGCCACTCATAGCTCATAGTTACCTATACTTTGTTCCAAGATTCAGACCTTTCGGAGTAAAGTACATTAAACTGGGCTTGAAGAAGTCTTTATTTGTAGCACACATTGGAACGTAGTCACGCAGCGAACACACACATGCGATGGGCGACACATAGGAACACATCAGGGCAGCCGGGAGCAGACACGGGTTGCGGCGTGGGGCCGCGCCCGGGGACCAATCCAAGTGCCGCGGCCGTCAGGGACGTGACAGCGTTAGCGATCTATTCTGCATGTTTTTCCATTGGGTTTATATATTTTTCTGGAGGGAAAACGCTTGTGAGCACAGGGAGAACATGCAAACTCCACACAGAAAGGCCCGGGAGATACCCCACCTGGGTACCTGGCAACCTGGCAACCCGGCAGCGTGTATGCCTTCTACAACAGAACTTCGTTGTAGAATCGTGGGACGGCAAGTTCTGCGCCTATTTCCGGGTCTAACAGCCTGCAAACTATTTGGCGTTCTATCGCCATGCTCTAAGACAAACTCTAACCTTAACCAACTTCGAAAGAGCGCCTAAGCTTAACCAGTGTAGAAACTTGCGGTCCCACGATTGGGCGTACATGTCACATGACCAGAAATTACCTGGCCAATCAGAGACGCGGAAACAAAGTTCTGTTGTAGAAGGCATTCAGGCAACCCGGCAACCTGGTCCCTAAGCAGGAATCAAACCCAGGACCTTCTTTGCTGTCAGGCAACAGTGTTAACCACTACACCACCGTGCCACACAAAAGATTATACCATGTGGACTCGTCGTTGCTCCCATCTTTAGTGTTACGGATTTATCTGTTCAAAACTCCTCATTATATATAGTGTCTCTGCTATAAGTGTGCCATTCACCACCATGTTTCTTGTCATCCTTGATCGCTATGAACATTCATGTCCAAAATATGAAAACTATGGTGTTAAAACCTCTTAACATGCACCGGGTCTTATACGAACCATTTTGCACTCGTGGCACTTTGGCCTAGTTTTTAAGGCGATCCAATGCTTTTATGCCAATGAACCAATACATTGCTTGAAAGCTAAGATTGGCACCGTTCGATTGACACCCTACTCAACGTATTAGGTGCTCGCAATCTCCGGGAATAATACGAAACAACCAGCAAGCGTCATTCTGAAAAAGTGACCACCTCCTATTTCGCCTTCTGGTAATCGGTCCAATCACGTCTGACCGGTGAAAATGATTGGCCACTTTTGTAGCCAATAAAATTCAACTAAAAAGCGGATATATGACTCGAAAGCCATGTATTTCAAATGCTTCGTTCTGAGATTATTCTTCATACAGTAAATATTTATTTGGTTAGTTTGGGGCTTGAAGGGGGAGGGGCCTGTGCTTTGTTTGTCAATGGGATGCGTTTATGCTTACTCTGTTTCAGTAATATTGAGAGTGAATCTGATCAAATCTGAAGATAGCTCTATGTGTAACCTTTTATTAGAGCCCAGGATTTTGACTGTACATTGAAGAGTTCAAGAGTTATAGCGTTTGGAGACTTGGGGCTAGATCCACAAAGAATGGATTGCACGGAGCAAGTTGCACCCTTACTTACAATTCATTATGAATTGAAAATGGGGGACCCTGATGTAAACAAGACGAAAGTCTTTCTCTGGTCTGCATCCCCTTAACAATTGTGTGTATTGAGCCGTACTGTATTGTACCCATTCTGCAATTTGTTAATAAAACTTTCATTCAATCAATCAATCTGCAGGTGATTGATTGAATGGACATTTTATATACAGATTGCAGAATGAGTACAATGAGTACAATGAGTACAATGAGTACAATTCTTACCCTTTGCAGGAAATGTATAAACGATGACCAAGTCCTTTCAAATTGTTCTGTTTTTCCCATCTGTATGTATGTTAGTTTCTCCATTGCTAAGTTTTCTGACACTTCCTTTAACCATTGTTTAGCCCCTGGTCTCTGTATCTCCTTCCAGTTCAAAGCTATCACTCTCTTGGCCTGTAGCAAACAAAAATTTATCAATTTCCTCTTTCTAATATAAGCTGGGAACTTCTCCGGGTATAAGTGTAGTATACATAACTTAGGATCGGTCGGGATTTCTATCTCTGTCATCTCTGATATGAGTTCCGATATCTCCTTCCAATATTCCTGTATCTTCTCACATTCCCACATACAGTGGTATAGGGTCCCTATCTCTACCCCACACCTAGTACATTCATCCGGGATCACGGGATAAAACTTGTGTAATTTCTCTGGTGTCACCTACAAAATTTTAAATGGGCTTGCACCGCTCTATCTATCTGATCTCATCTCCCGATACTCGCCCGCTCGTGCTCTGCGCTCACAAAATGCGGGGCTTCTATCGACCCCTAGGGTTAAAAAGAAATCCGCCGGCCACAGAGCCTTTGTCTACCGCGCTCCCTACCTGTGGAACAAATTACCTGCCGTCATCAGGGGCGCCTGCTCTGTCGAAGCTTTTAAATCCCTGCTTAAGACTCATCTTTTCTCTCTCTCCTTCAACCTACCTTGATCTCACCTGGTCGGGGACTGACCTTTAGATTAATCTGTGTAGTTTAGTTATGGTACAGGCTACTACATGGTACCACTGGGTAGTTTACTATAGGGTAGTTTAGTTAGGGTACAGGGTACTACATGGTACCACAGAGTACTACTTGGTACTGCATGGCATTACAGGGTACTACATGGCTTACATAGCTCTACATGGCACTACATGGAACTACAAGGCACCACAGGGTACTACATGGCACTACAGGGTACTACAGGATACTACGGGGTACTACATGGCACTATGGGGTACTATAGGGTACTACATGGCACTACGGGGTACTACATGGCACTACAGGGTACTACATGTCTGCTCCTTTGCAGCACCACAAACATGGGAACTCTCTAACTCTTCCCCCCCCCCCCCCCTCTCCCCCCCCCCCCCCCCCCCTCCCTCCCCCTTCTCTCTGAGTACCCGTCTCCTGGCGCTGACCAAGGTGATGGATGCCTCGGGGTCTTGGCCAAGCTTGTAGTGACTGCTCTACATGCACCTCCGAGGCATTGGATCAGTTATTCACCGCCGTCTGTCCGTGGTCCTGTCAACTGATTAACAGACTGTTAACAGATTAACAGTCAACGCGGTTTCATTGCTGGGTTAAGTACTTCTATTCTATTCACATAATACGCTTACTTCATATATCTACTCCATTCACTTATATGCCTACCACTTGTATCTATTGCTATGTCCGCCTACTACAATCTCATGAGCTGTCTAACGCCTGTCCCGTCTCCCTGTCTTCCTATGACTTGCTGTCCTGGAGTGTTGACCGGAGTGTTGGACGTCCCGTGACGAAGGCCGGGAGATTGCGACCCCCTCTGCGTGCCCCCCTGTCTTCGGAGGTCTCGTAGTGGTGACCGGAGTGCCGGATGTCCCGCGATGATGTCGGGGAGTTCGCGACCCTCTCTGCGCCACCCCCCTTCCTCCTGTCTCCGGCTGTCCCTGAGCAACGACCGGAGTGTTGAATGTCCCGTGACTAAGACGGGGAGGACGTGACCCTCTTGCGCCGCCCCTGTGCCTCAAATAGATCCGCTATCAACTCTATCTTTAATCTTTCAAAATGTTCAGTTGCTATCGCTATTAGCTCTATCTTTAATTTTTCAAAATGTACAGTTGCTATTGCATGCACTCATCTGTGTTTCACCACACACATGAGTGCATGCTTACCAACTGTCCGTCTGCAACACTACTATCACCGACATCTAAGAAGGGAGATCCCCCCTTGAACGGCCCTTCTAAGGTTTCTCTCCTCCACATTGCCTGTGGAGCTTTTTTTCCCTATTGTTAGGTTTTAGTGAGTTTTTCCTTACCTTCGCGTGGGGTATGTCTGGGAGTGCTTGCATTCTTTCATTTATTTGCATTCATCTAAAAAATGTTTGGACCCTATGGTGTTCTTGTTCTGTTCTTGACTTATTGTTATGTTGTCTTCTTGACTTGTTTAAAGAAGACCTGTACGGCCCATGGGGACATTAACGTGTGTTGTCGGGCCCTATAAATAAATTTGATTTGATTTGATTTGATTTGTGTCATATATACTCTGTGTATCCACTTATATTGTAGGAGTTTACATCTGGTATTGTTTGAATGTGTCTGTGACATCTCACATGCTTGTTCCCAGTCCTCTTCTGCTATTTCTACCCCCATGTCCCTCTCCCATGCCCGCAAACTGCTCAAAGAGCTCTCATCCGATCCCGATAACAACACATCATAAAACTTGGATAATTGTCCTCTTCCCACCATATTGTTCCTATTAAGTCTTTCTATTATGGACGTGGGTGTGGGTTTGTAATTCTAATAGTGTATTCTATCTATTGTTTTGACTGTTTTGTTTTGATAACGTTATCCTCTCAGCTAGCAGTATGGAAACTGTAGTTCTTGTACACAGTCTTGTACGTGTTACCTTTTTTTTTAATAACATTTCAAAATGCAAATCACATTTAATTATGTTCAACTCTGCCCCTGTCAAATTTCAGAATAATTAAATAAGTGGAACTGTAAAAACCCAGCTACCTTGAAGAAATCCTTGTAGTAAAGAGAGCATAGGCAAAGCTCTTCCAGAACCATGTGGGTCATAAGAACTGTCACGTGAATCTCCAGCTCTATTAGGGATGTTTCTTCTTAAATTTATTAGCTGACTAATCCGTCAGGCAGCTTAGCAAATTAATGTGGACGTTCTGGACAAAAGCACCATATTTTCCCCAAATGTTGCCCATAGGCATAGCTTTCTATTTTTTAACCACTTCCTGTAGTCCGGTGGCTTAGCGCCAGATTTAAGAAGGATGTGGACGCGCCGGACAAAAGCACAATTTTTCCCACGTGTTCCTCATCATCATAGCTTTCATTTTGGGGTAGGGGCCACGTCATCATGATGGATTTCAAGATGGCCGCCATGTAAAATCAAGGTTCTGCCCATTAATAAATATCTTGGTCCATAGCGCGCTCAATATTAGAGCGAACACAAAGGTATTGGTATCCCTGTAAGCTTTCCATTGGTATCATTTCCATTAAGCCCAACTGTTGGGAAGGGGTTTTTAATAGGCAATGATTCAAAATGATGTTAAATTTTCGCCTAGAAAAAACTGCCATGCTCATCTTCCAAAAGGTCCCTTGGCTGTTCACATGAATATATCAGAGTGAACATTTGGTTTTATAGGTACCCACAAGCCTCTTCTTTCCAGACATACCAACTTTGTCCAACTTGCATGCTATTTGGGGCAATAATCAAGCAGGTTTGTGCATGTGGTACAAATGTGTCGAACATTCTAACAACTGCCAAAAATGTGAATGTTGGGTTAGGGTTTGTTGTTAGAATGTTGAACATAGATAAATTTTGGTGTCAAACTACACATTTTCTGGGTCAATAAATGTGTTATGAAGAATGTCACCAGATGAATATTTGTACCATTCTAACAACATATTTACATAATTTTTTACTTGTTTAACAGTCAGACATGCATGAATCGAATAGACATTTTATTAGGATCACTCGTTACATTTATTATTATTATCATAACTCTTTAGCCCGTATAGGCGTATTTAACTGTTAGAGATATTTTCGCGGGTCTTGTGCAGTGGTCTCGTGCCTGCGAAAATATCAGAATGTTTCATAAAGATTCCCGCGGTATATTACTGGCCAGCTCTCAGTGCGCGTCTCGTGACAGCTGTCGTGGCTTAGCGCAGCCAGAGGACAGCGAGATAAGGGACATGTTTAAAAAGGCAAAACATAATATAACCGGTAAGTCAAGTGTCATTACTTTAGTTATCAAAGGTGGAATCTCTGGACATAAGCAATAGGGATGGGTACCGTTCACATTTGAACCGATACGGTACCGGTACCTGTGAATCGATACCGGTACCCAACGGTACCTTTTTTCGGTACTTTATGTAACGGACGTTCTGCCCGTGAATCCTTGCTGCGTTGTGTTCTGTGTGTGAGGCTTAGGGATGAGTCGGCACACGTGGACACTGTTCAATCATTTATTGGCGGGCTGCAATGGAGACCACCTGCATAGAACGAATGGTGAATACCACAAAAGGAAACAGCGTCACATGTGTGCTCTCAATCACGTCTGTGGACAGAGAACACTAGTTGACTATATTGCCTCGGTGAAATACACCGACTAAGACCTTCAATTGTGCATATTATATAACCACACCGTTCGTCACAACACTATCAAGTAATTATTATCTATCAACATTCAATTCTTATACAAAATATATATACAACAGTATGAAACACAATAGTGCAGCGCGCCACAGTAATACACATACCTCTCACGTTGAGTTGTCGTTGCAAACTGAACTCAAACCGGAAGGTTGCTCCTAACACGCGCGAATATTTGACCCGGAAGTGCTACACTCTTGAACGAGAACTTTCCAAGTTACGTTCAGATAAAAGTGCCTTTGGTATAAAGAAATAATAAATAATAATAACCACTTGTAAACAATTGTAAACAGGATTTGGTAACATTTCAATCCTTAATAAAATAATAAACAATAGTAACCACTTGGAGACATTTGTAAACAGGATTTGGTGACATTTCAAACCTTAAATAATAATAATAATAATGTTCAATTGACCTTGTTACATTTAGTCTCTAAAAATGTAATCTACCTACCTCAGTCGTGAAAAGAAAAAATCCAAACTTCAAATAACTACACTTTCGACCGTTTTCGGCTTGCCATTGCCCCGACTGCTTTGTTGTTGAATCAAGTCAAATCCTAGGTAAGCGTATTGTAGAGGAGCCAAAGCTATATATTTAGGTTATTGTATTGAATGTTTATATGTTTATTTTTATAACCTTACATTGAAACGGCATTAGGAATATTGATTGGATTTAGATAAAGTCATTGAACCGTATTATTTGTCATAATAGAACCTTCTAGAACATTTGTGATGTCACAGTATGATGTCATAGTCAAACATTCTAGAACATTTGTGATGTCACAGTATGATGTCATAGTCAAACATTCTAGAGCATTCGTGATGTCACAGTATGATGTCATAATCAAACATTCTAGAACATTTGTGCATCTATATATATTTAACAATTCTCAGGAAGGGTAAGGGGTCGGGTGAGAGTAGGGGGGAGGAGAGTGGGGGAGAAGGGGGGAAGAGGAAGAAAGTGAGTGGGCCGGGAGACGAGGGTGCTGGAAATGATGTGGCAAAAGCGGAAGTGATTCATATAGTGGTCAGGCTTGAGGGGGAGAGGGGAGAGGGGAAAGTAGGTAGGCTCGAGTTGCTCAAACTTATTGCCGAGCAATTAGGAGAGGTAAAGTACGCGAGAGTTTTGTGGGATGGGAATCTGGCCGTAGGGTGTGGTAGTGATGGGCAGGTGGAGGTGGCTAGGAAGATGCAGAGCATTGGGGGGGTGGGCATAAGCAAGGTGGCGAGAGTAGGGGAGAAGAGGGAGGGGGGATGTAAGGGGGTGATAGCTGGGGTACCGGTCGAGGTTACAGTAGAGCAGCTGGTGGAAAAGCTAAAGGAGGACGGGCGTAATGGCATAGTTAAGAGTGCAGAAAGGATGAAGAGGGGAGCAGAGAGGGCAGTGACGGAGACGGTAGTGATTACGTTTGAGGGTGGGGTTGTTCCTAGGGAGGTGTTTGTAGGGCGTAGGATGTATAGGGTTAGGGAATTTGTTCAGAATCCTCTTAGGTGCTATAGGTGCCAGGAGTTTGGCCATATAGCTACCACATGTAGGAAGGGGCTGAGGTGCGCTAGGTGTGGCGGGGAACATGAATATGGGAATTGTGGAGAGGGAGTGAAGTCGAAGTGCTGTAGTTGTGGTGGGGAGCATAGTGTAGCGTTTAGGGGGTGTGAGGTGATGAAGAAGGAGGTCGCGGATCGGAGAGTGAGAAGGGAGGGTAAGATGTCGTATGCTGAGGCGGTTAGCAGGGTGGGACAGGGCAGCCAAGAAAGGGTGCAGGGGGTTGAAGGAGGGCGTTTGGCAGAGAGGGTAGAGCAGGAGGAAAGAGAGAGGGGAAGGGAGGAGAAATTAGGTATTGTGGCCTTCGTGGCAGGGGTAGTTACTGGTATGGCAGAGGCTAAGGGTAAAACAGCGATGGTGAAGATGATTGTTAGGATAGCGGTTCAACATCTGGGATTGGAAGGTCTGGACTGGGAGGAGGTGTGGAGCGAATTGGCTGAGGGGGCTGAGAGGGACAAAGCAGCCCAGAATAAGATCGCAGGGGGCAAGGAGGGTCCCGCGGAGGGGGGCTCAGACAGGAAGTAGCAGCATTAGCTGCACTCCAATGGACAATGTAGTTGATGACGGGGTCCAGTAGAAGAAGAAGAAGAAGGTGAAGTAGAAGAAGACAAAGAGCCCATACAAAGAATTGCGGAGGGCAGTAATACGCCACGATGCGTCTACACTGCCGGAAATTCAAATAAGAAGAAGAAGAGGAGAGGAGGAACGGCAAGGGAAGAAAGTGCGGGGAGGCAGGGGGCAGACAACAGGCAGGGAGAGTGAGGGGGCCACCAGCATGGAGGAAGAAGAAAGTGGAATTAGCAGGTTAATCAAACAGTGTAATCAGTCTATGTGCCGACCAGCCATTTCAGCACAATCGTGAGTTAGCAAACCCTTCAGAGTTGTACCAGAGGATATAGCGTTAGTGTGTGTATTAGTATTGGACAGGCAAGAGGAGCAGAGGAGAAGGAGAAAGTGTGAGTTGAAGAGGCCTAAAGGTGGCACACCACTAGTGTAGTATAAGAACTGAGGAGGGAAGTAATACGCCAAGAAAGAGGAAGACGAAGAAGAGATCGTCAAAGGAAGTGCGGAGGGCAGTAATACGCCACGATGCGTCCACACTGCCGGAAATTCCAATTAAGAAGAAGAAGAAGAAGAAGAAGAGCTCATTGTGCATCGTGAAACAGTACTGAACAGATAGACTAACAACATAGATTGAAGCCTGCATTTCTAGACCATGGTGCCTTGCCGACCGCTTTGCTGTTTATTTACGGCTTTCAGGTGAGGAGGAATTTTCATGTGTCGAGTTATATAAATATATAAATATTTATATAAACTATATAAATATAAATATTCACGTCACTACTACAAGGTAAGAAAATACAGTTTTCTTACCTTGTAGTAGTGACGTGAATATTTAGGAAAATAGCTTTAGGACCACTTAAAAAGAAAGAATTCGCTGTGGAAGAGAAATAAACCATTTGGATATCTTTGTTTTACAAAGATAAAGCTTAAGCTTATCTGGTCCTGCCCCTTACAATATCATATTAATATGTAAGAAGTTATCTATCAATACATAGTTAACTAACGGAATAGATAGTTAACTAATCAAAGTATCAGAATGTTTATAGAAATTCCTGCGGCCTGCGGGCCATCCTCTCCTCAGTCACGACTCACGAGAGCACTCGCAAATTATGCTGCATGCATGCATATCATTGTCAAACGGTGCGCGTCTCGAGTCGTGCCACTGTCGGTCGCTTGGTTGACAGTGGCGCGCACGAGACCACTGCACAAGACCTGCGAAAATATCAGAATGTTTCATAAAAATTCCCGCGTGGCCATACTCTCATGACAGCTGTCGGTGGCTATACCGGTCATCAACACCGTAATCCAATCCATTCTGGTCCTTCTCGACCTATCGGCAGCCTTCGACACGGTGGATCATCCCATTCTACTGGACTGTCTCCACTCCAATGTCGGACTCCGCGACCTAGCCCTTGGCTTATTCCAGTCCCTCTTGGCTGGTCGGACTGAGGCGGCGGTTACACCTTTCGTTTCATTTTCGTTTCATTGTCATATGCGTTTCGCCGCGACGTCGCAGCCTCGAGTCACACTTTCGTTTTTGTCACCTGAGCACACTGATGTAGTAAGTAAGTAAGTAAGTAAGTAAAGTTTATTTATATAGCACTTTTCACAGAGACAGCTCACAAAGTGCTTTACATACAGCAGAAATAAAATAAAATAAAAATAAAAAGCAAGAAACCATTCAAGAGATAAGATAGAACAAAACACAATGCATCACAGATAAACAAAACAAAACAAAAGACATATTCTATACCTGAAGGAGAAGCTCAAACATTACCCAAAGGCCTGTTTAAACAGTAATGTTTTTAGCTGATTTTTAAAAATTTCAACAGACGATACAGCTCTTAGGCCACGAGGAAGGGCATTCCAGAGTCTAGGCGCTACAGACTGAAAGGCTCTGTCACCTTTGGTGATCAGCCTGGTGCGTGGACTGACCAACAGGTCCTGGTCAGCTGTCCTCAAGGTCCTGCTGGGCACATATGGTTCCAGCAGGTCAGTTAAATATTCTGGTGCCTGGCCGTGCAGAGCTCTGAAAGTGAGCACCAGGACTTTGAAATTAATTCTAAAATGTATAGGAAGCCAGTGCAAGGAGGCCAGAACTGGAGTAATGTGACACCTTCTGCTTGATCTGGTCAGCAGTCTTGCAGCAGTATTTTGGATGAACTGGAGGCGGTCTATGGATGATTTATTGAGGCAGGTGAGAACCGAATTGCAGTAGTCTAGACGAGAAGAAACAAAGGCATGGATGATCAACTCTAGGTCAGAGTGGGAAACCATCGACCTGAGTTTAGCAATATTCCTGAGATGGAAAAAACAGGTGCGGGTCACCGACTTGATATGGGTGTCGAGGTGCATAGTCTGATCAAAGTTTACCCCAAGGTTCCTGAGGTTGGGGCTCACATTAGTTTCTAGGGGCCCAAGGCAACCAGCCACCCTAGATGCAACGCCATCAGAGGCCACGATGAGCACCTCGGTTTTGGCCTCATTTAGCAGTAGGTGCCAAAGCAGTAGGTGGCAGTAGGTGGCAAACATGAAGGCAATTTCAACCAATCAGAACTTGAATGTGCCTGCAAAGCAAATGTCAACAAGGCGGGCCACCATCTTTTGCCTAGTTACCCAATGCAGCACTTCTTTTTCAGCAAAGTCTAATAAAAGTGCAATAAACAAAACGGATACATTCACTGTGTGTTCTGCCTGTCATTTGTTGATGAAACAAAACTAACATCAACACAAGTGACCACCAAGAGCAGATAGTTTAGTCTAAAAAAAGATCGGTAGCTACATTGTTAGCTGCATGCTAACGTCAATGGAATTTGCCATTATAACAGTATAGCATTGTGGCTAGAAGCTAACGTTAGCTCACGCTAGTTAGCCAGCACCAAACTGATGATATCGGGAGCTATCAGTAGTTAGATAACATTAGAGACAACGCTGTGTGTATTAAACAAAGGTGAATAGATGACTGGGCCATTTTGTTTAATGCTTGTTAAGTTGAAAGAGGAGCTTTGAGCTAACATGGTCTGATAGCTCACGTTAGCCAGCTGCTCATGCAATCGGTAATGCTAGCAGAATGAATGGATGTAAACTTTATTTAACATATTGCATATGGGTACAATACAATACGGCTCAATACAAACAATTGTTAAGGGAATGCAGACTGTTGTAGCTTGGACTGGGGTCCTTATAACAATAACTTGACAACACATGGTAGCTGCAGCTATTTTGGGACACGGAGCTATGTCCCAAGCACACACACACACACCCACACACACACACACTGTTGTCACCGGAAGGGCACGCAGATGGTATCTACTGCGCATGGGCGTTTTCGCAACAACGGCTCCGTGCAGACTACACGGCTGTTGTCGGCGCGTTTTTTAGGGGTTCTCCAAAACGCAAACACAATTTAGCGTTTCAGCCGTATATCCACCAAAAAACGCCAAAAAACGCATTTCTGTGTAAAAGGGACATGAAACGTATTCAAAAACGTATAAAAACGAGCACAAAAACACTGTGTGTAACTCCCGCTTGAGTGTGTCTCCCTTGGAGGCGCAACATCCTCCAACCACCCCATCACCTGCGGTGTCCCCCAGGGATCCGTCCTCGGCCCCCTGCTGTTCACCCTGTACATGCTCCCCCTCGGCCGCATCATCGGCCGGCACGGTGTGTCGTTCCACTGCTACGCTGACGACACCCAGTTATATATCCGGATCACACCATCATCACCTTCATCACCCCCCACACTGACCGCTTGCCTGGAGGAGACTAAGGCGTGGATGAACAACAGGTTTCTCCAGGTCAACAGTTCCAAAACACAAGCCATGCTGATCGGTACCCCACACCAGGTCCGGTCAACCACCATCACCACCATCTCCTTCTCCGGTCAGGACATTCCCCTTTCCACCCTTGTCACCAACTTGGGGCGTGAAAATGGACCCCCACCTCACATATGATACACACATCAAACACCTCTGCAAGACCTCTTTCTTTCACCTCCGAAACATCACTAAACTCCGCCCCTCACTCACCCTGGCAGATTCCGAGAAACTCGTCCACGCTTTTGTTTCCTCCAGGCTGGACTATTGCAATGCACTCCTCATCGGGATCCCTAGTAAAAGCATTAAAAAACTGCAAACCATCCAGAATGTCGCTGCTAGGATCCTGATGAGGGTGCGCAAATATGATCACATCACCCCCACCCTCAGATCCCTTCACTGGCTCCCCGTGGAACACAGAATTGAGTACAAGGTGTCCCTCCTCACTCACCAGTGCGTACACGGTGGTGCCCCTGCCTATCTCAAGGAACTCCTCACCCCCCAGTCCTCCTCACGTTCCCTCCGCTCCGGCACAGCCTACCTCCTCAAAGCCCTCAGGACTAAGCTGCACACCATGGGCGATCGAGCCTTCTGCTCTGCCGCACCCAGACTGTGGAATGCTCTCCCCATCCACCTGAGAGCACCACAATCCGTCGAGGCTTTTAAAAGGGGCCTAAAAACATTTCTTTTTAACAAGGCTTTTGCCTGAATTTTCTTTTACTTTTATTTTTACTTCTATTCATTTGACTATTATTTTTTATTTTATTTTACTCTTAGGTTCTTCCATTTCACTGGTTGTTAGTCTTTTTAATTGTTTTTATTCATTTTAAATTGTTTTATTCATTTAACTTTTGTCTATATCTCCTGTAGCACTCTGAGATTCTCACGAATGGAGAGCGCGGTAGAAATTGAATCCATTATTATTATTATTATTATTATTATTATTATTATTATTATTATTATTATTATTATTATTATTATTATTATTATTATTATTATTATTATTATTATTATTATTATTATTATTATTATTATTATTATTATTATTATTATTATTATTATTATTATTATTATTATTATTATTATTATTATTATTATTATTATTATTATTATTATTATTATTATTATTATTATTATTATTATTATTATTATTATTATTTATATTTGATATATTACATGTTATTGTGCGTTTTAAACACAAACATACTTAAAATGAGTAATTATTATTTATTTAATTATTTTTTTAAATATTTTTAGCAGTCGAAATCTACTATAATAGAACAATCTAAAACCACTTTCTACCAGGGGGGGGGGCAGTGCCCTAGTGCCCTCTATGGACCAGCCGCTACTGGACATAGGGAACCTGACTATATTATTTCAGTGAATGCCCATCAAGCAGCCAGTTGGACTGCTCCTCACAGCATGAGTCAGTCAGTCAGAGAGAGAGAGAGAGAGAGAGAGAGAGAGAGAGAGAGAGAGAGAGAGAGAGAGAGAGAGAGAGAGAGAGAGAGAGAGAGAGAGAGAGAGAGAGACACTCGATTTACTCTTGATGAATATCAGCTCTACCTGTGATTATTAAGAGCAGCAGAACAGACTGGGGGGAATCACATCTGAAAGGTAGGGTGTGCTTTGTCAATTCTATAAATGCAGTCCATTTGCAGAGAGAGAGAGGTTGTGGGACAGCAGGTGGAGAGACAGAAAAGGTGATAGAGAGATACAAGCTCTCTTTTATATATTTTGTTATACTCAAATGAGCTAATATTTCATAAAAAATGCACACATTTGCATGTTAAGTAGAACACCGTTTCCCTCAGTGGATTAAGTCAGTGATGATGAATAGCTAAATAGTTTCTAGCTTTTTCTATTTTAAAACAAATACTATTTACAGTATAGGGTGACAAATTGGGATTTCTTGCTACTTTTTCACATAAAATGCGATCAAAATGGAAACGTAAAAAGATATAAAAAAAAAGTATTTGCATAGATTTTGAGAACATTTCATTTCCAGTAGCTTGGTGAACATGCAGCTCATACAAAAAAAAAGCACTTTTACATTTACAAGGGAGTCATTCAAAATATCATTCATTCTCCATAACAAAGTAGGAGCTTTTGAACCAAAGTGCAGGATCAAATGGAATGTCACTTCTGATGTCTATATGGCTAGGATCCTACATTTATGTATGGTATGGTTTATTCTTAATCCCCGAGGGGAAACATGGTTTGCCACCAGAGCTGTTATGGTTTGACACCGACCCCAAACGCTAACGACACAAGAGAGTTGGATTCAGAGTTGCCAAATACGAGGGCTTGTTTATTTGATAATAGGAATAAGTGAAACAGGGAAAGCAGGTCAACAAGAACAGGTACAATGAACAAGGGGCAAAGTTCTGCTGCTCTGCAGCTTCTCCCGGAAGGGTAGTCTTGGGAAGCAGGAGCAGACCTCTGTACCGCTCTGCAGACTCTCACGGCGGACCTCTCAGATGTTGTGTAAGACCGAGAGAGGGAGAGAGGGAACGGGTCAGTGACAGAGCAGACTTGAAACGAGCTGGAGGACAGGGTGTTATATTCTTCGTGTTAAACAACACAGTGATGTGCAATATTCCAAAAACAGCCCAAGTGAATATCTTCATGTAAACACACAGTGAGCAAAAATCCAAACACCGTCCAAATGTGAAAAACTATCTTCGTGTAAACACAGTGAGCAAAAATCCAAACACAGTCCAAATGTGAAACAATATCTTCGTGTAAATACACAGTGAGCAAAAATCCAAACACAGTCCAAATGTGAAATAATATCTTCGTGTCAATACACAGTGGGAGGTGGAAGATCCCCAAAATATTATTCCAAAAAAGGAAAGAGCAAAAACGATAATGGCTGGGTGAGTGACTGTCTGACAAAAAGGTGGTAGACTTCAGTGTAAAGGTTTACACACGAAAATCGGAAATAGGTCAAGACAGTCAATCTAGAAGAACTCACCCAGACGAGCTGCGTAAAGGAACAGGAACAACAGTGGAGGCGAGCGCGCGCCACGGAGCAGGTATCCAAGCGAAGGCTTCTAGGAATTCCTGGAGAATAGCACAGTGAAACAGAAGCAACGGGGAAAAACATCCAGCGACAAATCAAGACGAACCAACAACTTAGGGTGGGGAAAACGGGGTATAAATAATGAGGGATCGATTGATTGAAAGGCAGTGACAGCTGGGGAATGTGATTGAAAAGCGTGGGGAAGTGAGGGAACCAATCAGCGACGTCTCAGATGACGTCAGCGGGGAGAAACGTGTGAACGAGGGAATTGAAATACTTGACAGAAAAAATGAATGAAAACAAAGCGAGGGTGGTTAAAGGAACAGAACGAGTGAGAAGGCAAGGACAGAAACCTCACAGTACCCCCCCCTCCACGGGAGCCGCCCGGCGACCAGGCCGACCCGGCTCGTCAGGATGGGCCCGATGGAAGTCGGTGATCAAGCCGGGATCCACGATGAGCTGCCGGGAGACCCAGCTACGCTCCTCAGGGCCGTAACCCTCCCAGTCCACCAGGTATTGGAATCCCCGGCCCCGCCGACGAACGCCCATCAACCGGCGGACCTGCCACTGGGGGTGACCATCCACTAGCACAGGAGGCGGTGGATCAGGAGCCGGAGGCATAAGGGGACTGAGGGAGACGGGCTTAACCCGGGAGACATGGAACACGGGGTGGATGTGCATGGATGCAGGAAGCCTCAGGCGCAGGGCCGCCGGACTGAGTACCTTCAGGACCTCGAAAGGACCGACGAAGCGAGGGTTGAGCTTCTTGGCCGAGGACCGTAGCGGGAGGTCCTTCGCGGAGAGCCACACCCTCTGCCCAGGGCGGTAAGTCGGCGCGGGAACCCGGCGCCGGTCGGCACCACGACAGGCGCGCTCAGATGTCCGGAGCAGCGCGGTCCTGGTGATCTCCCAAACGCGACGGCAGCGGTCGAGGTGGACCTGCACGGAGGGAACTGCCACTTCCGTCTCCAGTGCGGGAAAAAGAGGGGGCTGGTAGCCCAGGGAGGCCTCAAAAGGGGAGAGGCCGGTGGCGGAACTGACCATTGAGTTGATCGAGTATTCAACCCAGGGAAGGAAACGACTCCAGGATGCCGGCCTCTCGGCTGCCACACACCGAAGAGCAGACTCCACGCTCTGGTTCATCCTCTCCGTCTGCCCGTTTGTCTGGGGATGGTAGCCAGAGGAGAGACTGACCGTTGCCCCCAATCCCTTGCAGAAAGCCCGCCATACCTGGGAGGTGAACTGGGGCCCCCGGTCAGAGACGATGTCCTGGGGAAAGCCGTGAAGGCGGAACACGTGGTGCGTCAGGAGGTCCGCCGTCTCGGCTGCTGAGGGAAGCTTGGAGAGGGCCACGAGGTGGACCCCCTTGCTGAATCGATCCACCACGGTCAGAAGGCAGGTGTTCCCCTGGGAGGAGGGTAGACCAGTGACGAAGTCGAGCGCCACATGTGACCACGGACGGCTTGGAACGGGAAGTGGCTGCAAGAGCCCGGAGGGTGCCTGGTGAGAGGCCTTGCTGCGGGCACAGACCGCGCAGGCCAAAACGAACTCCTTGACGTCGTTCCGCATGGTGGGCCACCAGAAACGACGAGCCAGGAAGGAGAACGTGCGATGGACGCCTGGGTGGCAGGCGAACCGGCTGGTATGGCCCCACAGCAGTACCTGGGACCGGACAGAGTCAGGGACGAAGAGACGGCTCCTAGGGACGTTGCTTGGGGCACGTTGGAAGCGTAGGGCACGCCTCACCACACCCTCGATGCCCAAGGTGATGGCTCCAACCACTCGGGCCTCCGGGATGATGGGAGATGGGTCCTCAGAGGGTGGAGCCCCCTTGGAGTGCATCCGGGACAGGGAGTCGGCCTTCGTGTTGCGGGAACCGGGGCGGAAGGTCAGCGAGAAGTCGAACCGACTGAGGAAACTGGCCCATCTCGCCTGCCGACCGTTGAGGCGCCTGGAAGCGCGGATGAACGTTAGGTTCTTGTGGTCCGTCCAGATGGTAAAAGGCTCCTCGGCACCCTCTAGCCAATGACGCCACTCCTCCAGAGCAGCCACGACCGCCAGTAGCTCCCGATTGCCGGTGTCGTAGTTCCTCTCGGCGGGGAGGAAGCGACGCGAGTAGAAGGCGCAAGGATGTACCTTCTGGTCGGAAGGAGAACGCTGAGATAGGACAGCGCCCAGGCCAGAATCCGAAGCGTCCACCTCCACGATGAACTGTCTCTTGGGGTCAGGGTGGAGCAGGATAGGAGCGGAAGTGAACCTTCTCTTGAGGGAGCGGAACGCAGCGCGTGCCGCTGGGGACCAGTCGAACGGCAGAGCGGGGGAGGTCAGCTTGGTAAGAGGCTCCGCCACTTGGCTGTAGTTTCGGATGAACCTTCGGTAGAAGTTTGCGAACCCGAGGAAACTCTGTAGCTCCTTCCGGGTGGTGGGTTCCGGCCAATCCTCCACAGCCTGGATCTTGCGAGGATCCGCTCGGGTCAAGCCCTTCTCCACGATGAAGCCCAGGTAGTCGACGGAGTTGGAGTGGAAACGGCACTTCTCCGCCTTGACGAAGAGCCGATTGTGGAGGAGGCGCTCCAGCACCCGGCGGACATGCAGGATGTGTTCCTCGAGGGTCCTGGAAAAGATAAGAATGTCGTCCAGGTACACCACCACGAACACCTCCAGCATGTCACGGAGGACATCGTTCATGAGTGCCTGGAATACCGCCGGGGCGTTGGTGAGGCCGAACGGCATCACAAGGTACTCATAGTGGCCCCTGGGGGTCTTGAAGGCGGTCTTCCATTCATCGCCCTCACGGATACGGACAAGATGATAGGCACTTCGGAGATCCAGCTTGGTGAAGAACGAGGCCTGGGTCAGTGGCTCGAAGGTGGAGCTCATGAGAGGTAGGGGGTATTTATTCTTGATGGTGATCTCGTTGAGCTGACGATAGTCGATGCAGGGTCGCAGGTCCCCATCCTTCTTACCAACAAAGAAGAACCCGGCCGCCACCGGGGAGGAGGAAGGCCGAATGAGTCCTGCTTCCAATGACTCAGAGATGTAGAGATCCATCGCCTTCTTCTCCGGGACAGTCAGACTGTAGAGGCGGCTGCCGGGAAGGGGAGCCCCTTGGCGGAGGTCGATGGCGCAGTCATAGGGGCGGTGAGGTGGAAGGGACTGAGCCCTGGTCTTACTGAATACCTCCATGAGGTCGTGGTACTCGGGAGGAATGGACGAGGGATCCGGGGGCAACTCACCAGCCGGTCTCCGGGGCGGGGGACAAGACGCCGCCTGTAGACAGCGGGCGTGACAGGAGGAGCTCCAGCCCCTGATGGTACCGGAGGCCCAGGCGATGTGGGGCTCGTGCAGCGCGAGCCAGGGCCTACCCAGGACCACCGGGACAAGGGGGGATTGGGTAATGAGGAACTGGATCCTCTCTACGTGGTTCCCAGCAATGGTCAGCAAGACTGGGCCGGTCCGTTGAGAGATGTCGGCCAGGCGGTGTTGGTCCAACGAAAAGATCTCCAAGGGCCTCACAAGGGCCTCAAGAGGTATGTTGGCTTGGGTGGCAAACTCGAAGTCGAGGAAGTTCTCGTCTGCCCCAGAGTCGATGAGGGCCTCCACCGTGGCACGTTGGTCCCCCCAGGCCAGGGTGACGCTCAACAGATGGTCAGGTGGTGCGCGGCGCTGGGAATGGGAAAAACGGCTCACCAGGATCTCCCGGGGTCTTGGTGAGCCCGATCTTTTGGCCGGATAGGGCAGTCGGCGATACGGTGTCCCGCACCTCCGCAGTAGAGGCAGAGACCGGACCTGAGCCTTGCCTGACGCTCCGCCTGGCTCAGATGAGAGCGTCCCAGCTGCATGGGTTCCTCCTCGCGCACCGGACGGGGAAGCCTGTTACCATCAGTAGTGTTGGGGACGGGGCGTCCAGGAGTCCGGGGTGTTTCAGGAGGTGACAGTCGGGTCCTCTCGCGCCTTCTCTCCAGGAGGCGTCCGTCAATACGGATGACAAGGCTAAAAAGCTCCTCGAGGGAGTCGGGCACCTCCCTGGTAGCGAGCTGGTCCCGGACTGCGTCACTGAGCCCCCTTATGAAGGTTAGGCGAAGAGCAGGTTCGTTCCATCCACTCTCCACCGCCGCCAGTCGAAACTCCATGACATAGTCCGTCACCCTGCTGCTCCCTTGTCGGAAGGTCCCCAACCGGGCTCCAGGGTCCAGACCTCGGGCTGGATGGTGGAACACTCTGCGGAGCTCCGCCACGAAGTCTGGGTAGGAGAACAAAAAATCTGCTTCCATTGCCCAGGAGGAAGTGACCCACTGGGCAGCATGGCCTGAAAGTAGGTTGGTTATATAAGCCACTCGGGACCCCTGAGCAGAAAAACGGCTTGGTTGATGACGGAAAACCAACTCACATTGCATGATGAATGTGGCACATTCCTCGGGATTACCGTCGAACAGCCGTGGGACGGAGAGAAGGGGTTCCCGAGGTGCGAGATCTGCTGGGGCTGCGGGGAATGTTCCTGAAGGGTGTGAGAGATGAAAAGTATTAACGGCGTCGCCCAGCGAGTTAAGCTGGGCGAGAATCTCGGACTGTTGTCCCGCCATAGCGGCCATTGAACCCTGCATAGGCAGGACCTGGTCCCTGAGGTTCTGCACCGCAGCCGCAGCCCGCTCAAGTTGGAGACCGTGATCCCTGGTCAACTCGACTTGAATTGCAAGTGCGGTTCTGACCCCCTCTGTGTCGGCTGGGGTCGTCATGGTTGGTTCGTAATGTTATGGTTTGACACCGACCCCAAACGCTAACGACACAAGAGAGTTGGATTCAGAGTTGCCAAATACGAGGGCTTGTTTATTTGATAATAGGAATAAGTGAAACAGGGAAAGCAGGTCAACAAGAACAGGTACAATGAACAAGGGGCAAAGTTCTGCTGCTCTGCAGCTTCTCCCGGAAGGGTAGTCTTGGGAAGCAGGAGCAGACCTCTGTACCGCTCTGCAGACTCTCACGGCGGACCTCTCAGATGTTGTGTAAGACCGAGAGAGGGAGAGAGGGAACGGGTCAGTGACAGAGCAGACTTGAAACGAGCTGGAGGACAGGGTGTTATATTCTTCGTGTTAAACAACACAGTGATGTGCAATATTCCAAAAACAGCCCAAGTGAATATCTTCATGTAAACACACAGTGAGCAAAAATCCAAACACCGTCCAAATGTGAAAAACTATCTTCGTGTAAACACACAGTGAGCAAAAATCCAAACACAGTCCAAATGTGAAACAATATCTTCGTGTAAATACACAGTGAGCAAAAATCCAAACACAGTCCAAATGTGAAATAATATCTTCGTGTCAATACACAGTGGGAGGTGGAAGATCCCCAAAATATTATTCCAAAAAAGGAAAGAGCAAAAACGATAATGGCTGGGTGAGTGACTGTCTGACAAAAAGGTGGTAGACTTCAGTGTAAAGGTTTACACACGAAAATCGGAAATAGGTCAAGACAGTCAATCTAGAAGAACTCACCCAGACGAGCTGCGTAAAGGAACAGGAACAACAGTGGAGGCGAGCGCGCGCCACGGAGCAGGTATCCAAGCGAAGGCTTCTAGGAATTCCTGGAGAATAGCACAGTGAAACAGAAGCAACGGGGAAAAACATCCAGCGACAAATCAAGACGAACCAACAACTTAGGGTGGGGAAAACGGGGTATAAATAATGAGGGATCGATTGATTGAAAGGCAGTGACAGCTGGGGAATGTGATTGAAAAGCGTGGGGAAGTGAGGGAACCAATCAGCGACGTCTCAGATGACGTCAGCGGGGAGAAACGTGTGAACGAGGGAATTGAAATACTTGACAGAAAAAATGAATGAAAACAAAGCGAGGGTGGTTAAAGGAACAGAACGAGTGAGAAGGCAAGGACAGAAACCTCACAAGAGCGAGTACAAATACACAAACAAGAAACAATAACACAGTACAAGTTACATAAGACAGTAAAAAGAAGAGTCTGTCACTAAACGAGCTTTGCAGAACATCAATTTAAGCCATTACGTCACAAATCCTGCTAGACAAGTTATCTTGCCAAAGTAAATTATAGGAGCTTTTAAAAGAGGGGGCGGAGTCAAATGGAATGTCACTTCTCTGGTAATTAAATCTAGGCACCAGAACCCTCTGGCAAAGTATACTTCACAAATCCTGCTAGATAAGTTATGAGTTGAGGCCTAAAATGTGTTCATGTCACTCAACACAATACAATACAGGCCGTACGGTGACGACTGAGAAGTGGCTAGAAGATGATTCTCGTTCCCACCTCGGCAGACTACACAATTTTCACTCTGGGCTAAAAATATATTGGTGTAGATTTAGGAATAAAAAGGATTTACAATCCTGCCCGTTTTGCGCAATCAGAATTTTAATGTCGGAACGGATACTTGGTCACCACAGAGTTTTATTTGACGTAATTGGTGCGAGTTCAGTCACGTATCTTGCGCTCGACCAATAGCAGCTCTCTTTGTTACGAGGATACGGGCGACGGGTGACATCCACAGAGTAACGTTACATCAGAACAGGACGAAAATGGACAAAAAACACCTTCTAAAGTTCGCAAAAAGGTTTCTAAACAATGTTATATGAATCTCACGAACGTGTACAAGATTTTACACAGACACGTGGGATAGATATAGAAACTGCGTCGAATGGTGGCTTTAACCTACCAGGCCAGAATCATACCATTGTGGAGACATGCACACATTGTTTAGAGATCGATTTGTGACCTGAAAATTGTAATCAATGCTGTTAGATTCAAGTCCAGCCTAAAGACATGGCTCAAAAGGGACTATAATTAACCCAGATGAAATGCTTGTTTCTGTATGAGCCAGAAACAAGCATTTCATCCGAGAGTGTGCTTCATACAGTAAAAAAAAAAGTAAGAAAGTAAAAAGTAAGTAAAGATTATTCAATATACATATATACAATATACAATACAGAGTAAAATGAGTAAACAGTGAGGTGTGTGGAGAGATCAGTGTCAAACTGATCTCAACAAATTGACAAAGATCTGTACATGGCAGTTTTGCAGACATCTTCCCGTCTCAAATTGTCCTGTTTGCAACCGCAGTGGACTACCTGCAACACACTATCAGGGGCCGGATTTGTAGTCATCCAGGTCACTGTTAACTCCCCATCCTCGATGTGCCACCCATTGCCAACAGGTGAAGGGGCACACATTATAGCTTTCAATGAATGTCTCATTATAGCTGTTTGGTCATTTGCCCTTTTGCAGCGTTGGTACAATGCGTCACTTGTCGGGGGCATAGAGAGTTCTGGCAAAGCCAATGATGCCATGCAGAATGCTTTATATCTGGCATCATTCACATTCTTAGCTGATGGCTGGCCATACAGGTGGCACACATATTTGCTAAGACCATCAAAGGTAGACTGGTCTAGGGTAATGTGATTGTTATTTGTGTATTGCTATTTTTTTTTTTTTTTTTTTTGGTCTTTTTCCCCCTCCATTTTCCTCCGATTTTCTCCCATCCCAATGTTAGTCGTATGCCAATTCCCAGTCCCTTCCTGGTCGCTGCGCACTTACCCCCCACAGTCAGATCATCTGGGAGAGTGGAGGCTACCACGTGCTTCCTCCGACACACGTCCAGCCAATCACCGCTTCTTTTCACCTGGCAGCGCGGATTCTCATTGAGAGGGCGTAGCGTGTGGAAGGATCACACTATCCCACTCAAGTCCTATCCGCGCTTAGCAGGCGCCCCGACCGAACTGTAGGAGTCGCTGTTTACAACGACCCGGACCCACCCCGCCAGCTTCTCCCACCCTCTGATACAGCCAATTGTATTAGTGCAGACGGCCAGCCAAGCTGGTGACAACCCCGGAGCTGTGAGCTGGATTCGCTCACAGCTCCGGGGCTGGTGACGAACGCAATCTCCGCTCGGCCACCTAACCGCCTGTGTATTGCTATTCTGTATATTGTTGTTATTTTGTATATTGTACAGGACTGTAACATTGTCTTATTGTATAGCATTTAATGTTTCTGTATAGGATTTCATGTTTCTCTTTTATTACTTGTGATTTTATTACTGCACCTTAGGTTTGAGTCCCAAATGTCGTTGTATGCAAATATAATGACATAGGGGTGTAACGGTACGTGTAGGCTATTCGTCCCGCGAATTTACGGTACGGTCGTCACGGTGCGGTACGCGCAGCCATACAGAACAGCCAGAACAGCGCGCGTGGCCGGGCACACCGAGGCACATTTACATTGGAACAGCTGCAGGGTCATTACAATTTTACAGTTTTTTCGTTTTCTTGTTCGCCCAATAATGTTAATAGTCTATTTGCCACCCCATAGAGCCCCATTGTGAACCCGGAAATTTCGGAACCACCAACGTTTTATGATGGATATGGATAGTACGGATCCCCAGCACTCAGAAACTGCCGGATGCTAAGTTGTAAATGTTGGGCAACTTTTTTTATTTGCATAATTAGCAAACATTTGCATAATCGCCTAAATGGCCAAATCTCAGAAACTACTTGATCAATTTCAACAATGTTGGAGTTATTTTGGGGGTTATTCGGGATACTGAATCCAGTTGTATGATACTTAAGAGAAGAAAAAAGTTTCAAAATTGCAATATTTACTGGAATTTACCAAATTTTGGTGAACTTCTTTTTGAATTTTCTGTTTATAAATGTTTCAGAAGATGCAGAATTTATAGATAATTTTCATGGACTGTTCAATTGTAAACAGAATGATAATAATAATAATAATAATAATAATAATAATAATAATAATAATAATAATAATAATAATAATAATAATAATAATAATAATAATAATAATAATAATAATAATAATAATAATAATAATAATAATAATATTAATAATAATAATAACTTTAATTTGTAGAGCGCCTAATAGACCACTACACTTCCGCGTTACATTGAAATCGGGGAGGAGATTGCGGGGGGAGCAAATGAATGAATGTGGATGAGAGCCGTGATGTAAGTGGTTGCATTCCTAATCGGCAGAGAAAAAGCCCATTTTTAAGCACCTATTCCCCATGCACATGCGCAGATTTCCCACGGATTGTGACGCCACGCACACCCGCCCTGGACTGTTCCATCAGAGGGGTGAGCTTCGTGGCCAGTGTCCTTTCAGCCGAACAGGATAATGAAACAATGATCCCACTAAATGGCCAGACGAGTCATATGGCGACATCTACAATTACCTCATTGAGTCTCCAGGTAGACTGTTTATATTTAAGTGCAGTGGTCTGTAGCCACTCAGACTACCACCGAAGCTCCCCCCTCTGATGGAACAGTCCAGGGTGGGTGTGCGTGGCGTCACAATCCGTGGGCAATCTGCGCATGTGCATGGGGAATAGCCGAATAGGTGCTTAAAAATTGGCTTTTTCTCTGCCGATTTAGTTCTGATCGATTAGGAATGGATCGCGCCGTGTTCAGGAGATTCAGGCGCATACAAGTCTATTCGATCATGTCTCCAGCACCCACACAGCCGTAGCTGCAACCACTTACATCACGGCTCTCATCCACATTCATTCATTTGCTCCCCCCGCAATCTCCTCCCGATTTCAGAATCCCGGAAGACTATTGTTGATGAGTTGTTATGAAGAGCTGGCTACAATCCAGGAACAAAGATACAATGGTAAACCACTATCTTCCTCATTCCTGGTTGTGTCTGTGTGAAATATCTCCCCAAACAGGTTCAAATGTTCTCGAGGTCATGTCCTACAAAGTATCCTCTATACCAGTGGTTCTCAACTGGTCTAGCCTCGGGACCCAACATTTTCCTTAGTCATTAAGTCGCGACCCAAAATTTTGAACCACTATGATTTATGTAAAAAAAAAATTGCAGTAATACGCAATCTTTCAAAACATGAAATAAACACAAAAAAGTGCAACAAAAGTGCAACTATTGCTAAAAACCCAATGAAATAAAAGAATAATAAATAATATATGCTTCTTAGCAGATTTCTTAGCTTAACATAACAGACCTAAATTTGGGGGAACTAATGGGATAACTGAGGTTGCAACAAAAGTGCAACTAGGGCTAAAACCAAATGAAATAAAATAATAATAAATAATATGCTTCTTAGCAGATTTCTTAGCTTAACATAACAGACCTAAATTTGGGGGAACTAATGGGATAACTGAGGTTGCAACAAAAGTGCAACTAGGGCTAAAACCAAATGAAATAAAATAATAATAAATAATATGCTTCTTAGCAGATTTCTTAGCTTAACATAACAGACCTACGTTTGGGGGAACTAATGGGATAACTGGGGTTGCAACAAAAGTGCAACTAAGGGCTAAAAACACAATGAAATAAAAGAATAATAAATAATATGCTTCTTAGCAGATTTCTTAGCTTAACATAACAGACCTAAATTTGGGGGAACTAATGGGATAACTGAGGTTGCAACAAAAGTGCAACTAGGGCTAAAACCAAATGAAATAAAATAATAATAAATAATATGCTTCTTAGCAGATTTCTTAGCTTAACATAACAGACCTACGTTTGGGGGAACTAATGGGATAACTGGGGTTGCAACAAAAGTGCAACTAAGGGCTAAAAACACAATGAAATAAAATAATAATAAATAATATATCCTTCTTAGCAGACTTCTTAGCTTAACATGCAGGGAACTAATGGGATAACTGGGGATGATGTTTGCTCCTGACAAGAGTCTCAAAGTCTGGGGTGATGGTAGACAAAGCAACTCTGAGGTCATGCTCAATGTCCAATCTGTTCCTCCGCTTTGTCTTCAGCTGGACCAGAGCTGAGAAGCCACTTTCACAAAGATAGGTAGTGAGAAAAAAAAAGGTAAAAAAAGTTTTTTTTTTTTCTTTTTCACACTTCCGCGACCCACTCAAAATGGCCCCGCGACCCACTTTTGGGTCGCGACCCACCAGTTGAGAAACACTGCATACAGTGCCCCACTGTTCTGATTATTACGTTCCTTTTGGCCTCCTTGCTGACGTGGACGAGAAACCTATCTATAGGCCTAGGCCCCGTTCCCCGTACCTGGATAACTGAGTTAGCCGGATAACTTTCGGTCAAGCCTGACTTAAGCCGGACCTTTCTGTTCCCCGACGCGCGATTGTCCAAATCACCATGACAACAGATCAAAAAGTTTGAGCCTGGTCGGGAGCAGGGTTAAGTTCAGTTAGCCGGATGAACCATGGACACGCCCCCGCAAAGGAGTGACAGCTCGTTTCCTGAAATGATTCTCACAGTCTAGAGATCCCATTTATACCATTCTGAATTACGTTTCTGTGCTTCGTTTTCCTAGAGGGGGCTTTTGAAATGTATAATAATAGAACTAAATGCTGATAATAAATCATATTGAGCCTATAGATTTACTTTGTCCTAAATAAAATAATGCACGTCATATACGGCGCTCGGAGTCGCGATACACGCTGCATGTGGTTATTTTAATAACGGCTCATTGCAAATGTGAATCCCGCAGGGATATTTTTAATGAATGAAACCTATCGGCCGTTTGGCTCTGATTAGTTTCATATATTAATCTCCGCTGTAGATTTGCTTAACGGAGCGCCGGATTGTGTTTCATTCAAGCATAAAATTGAAGTGTCTATGCGGGGATTGTGGTTTTTGTGTGATATTGTAACTGGGATTAAAATGTCTGATGAGATGCGCTGTTTGACGGGTTTGAGAAATTGAATGAGCCGTTGACGTCACATTAATGCATTTGAGAATAAAGAGATAAAACTTCATTTTTTGGTAAGAAAAATATTCTAAACACGGGTCTCTCGTCCATTAATGCATAAACAATGAGTATATCACGTCTGGCACAGTGGCGCAGCGGCTAGTGCTGAATCCTGGCAACCGGGCGACCGGTGTTCGAAACCCCGCTTTTCCAATATAATTCTTTTGGAATATAATATTAATGATTATACGCAAAAGTAGCCTAGTTTTAAGTTAAAATATTATAAATCTACATGCATTGAGGATGTCATTCTTTATATAGCTCTCAACGTGCACCAAATTGAATTATTCCTACATTGCAAAAAGAAGGAAAAGACTAGGATTCGAACCCCGGTCGTCTGCGTGAAAGTCAAAAGGACAAACAGTCACACCGCAGTACAGATAAATAAAAAATCCACCATACATCAATCAATGGATAAGAGAGCCGTATCCTTATTCTGAAACAGTTGAACTAATTATTTTCGCTAGCAAGATCTCATTTGATTATTCAATGCATAAACCTACTGCCAGCAGGAACGTTTAAAGGAATATAATCTGATTGATTGGGGTAATGAGGGATTTAAAATTAGCCTATAGATTATGCATTTAACTTGTCGGCAAGGCTATTGAGCCGCCTGCAATCTGTAAAACAATCAATCAATCAATGCCGTTAGAAGATCAGGATTTCTGCGATCTACACCTGCTGTCTTTTCAACTGAAGCGGCCGCGCGCACTTATCCAGAGTCTCAAGTCTGGCTCGAGTTAACGAGACTGAATCAGCGTTCCAGGAACAGGAAAATCCCGGCTTCAAACATCGGGTTAACTGAATCTGGATAATGGGACTCTTGATCGACTTAGTTGAACCAGGTACGGGGAATAGGGCCTAGTTATCAAATTCTTGGTTTGCAATGGTTTTGCACCTTGTGGGTAAATAAAAACCCAGTTTTCATCTACAACTCCTGTTTCCTCATTGTCTCACGGCTTGGTCCCTAACAAGGAGAAATGGGCATTCTAAACACTGTGCAATTTTTAGAATGTATATCCCGGACTGTATTTTTATTGTTATTTGTGATTTTTGACTACCTAAACTTTACGCAACATAGGGGAGGAGCAAACATAGCTTGCATAGCAGCCTTCTAAACTCTCATTTGAAAATTACCTTGAAGAAAAAGTTTTCTGCCAGTGAAGTTTTGTCACAGATATTTGACGGTGAAAGTGACATAGGAGAGAATGTGTCTGAGACCCTGATTATGAGGCGTCCTCCTCTGATGAGAATGAGACCCTTAGTGCAGATGCTCCTGTTGTCTCTCAACCACAAGCAGACACGTTACTTTCCAAAAATGGAAAGTTATCATGGGCCCACTCTACACTTGAACAACATAATATATATTATGTATGTATAATTGGGTGGGTGGGGGGGAGTAGGGGTAATGTTTTATTTAAATGGTTATTTAGGTAATCAACTAAGTAACATGAAGCACTTGAAACATACATTTGGGTAACACTTTTGATTATGATCATTTTCTGGAGGTTTAAACTGCTGGGGTCAAAATGTCCCCAAGGATAAAGAGTGTAAAGTCAATTTGAGGATAACACGAGGGTTAACAAAACCATTTCAAATAATTTGAGCCCTGCTAGATAGAGGTAGCAAATAACTCTAAGGATGGCAATAATAATAATAAACGTTATTTGTACAAATTCCATACAAGAATTGCAGCCCAAAGTGCTTCACAGCAGAAAATACACTAGAATAAATCAAATGAGCATAAAATAGACAGAATAAATGCAATGCAGAAAATAAAAATACAAGATGATAGAAGTAGATGATCGTAGTGTTCTTGGGGGCATGTAGTTGACAAGAAAATTGCCAATATAGCTTGGTCTGGTTCCATTTAGGGCTTTGTACATAAGGAGGAGGACCTTCAAATCAATTCTAAATGTTACCGGAAGCCAGTGTAATAGCCTAGCTGAGAGTTGAATAAGCTGAAGGATTTTCTTCAGTCGGCTTGGAATAAAGGCATGGATCCGTTTTTCAGCATCCTTTTGATTTATAAATGGTTGTACTTTAGCTTTGTTTCTAAGGTGGAAGAATTATGTTTTTGTCACCTTGTTAATGTGGGACTTAAAGCTTACAGTAGACCTGAGTCTATGATAACCAAGACTTGTAAGCAAGGAGTAAGTTTCCCCATAATATTATTCAGCAGAATTTCTCTTGAAATTGAAATTTGGTAAATTCCAGTAAATATTGCAATTCCGAAACTCTTGAGTATCATAAATGGATTCAGCATCCCGAATAACCCCCAAAACCACTCCAACATTGTTGAAATTGATCAAGTAGTTTCCGAGATTTGTCCATTTAGGTGATTATGCAAATGTCGCTAATTATGCAAATAAAAAAAGTTGCCCAACATGTACAACTTAGCATCCGGCAGTTTCTAAGTGCTGGTGACCCATACTATCCATATCTATCATAAAAGTTTGGTGGTTCCAAAATTTCCGGGTTCATTGTGTTGGCAAATAGACTATAACCAAATGAAACCAATGGAAATAAACACACCAACAAACACACCAACATTCTCCCCCGCCGGACTCGAGTAGGGTAAATCTGCAGTGCCGCAGCCCCATACATTGCCAGACATCAAATACAAAAAAGAAACATACTTTTTCTATAGAAAATTATTCTATTTAATAATAATAATTATAATAATTATCATAAATATAAAAAAACGTCAGGGTTCCCTTGTACCGACCAGTAGGAGAACATGCGCACAACAACCAGGTAGGGGAGGGGGGGAATTGGCACAACGACTAAATTGGAACGGGGAGAAAACAGAGAAAAATCGGAGAAAGAGAGGATTAAAAATATATATATATATTTATTTTTTTCTGTTGTACCGAACTCGTACCGAACCGTGACCCCAATACCGATGTACGTACCGAACCGTGGCTTCTGTGTACCGTTACACCCCTATGATGACAATAAAGTACAATCTAATCTAATCAGGGTCCCCCATTTTCAATTTGATTTTATTTGATTTTATTTTATTAGGGATCCCCATTAGCTGGTGCGATAGCAACCAGCTAGTCTTCCTGGGGTCCACACACAAAGAAAAACATACAAAAACAATCACTATTGCAAAAACAAAATTATTAAAAGTCAGTACACACAATGCATAATGAAACTACTGTAACAATTAAGATAGCTAAAATTACATTAGTGTAAAACAAAAACAAAAAAATACTTTACAGTGTTAAAAACAATTTAAAAACAATTTAAGATTATTTTTAAAAGTGAATCTACTGTAAATGCAGCAGAGGTTCCGAGGCAGGCCATTCCAAAGAGTTAATGCTCTAAAAATAAAAGATCTCCCCAAAGCGCTGGTTCTAGGACCTGGCAATTCAAGCTGCCCACTACTGGAACCTCTAGATACAAGATACAAGATACAAGAGATACAAGAGTTTTATTTGTCACGGCATACAGGTATACAGTGAAATGCGGGGGGTCTCGCCCGCAACGATGTGCATAATACAAGTAATAATAATAAGAGTCCAACCAATAGAGCGACATAGTGCAATAAACAAGTAAACAAAGTAGGCATATCGGTATCTGTACATGAGCTATTTACAGAGCATGGTAGGACATGCTAGGTCTTGTGGTAGTGCAGTACACTGTTAGCTACGGATGAGGCACTGGGTCTTTATGTACACTGCTATACAATGTTATATTATACAATCTCAAGCTATACTATTCTTAAAGTGACCTTTCCTTCTGTAAAGTGTCCATAGTGTGAGCGTGTGCAGCATGAGTGTGTGTGTGCTCATGTTAAAGTGGCTGCTAGTGTGTGAGCGTGTACAGTGTGTGTGTTGTGTGTGTGCTCATGTGTGCTTGTGCGTGGAGAGTTCAGTGTTCAACTCTAGTGTAATGCTTGTGCACAGTATTACTAAAAACAATCTGATTGTGTATAAAAACAGGAGTTTTACTGCTCATGACCAACTTGAACAGCACAAGTTCATCATGACATTTATGACATACACGACATACAGATATACAGATATATATCATGACATTTATGACACAAATTGATCTCTAAACAATGTTTGTATATCTCCACAATGGTATGATTCTGGCCTGGTAGGTTAAGCCACCGTTCGACGCAGTTTCTATATCTATCCCACCGTGTCTGTGTAAAATCTTGTACACGTTCTTTCTGAACGGACGTCGCCCGTATCCTCGCAACAAAGAGAGCTGCTATTGGTCGAGCGCAAGATACGTGACCGAACTCGCACCAATTACGTCAAATAAAACTCTGTGGTGACCAAGTATCCGTTCGTGAGGAAAGATCTAGTCCCGACTTTAAAATTCTGATTGCGCAAAACGGGCAGGATTGTAAATGGAGGACTTTTTATTCCTAAATCTACACCAATATATCTTTCACCCAGAGTGAAAATGTAGTAGTCCGCCGAGGTGGGAACGGGATGAAACGATGCCTGCACCTTACGGCCTAATATGACAATGCATGTAATCAAATATATAACAAATGTTAAAAGTTACAACATAATTTCTAAATGTAGACTGCTGATATGAAAACGTTGTTCTGGTTTGTCATTGCAGAGCAACAAGGATGAGAAGAACATTTAAATGTAGACGGCTGATATGAAAACGTTGTTCTGGTTTGTCATTGCAGAGCAACAAGGATGAGAAGAAGATTTAAATGCAAACTTGAGGCAACGGCTCTGATGCTGATTGGACTTCTATGCTTGGTTGTCCTTCTGAGGAAAGATGATTTCCATGACGACGTGACCCTCCATATACAGGCCAATAAAAGAGAGGCAACCGATCAGAGGAGTTCTCCAAACAATGACAGCTCCTTTGCCTTCTCATGGCCAACTTGTCAGCAAAACCTGTCTGCAGCCAATGTCTCTGGTTTCTCCGCTCTCCCTGCTCACATCCAAGACTTCCTCTACTATTGTCATTGTCGCCATTTCCCCATGCTGCTAGACGTCCCTGGCAAATGCGGAGGAGTGGACAACTCCGGAGACGTCTTCCTCCTGTTGGTCATCAAGAGCTCCCCCTGGAACTACGACCGGCGAGAAGTCCTACGAAAAACCTGGGCCGAGGAGCGATTACACAACAACGTGTGGATCCGGAGGATCTTCATCTCGGGAACGACAAGCACGGGATTCGAGAAGCAGAGACTGAACAGGCTCCTGGAACTGGAGCACCGTGAGCACAACGACATCCTGCAGTGGGACTTCCAAGACTCCTTCTACAACCTCACCCTGAAGCAGATGCTCTTCCTGGAGTGGATGGAGAGGAACTGTCCCCAGGCCCGTTTCCTCCTCAACGGAGACGATGACATCTTCGCCAACACGGACAACATGGTGGAGTACCTTCAGAGCCTCAAGGACAATGACGGCAGCAAGCACCTCTTCACTGGGCACCTGATTCAGTACGTGGGACCTATCCGAGAGCCGGGGAGCAAGTACTATATCCCAGTTCAGGTACAAGAGTCCAACTCATACCCCCCTTATTGCGGTGGTGGGGGCTTCCTCCTCTCAGGCTATACAGCCATGCTCATATACAAAATGTCTGCGTCCATCAGGATTCTACCCATCGATGACGTCTACATGGGGATGTGTCTGGCTAAGGCGGGACTCGGGCCTGTTTCCCACATGGGTGTCAAGACCGCAGGACTGCACATCCCCTCACGTACACAAGACCCCTACGATCCTTGTTATTACAGAGAAATGATATTGGTACATAGGTTCTTGCCGCCTGATATATACGTCATGTGGCACCGAATACATGAGCCTGACCTGAAATGTGGGAGTTCTAAGACTGTGTTTTAGGATTTCTTTTTTTACGGAAGGTATTACTCTCCCTTGTTTTTTTTTGTTTTTTATCAAACATAATTGTGCCTTTGCAGAAACAACAGCTTTGCGGATGGTAACATATCCGGCGGTTTCAAACGTTTACCCTCTCCAAACTTTTCTGTCCTTCAAAACGGACACAAATCTGGCGAAGACGGACACAGAGTCAACCCTATCCAACGAACGGATTCTCCTCATTGAGAATGAAATGCAAACAGACGTAGACGAGACAGACACAACGGAACAATGCAGCCTTAGCCTTGGGCGGACCAATAACACTGGGATTTTGCATCCTGAACTTGCTCTTGACCTCAGTCGAACTATGAACCCTAATCTCACCAGCACAACGACACAGGCCAGAGCTGAAGAAGTGCATGGTCATAACCGTTCCCTCGCTGGAAAAGGTTCAAAGTTAGTTGACTTCAACAAGGGAACAAAGGTGAATGAGAAGCAGCCTAAGAGTCTATTTTTTTTACTAAAGTTTACATGTCTCAAATATTTCGGAGAGGTTGGAAGCAACCATCTCCCAACATGTTGCCACTGGGGTACTTTCCCAGTACATATGCAAATAAGTTCCATGGTATCTATCTTTTTGTCTGACTCTGGAGAAGAGCATTACGTTTTAACATTTTAATTGGTGGATAGTGCCTATTCCTGTTAACTGTGTGAGAACAATGAGATTTGGATTTGAGATGAATGTATTATACCTTAGTACTGTTCCTTAAATGTTATTTATGCAGCAGAGCAATCTTTTAATTTGATATTTGAAAGAAAGTACTGTTGAAAGGAAACTAGCTCAATGTATATAAATTGCATAACTATCTAGGGAGGGTCAGCTGAGCCGCTGTAATATGCAGTTTTTCACTAATGCAAACATGAAAAAGATTGTACACACTCGCATAGGGAATTTTCAGCGTTGCCTCCGGCTTGGGCCGGCCGTCATACTAACTCAATTGGCAGAGTCAGCGGGTGGAAGTCGATGGGTGGTAATCTGGACGTTGTGGACAGCGACTCCTACAGGTCGGTTGGGGGACGCCTGCACAGCAGAGACAGGAAATGTCGGGGTAGTGTGAGCCTCCCACACGTTACTCCTCGCCGAATGAGAGTCCGCGCTGGCAGGTGAAAAGATGTGACAGGCTGCCTCCACATGTATCGGAGGGGACATGTGATGCAAGGCTTCTATCCTCCCTACAGCCGACCAGTGGGGGGCATATGCGAGCAACGTTCAAGACAGGGGAGGGGAGAATTGGCACGGCTAAATTGGGATGGGAGCAAAATAAAATTAAATGAATTAAAAATGAATGAATTTTAATGAATTAAAAAAAAAAAAAAAAAAAAATCTAACCCTAACTAACCGTACTGTCATGCACTTGTCCTAATAAACTAACCTACACTGTAGCACTCAACACTTTGATGAACATTGTTGCTCAGCTGATAGAGTTGTGCCCTTCCTGATGGCTTGTCGTACAGAACTTGTAAGTCGCTTTGGATAAAAGCGTCAGCTAAATGACTAAATGTAAATGTAAATGTAAATAGAAAAAGGAGAAAAAAGTGGATAAAAAAAAGAAGTTGCTTCAGTAAAAATGTATTCATCCCTTCCCTCCTTCCTCCATGAAATACTAAAAAATTACTTGAAAGAAAGCATTTGAACTTGACAAATATTCCTTTCTTTATTTCCTTTGTTACTAGTTACTAGTTACTCTTTGTTACTAGTTACTAGTTACTCTTTGTTACTAGTTATTCTTTGTTACTAGTTACTCTTTGTTACTAGTTACTAGTTACTCTTTGTTACTAGTTACTAGTTACTATTTGTTACTAGTTACTCTTTGTTACTAGTTACTCGTTACTCTTTGTTACTAGTTACTCTTTGTTACTAGTTACTCTTTGTTACTAGTTACTCTTTGTTACTAGTTACTAGTTACTCTTTGTTACTAGTTACTCTTTGTTACTAGTTATTCTTTGTTCTAGTTACTATTTGTTACTAGTTACTAGTTACTCTTTGTTACTAGTTACTCTTTGTTACTAGTTATTCTTTTTTTACTAGTTACTCTTTGTTACTAGTTACTCTTTGTTACTAGTTACTATTTGTTACTAGTTATTCTTTGTTACTAGTTACTCTTTGTTACTAGTTACTAGTTACTCTTTGTTACTAGTTACTCTTTGTTACTAGTTATTCTTTGTTACTAGTTACTCTTTGTTACTAGTTACTAGTTACTCTTTGTTACTAGTTACTCTTTGTTACTAGTTACTCTTTGTTACTCTTTGTTACTAGTTACTCTTTGTTACTAGTTACTCTTTGTTACTAGTTACTAGTTACTCTTTGTTACTAGTTACTCTTTGTTACTAGTTACTAGTTACTCTTTGTTACTAGTTACTCTTTGTTACTAGTTACTCTTTGTTACTAGTTACTAGTTACTCTTTGTTACTAGTTACTCTTTGTTACTAGTTACTAGTTACTCTTTGTTACTAGTTACTCTTTGTTACTAGTTACTCTTTGTTACTAGTTACTCGTTACTCTTTGTTACTAGTTACTCTTTGTTACTAGTTACTCTTTGTTACTAGTTACTAGTTACTCTTTGTTACTAGTTACTCTTTGTTACTAGTTACTCTTTGTTACTAGTTACTAGTTACTCTTTGTTACTAGTTACTCTTTGTTACTAGTTAGTCTTGGCTGCCTCCTGGTGCTCCTCTTCATTGCGCTGCAGGCATGATTAAAATTAATCCTGTTTAATTACTTTGTGATGTTTCACAACTCAGATAACCTTCAGCTTCTATCTTAAGTCATTATTAATTAATTTAATTGTACAATATATTATTATTATTTATGGTATGGGTATGGGATTATGTCCAATAAAGGTGGGGGGGGGGGGGGACACTGTACAAGCAAAACTGTACATTGGAATATTGACAACCATACTTGGACAGTCAGCGTTTCTCTTTAGTGCACCAACTTCCTGGAACGCTTCTCTGACCTTGGGGCCATGATCTCAAACCTCCCTAGTTCATTGTGTAACTGTTTTAACAGATCTTCTTTTTTTTTATCTGTGTTTTGCTTGTATTTCAGTTTTTTTAATGTTTTTATTGTTGCCTAATTCTATTGTTTTAAGCATATTTATTTATGTTTAATCATTGCCTATTTTGTAATCGCTGCAACATTGAGAATGAGGGCCCACCTGCAATCGTCCCCCCCAAGACTTAAATAAATGTTGATGATAATGATGATATGAAAGCATTTTGAGCAGTGTAGATATTATACACGCACTGGATGTGAACAATGTTTTAATTTCAGATTTCATTGAAAATGCTCATTTATGGGAAACTAGCTGGAAATAGGAATGTGATCTCAATGGACAGTTTCAATCTTTGGGATAGTCTGGGAAAAGCCTTTTCTTATTTTCTTTTTATTGTGTTTAGATATATTTATATTTTACAGACACAGCTGGATGAGGGAAGGCCAAGGAGACAGCAAATATTTTGTCATAATGAAGTTGCATTTACATGACTAAACAAATAAAGTTTGGACAGTCCACAAATGCAGTGGACATTTGAAGACATTTGCAATATTATTTTATTCTAAGATTTTGATGGGAGGCCCTATTATTTATCAAGAGCGATGCATATTTTGACTTTATGTTTCACTGTGAACTTTGGCAGATGTTACATTGTTACATAATCTTCATTATTCTGTTATTTTGTATTATTCATTATTATTGTTATTATTATGCTTAGCAATGAACATCGTTGGATACTTCCTTCCACCATCCTTGGTGTAAAGCAATTTTGAGTTTGAGAAAACCACTATAGCAATTATTTTATTAATTAATAATAATATTATAATATGCTTCAATCACTGAACTCACCCTGCCTATTTGGGACAGGCATCTATATGAGACAGTCCACTAATTCCTTTTGCAAACAAATCTGCTTTGTAGCATCATTGGCAACCAGATAAACAATTAATGTAACCAGGCATCTAATGAAACCTGCCTTTATTTGTCAAAATGTGTAAAACACCTTTATTTGGGACAGTTGTCTATTTGGGCCTTTATTTTAAGTTGTATCGTAGTTTGCTACAATCTAGTTAATTGGTGTGGTTCAAAAACATCCATAACAACTATGACAATGTATTTATCACCTGCTAGCACAGGTTAGCCAATGTTAATCTTACAACTGACTGGTCCCATGAATATGTTGACATTTGAAATAGTTGGGTCCAGATCTTTGATTCCATGATCATTCTCTATTATTTTGATGATTGATTTGACATCGATAGATAGGCCTTCTTGAAAAAGCATGGGACATTTACTTTTTAATTGAAGCACCTAACCCTAACCTAGAATCATGTATGAAGACACTTTTTAAGTCAAGGATTCCGATTCTGACAATTTCACGTTATGACATCATTTTTACCCAGAAATCAAAGATGGCCGCCATCCAGTAGAGTAAAAACATAACGAACGGAAAGGTAAGATATTTTTAGTTTGTCTATAAAACACCATCATTTACTTTTTTAACTTAATTTCATAATTGATTCTGGTAGATCATGACGTTACCTTTCAAATGAGGTCAAAACAAATATACCTTGGTTGGAACACTGATGCTGGGAGGGAGCCGGGTTGAACCTGGTTTTTCTTGGGGGTAAGAGAGAGTACCAATCCCTCATCTGTCAAACTGTTTTATTGCCCCTTAGCCACGCCCCCTTTCATTGTTCTAAAATGTCAGTCTGAAGCCACGTGGTCGTCGTTTGATCTAGGAGCCATCCCTCATTAGCATACAGTAGCCCTAATAAAATCCTCAAACACTTGTTCTAAACATCCTCCTTCCTGCAAAAAACATCACAAGTACTGTTCTAAGGATCATTAGAATATTATTATTATTATTATAATATTACTATATTATACTGAAAAAAATATGAGACAAAGAAGTCTTCTCCTTCTCTCTCCCTCTGTTGAAAATGCCATCTGGCCAGGTGTAGAGAAGGGTGGGGGCTGGCTGGGGGTGACTGCAGATGAGGAAATTAAAACTCACCTATTAAGTTAACAGATAAAAGGACATAATGCAGTCTCTGATCTTCACGGCCTAAATGAAGACTATAAGGTCCTTAACTCTTTCAGCGCCGGTGAGTCTAGCCATCTTTGTTCCTACTGTGCCACCGCTCTAAGAGATAGGGATGCGTGGCGGTGTTTGCAGGGCTATATCTATATTCTATATTATAGCTATGGAGACAATACTATGGCTCATTTGACATCAACTATCCATCGTTCAACATGTGAAAAAGAATACATTTTTTCATGTATACGTTCGCGTGTTATACCGTGGTGAATATTGTATAGTTTCAGAGTGATCCTGTCTAATCCCAGAAAAAGACGATTTGGAGCAAATACGTGAATTTGACTAAAAGTGTTGGCGTTGCTCGCCTGGACACGCTACTATTTCCAAATCAAATCTATATAATAGGTATTATGTTTCATCATGAATGCATGAAAGGGGGGGTCATTTTTTTATGCTTTGATCGTCACCAACGGCATACGTTTTGGAGTATGTTACACATGGTTGTTGCGATCAATGTGAAATCATGGTTGGATCAAAGCAGGATTGATGTCATATAGTCCTTACCTTCACTAGGAAGTATCCCAAAAAGAATATTCCAATTGTCTGATCTCGAGTCCCAGTATTGGTGTCCATCGTGTCGCCAACATAATCCACCACAACACATGCATCGGGGGCATTGGACGCGTTTCAATGTGATCGAGTGAACCGCTAGACTCGCCTGACCAAAAGAACTGCGCCCGGAGTGAATAAAATGTAACACCGGGTGTGAAAAAAAGGTTTCGAAGGGTAGACGATACTGCCACTTACCAGGATGCGGCCGGGATTGCACTATAGCGATCTCAGAGTGATTCCCTATGGTAACCCAGAGGTTCGTGTGCCTGAAATGAATTAAAAAAATCGAATAAAAGAAATAACGATGAAAACCCGACTATACTCGGGTATGACGCTAATTGGGTTTGGTTTGACAAATCCTGTATTTAGGGACACAGTTTTCAATCTCTCCAAAATAATTAGTCTGTGAAACATGTTTTTAAATATTTCTAAATATTAGAATGAATGTATTGAAAATATTACATATTCAATGTATAGGATACAGGTCTGTATTGACCCAAATATTGAAGCCAAAAAGGATAAGTTAGAGTCAAATCATTTGTTGATTAGGGCTATACTCATCAAATTACTACCAGACAGCAAGTATAACTTTTAACTGTCTGACAAATCAATTACTGATAACCGTTTTGTTATCAGACATTGGCAATATCTTTTCCCTGTAGTAAATTATTCTAAAAAGATTCTTAACACAAAATATAACATGATGTGTGTCTTGTCGGCGTATAGGTTGATATATGTATTTTGGAGAATAAATAAAGGTTGATGATGATATAGGGTCTAGTGTTCCAAACTAATAGTGATGTGAGGTAAGGAGGTTGTTTCCTGTTAATGGCCTTAATTAAGCATTACATCACGCGACGGAGTGTGTTATATGAATTAGATCACGCCTAGGGGTGGTTGTTAGGCCTGAGGCGCAGCCGAGGGTTGTTAGACCCCCATGGCCAGATTCACCCAACCTTATTGCTATACAATAAACACACAGTAATTGAAGCATAATGGAGATTTATTCACAAAACCATCCACAGAAAAAGTTGGTAAAAAAAGAAGTTGCCTCTGTGTCTATTCACTGAGACTGCCAGCCAGCGTGACCGAGAAATACAATTTCAATTGTGACAAGAGAAGATAATCTCCCGATTCAGATACAATTTAACACACACGGTTCCAAAGATATGAATGTTTTGCGGCAAATTTCCACCCCACAATGGATTTAGGTGCGTCAGCCGATCAGAGGCTCCTGACAGTCAAGAGGTCTAACCATAAGCGCGGGGGGGGGGGGGGCCTTTGCTGTCGCCGCCCCTGAACTGTGGAACAGCATCCACACCTCCATTAGGCGTGCCTAAAGCTAAAGGTGTAAAGGAATGTGAATCACTACCCACCTTCAAAAACACTCTCAAAAAACACCTACGTGAGACTGCAATTCGAAACTGGCCCCTACAAATGTCCTAACCTAGTTGTACAGTAAATGACCAAGTAAGGCTTTGTCAATATTCAAATGTACAGTGTAAAATGTGTGTGTGTCCCCTTCCCAACCCCCCCCCCCCCCCCCCCCACCTCCAATGTACAGCCCTCACCCAACCCACCCAACCCCACCCCACCCAACCAACCTCCTCCAATGTACAGTTTCTATGCCAAATGTATATACACTCCTTTTCTGGACACTTTTGTATCACAAACAGTACTGTATTTGCAAATCTGATATGTCATAAATGTATAGATGTAGCAGTACTGTCTATCTGTATGTCATGTATGTCATATATGTTATGATGAATTGAAAATGGGGGACCCTGATGTAAACAAGTCGAAAGTCTTTCTCTGGTCTGCATCCCCTTAACAATTGTATGTATTGAGCTGTACTGTACTGTACCCATTCTGCAATCTGTTAATAAACTTTTCAATCAATCAATCCCCCTTGATAGATGCCTTCAAATCTAGACTCAAAACCCACTTCTACCTACTAGCCTTTCTCGTTCACTGACTCATGCCCTGTTTTCCTGTGTGCTTGCCTGTGTGCCCTCCCATAAAACGGTGTTGTGATTGTTGTCTATATGTTATCTGTACAGCACTTTGGTTGACATGTGTCATGTTAATGTGCTATATAAATACATCTGATTGATTGATTGATTCCTGTTCAATTGTATATGTTATTCATTTTAAATCAATCAATCAAAATCTGGCCCATGAGACCAGAAGGTTTAAAAACACTGCCCTAAACCATTCCCTCATCACATAATGTTTGAACAGACATAAATGCCAGCTGTATTGTATACCAATCACACCAACAATGTGACACAAATTGTACTCAATAGATAACCTTTTACAACATGTGCGGTAGGTTAGATAAGGCCAGGGTGCAGAACTAATTATGATAATTGCCAGGATATGAAACCAGATGGCTTTGACAGTAACGTGTAGTATATCCTTATAGAACCTCTGACACAGCCCAGCGTTGTTTCATCTCGTCTCGTCTCAGACAGGAGAACTTGTTTCATCTTGTCTTGTCTCACAGGAGAACTTGTTTCATCTTGTCTTGTCTCACAGGAGAACTTGTTTCATCTTGTCTTGTCTCACAGGAGAACTTGTTTCATCTTGTCTTGTCTCACAGGAGAACTTGTTTCATCTTGTCTTGTCTCACAGGAGAACTTGTTTCATCTTGTCTTGTCTCACAGGAGAACTTGTTTCATCTTGTCTCGTCTCACAGGAGAACTTGTTTCATCTCGTCTCTCACAGGAGAACTTGTTTCATCTTGTCTTGTCTCACAGGAGAACTTGTTTCATCTTGTCTTGTCTCACAGGAGAACTTGTTTCATCTTGTCTCACAGGAGAACTTGTTTCATCTTGTCTCGTCTCACAGGAGAACTTGTTTCATCTTGTCTTGTCTCACAGGAGAACTTGTTTCATCTTGTCTTGTCTCACAGGAGAACTTGTTTCATCTTGTCTTGTCTCACAGGAGAACTTGTTTCATCTTGTCTCTCACAGGAGAACTTGTTTCATCTTGTCTTGTCTCACAGGAGAACTTGTTTCATCTTGTCTTGTCTCACAGGAGAACTTGTTTCATCTTGTCTCACAGGAGAACTTGTTTCATCTTGTCTCACAGGAGAACTTGTTTCCTCTTGTCTTGTCTCACAGGAGAACTTGTTTCATCTTGTCTCTCACAGGAGAACTTGTTTCATCTTGTCTTGTCTCACAGGAGAACTAGTTTCATCTTGTCTTGTCTCACAGGAGAACTTGTTTCATCTTGTCTTGTCTCACAGGAGAACTTGTTTCATCTTGTCTTGTCTCACAGGAGAACTTGTTTCATCTTGTCTTGTCTCACAGGAGAACTTGTTTCATCTTGTCTTGTCTCACAGGAGAACTTGTTTGATCTTGTCTTGTCTCACAGGAGAACTTGTTTCATCTTGTCTTGTCTCACAGGAGAACTTGTTTCATCTTGTCTTGTCTCACAGGAGAACTTGTTTCATCTCGTCTCATAGGAGAACTTGTTTCATCTTGTCTCGTCTCACAGGAGAACTTGTTTCATCTCGTCTCACAGGAGAACTCGTTTCATCTTGTCTCACAGGAGAACTTGTTTCATCTTGTCTCGTCTCACAGGAGAACTTGTTTCATCTTGTCTTGTCTCACAGGAGAACTTGTTTCATCTTGTCTTGTCTCACAGGAGAACTTGTTTCATCATGTCTTGTCTCACAGGAGAACTTGTTTCATCTTGTCTTGTCTCACAGGAGAACTTGTTTCATCTTGTCTAGTCTCACAGGAGAACTTGTTTCATCTTGTCTTGTCTCACAGGAGAACTTGTTTCATCTTGTCTCGTCTCACAGGAGAACTTGTTTCATCTTGTCTTGTCTCACAGGAGAATTGTTTCATCTTGTCTTGTCTCACAGGAGAACTTGTTTCATCTTGTCTTGTCTCACAGGAGAACTTGTTTCATCTGGTCTCGTCTCACAGGATAACTTGTTTCATCTGGTCTTGTCTCACAGGAGAACTTGTTTCATCTTGTCTCACAGGAGAACTTGTTTCATCTCGTCTTGTCTCACAGGAGAACTTGTTTCATCTTGTCTCGTCTCACAGGAGAACTTGTTTCATCTTGTCTCACAGGAGAACTTGTTTCATCTAGTCTTGTCTCACAGGAGAACTTGTTTCATCTTGTCTTGTCTCACAGGAGAACTTGTTTCATCTTGTCTTGTCTCACAGGAGAACTTGTTTCATCTTGTCTCACAGGAGAACTTGTTTCATCTCGTCTTGTCTCACAGGAGAACTTGTTTCATCTTGTCTCGTCTCACAGGAGAACTTGTTTCATCTTGTCTTGTCTCACAGGAGAACTTGTTTCATCTTGTCTCGTCTCACAGGAGAACTTGTTTCATCTTGTCTTGTCTCACAGGAGAACTTGTTTCATCTTGTCTTGTCTCACAGGAGAACTTGTTTCATCTGGTCTTGTCTCACAGGAGAACTTGTTTCATCTGGTCTTGTCTCACAGGATAACTTGTTTCATCATGTCTTGTCTCACAGGAGAACTTGTTTCATCATGTCTTGTCTCACAGGAGAACTTGTTTCATCTTGTCTTGTCTCACAGGAGAACTTGTTTCATCTTGTCTCACAGGAGAACTTGTTTCATCTCGTCTTGTCTCACAGGAGAACTTGTTTCATCTTGTCTCGTCTCACAGGAGAACTTGTTTCATCTTGTCTCACAGGAGAACTTGTTTCATCTGGTCTTGTCTCACAGGAGAACTTATTTCATCTTGTCTTGTCTCACAGGATAACTTGTTTCGTCTCGTCTCATCTCACAGGAGAACTTGTTTCATCTTGTCTCACAGGAGAACTTGTTTCATCTTGTCTCGTCTCACAGGAGAACTTGTTTCATCTTGTCTCACAGGAGAACTTGTTTCATCTTGTCTTGTCTCACAGGAGAACTTGTTTCATCTTGTCGTGTCTCACAGGAGAACTTGTTTCATCTTGTCTCACAGGAGAACTTGTTTCATCTTGTCTCACAGGAGAACTTGTTTCATCTTGTCTCGTCTCACAGGAGAACTTGTTTCATCTTGTCGCACAGGATAACTTGTTTCATCGTGTCTTGTCTCACAGGAGAACTTGTTTCATCTTGTCTTGTCTCACAGGAGAACTTGTTTCATCTTGTCGTGTCTCACAGGAGAACTTGTTTCATCTTGTCTCACAGGAGAACTTGTTTCATGTTGTCTCACAGGAGAACTTGTTTCATCTTGTCTCACAGGAGAACTTGTTTCATCTTGTCTTGTCTCACAGGAGAACTTGTTTCATCTTGTCTCACAGGAGAACTTGTTTCATCTCGTCTTGTCTCACAGGAGAACTTGTTTCATCTTGTCTCGTCTCACAGGAGAACTTGTTTCATCTTGTCTCACAGGAGAACTTGTTTCATCTCGTCTTGTCTCACAGGAGAACTTGTTTCATCTTGTCTCACAGGAGAACTTGTTTCATCTCGTCTTGTCTCACAGGAGAACTTGTTTCATCTTGTCTCACAGGAGAACTCGTTTCATCTTGTCTCGTCTCACAGGAGAACTTGTTTCATCTCGTCTTGTCTCACAGGAGAACTGTTTCATCTAGTCTTGTCTCACAGGAGAACTTGTTTCATCTTGTCTCACAGGAGAACTTGTTTCATCATGTCTTGTCTCACAGGAGAACTTGTTTCATCTTGTCTTGTCTCACAGGAGAACTTGTTTCATCTCGTCTTGTCTCACAGGAGAACTTGTTTCATCTTGTCTTGTCTCACAGGAGAACTTGTTTCATCTCGTCTTGTCTCACAGGAGAACTTGTTTCATCTCGTCTTGTCTCACAGGAGAACTTGTTTCATCTTGTCTTGTCTCACAGGAGAACTTGTTTCATCTTGTCTTGTCTCACAGGAGAACTTGTTTCATCTTGTCTTGTCTAACAGGAGAACTTGTTTCATCTTGTCTCACAGGAGAACTTGTTTCATCATGTCTTGTCTCAGGAGAACTTGTTTCATCTCGTCTTGTCTCACAGGATAACTTGTTTCATCTAGTCTTGTCTCACAGGAGAACTTGTTTCATCTGGTCTTGTCTCACAGGAGAACTTGTTTCATCTCATCTTGTCTCACAGGAGAACTTGTTTCATCATGTCTTGTCTCACAGGAGAACTTGTTTCATCATGTCTTGTCTCACAGGATAACTTGTTTCATCTTGTCTTGTCTCACAGGAGAACTTGTTTCATCTTGTCTAGTCTCACAGGAGAACTTGTTTCATCTTGTCTTGTCTCACAGGAGAACTTGTTTCATCTTGTCTTGTCTCACAGGGGAACTTGTTTCATCTTGTCTCGTCTCACAGGAGAACTTGTTTCATCTTGTCTCACAGGAGAACTTGTTTCATCTTGTCTCACAGGAGAACTTGTTTCATCTTGTCTCACAGGAGAACTTGTTTCATCTCGTCTTGTCTCACAGGAGAACTTGTTTCATCTTGTCTCGTCTCACAGGAGAACTTGTTTCATCTTGTCTCACAGGAGAACTTGTTTCATCTCGTCTTGTCTCACAGGAGACCTTGTTTCATCTTGTCTCACAGGAGAACTTGTTTCATCTCGTCTTGTCTCACAGGAGAACTTGTTTCATCTTGTCTCGTCTCACAGGAGAACTTGTTTCATCTTGTCTCACAGGAGAACTTGTTTCATCTCGTCTTGTCTCACAGGAGAACTTGTTTCATCTTGTCTTGTCTCACAGGAGAACTTGTTTCATCTTGTCTTGTCTCACAGGAGAACTTGTTTCATCTCGTCTTGTCTCACAGGAGAACTTGTTTCATCTTGTCTTGTCTCACAGGAGAACTTGTTTCATCTTGTCTTGTCTCACAGGAGAACTTGTTTCATCTTGTCTCGTCTCACAGGAGAACTTGTTTCATCTTGTCTTGTCTCACAGGAGAACTTGTTTCATCTCGTCTTGTCTCACAGGAGAACTTGTTTCATCTTGTCTTGTCTCACAGGAGAACTTGTTTCATCTTGTCTTGTCTCACAGGAGAACTTGTTTCATCTTGTCTCGTCTCACAGGAGAACTTGTTTCATCTGGTCTTGTCTCACAGGAGAACTTATTTCATCTTGTCTTGTCTCACAGGAGAACTTGTTTCATCTCGTCTTGTCTCACAGGAGAACTTGTTTCATCTTGTCTTGTCTCACAGGAGAACTTGTTTCGTCTCGTCTCACAGGAGAACTTGTTTCATCTTGTCTCGTCTCACAGGAGAACTTGTTTCATCTTGTCTCACAGGAGAACTTGTTTCATCTTGTCTCGTCTCACAGGAGAACTTGTTTCATCTTGTCGTGTCTCACAGGAGAACTTGTTTCATCTTGTCTCACAGGAGAACTTGTTTCATCTTGTCTCACAGGAGAACTTGTTTCATCTTGTCTCGTCTCACAGGAGAACTTGTTTCATCTTGTCGCACAGGATAACTTGTTTCATCGTGTCTTGTCTCACAGGAGAACTTGTTTCATCTTGTCTTGTCTCACAGGAGAACTTGTTTCATCTTGTCGTGTCTCACAGGAGAACTTGTTTCATCTTGTCTCACAGGAGAACTTGTTTCATGTTGTCTCACAGGAGAACTTGTTTCATCTTGTCTCACAGGAGAACTTGTTTCATCTTGTCTCACAGGAGAACTTGTTTCATCTTGTCTCACAGGAGAACTTGTTTCATCTTGTCTTGTCTCACAGGAGAACTAGTTTCATCTTGTCTCACAGGAGAACTTGTTTCATCTTGTCTCACAGGAGAACTTGTTTCATCATGCCTTGTCTCACAGGAGAACTTGTTTCATCTTGTCTCGTCTCACAGGAGAACTTGTTTCATCTTGTCTCGTCTCACAGGAGAACTTGTTTCATCTTGTCTTGTCTCACACAGGAGAACTTGTTTCATCTAGTCTCGTCTCACAGGAGAACTTGTTTCATCTTGTCTTGTCTCACAGGAGAACTTGTTTCATCTTGTCTCGTCTCACAGGAGAACTTGTTTCATCTTGTCTTGTCTCACAGGAGAACTTGTTTCATCTTGTCTCGTCTCACAGGAGAACTTGTTTCATCTTGTCTCGTCTCACAGGAGAACTTGTTTCATCTTGTCTTGTCTCACAGGAGAACTTGTTTCATCTAGTCTTGTCTCACAGGAGAACTTGTTTCATCTTGTCTTGTCTCACAGGAGAACTTTTTTCATCTTGTCTCACAGGAGAACTCGTTTCATCTTGTCTCGTCTCACAGGAGAACTTGTTTCATCTTGTCTTGTCTCACAGGAGAACTTGTTTCATCTAGTCTTGTCTCACACAGGAGGACTTGCGGTTCGTGTCGCATGTTTTGCTTAAGTTCTATGGTGGCTTCCATAGTAACAATGGTGTATGTCACTACAACTCAGATTGTCAATTTTGTTTTAGCTTTCTTTCGGTCCCCATTCACATTTACTTCAGTCTTGGGTTAACAACTGAGTAGAGGTGTTGGTTGAGGAGTCTCTTTCTCTCTCCCTCTCTTATGGACAAAGGCACGGTGAAAGTTTAGCAAAATTAAATAGTTAAAAGGAACACTCCAACATTTTGGGAAATTAGCTTATTTGCCATCTACCCTGGAGTTAGACAAGAAGATACATACCTTTTTCTTCTCTGTGCATGCAGTAGGAGTAGGAAGGAGTTGTTCACACCAGCAGTATTCTGGTTGTTCACACCAGCAGTAGAGCAGTAGTCTGGTTGTTCACAGCAGCAGTAGAGCAGTAGTCTGGTTGTTCACACCAGCAGTAGAGCAGCAGTCTGGTTGTTCACACCATCAGTAGAGCAGCATTCTGGTTGTTCACACCATCATATTTGAAGACACTGATTGACTAAATGTAGTTGCTAGGTGCATTTATGTTGCCATGTGAATTTTTCAATTGGCTGCGTTGCGTTGTCAGTGGGTCGATGTTTCTAGCGAGAAGAGAGAGGGGATGAACATGAAGCACAAACAATGATTTATATTTGATATATTACATGTTATTGTGCGTTTTAAACACAAACATACTTAAAATGAGTAATTATTATTTATTTAATTTTTTTTATATATATTTTTAGCTGTCGAAATCTACTATAATAGAACAATCTAAAACCACTTTCTACCAGGGGGGGCAGCGCCCTAGTGCCCTCTATGGACCAGCCGCCACTGGACATAGGGAACCTGACTATATTATTTCAGTGAACGCCCATCAAGCAGCCAGTTGGACTGCTCCTCACAGCATGAGTCAGTCAGTCAGAACCGCCCTGACTGACCAGGGTGACACGCAGAGAGAGAGAGAGAGAGAGAGAGAGAGAGAGAGAGAGAGAGAGAGAGACACTCGATTTACTCTTGATGAATATCAGCTCTACCTGTGATTATTAAGAGCAGCAGAACAGACTGGGGGGAATCACATCTGAAAGGTAGGGTGTGCTTTGTCAATTCTATAAATGCAGTCCATTTGCAGTGAGAGAGAGGTTGTGGGACAGCAGGTGGAGAGACAGAAAAGGTGATAGAGAGATACAAGCTCTCTTTTATATATTTTGTTATACTCAAATGAGCTAATATTTCATAAAAAATTCACACATTTGCATGTTAATTAGAACACTGTTTCCCTCAGTGGATTAAGTCAGTGATGATGAATAGCTAAATAGTTTCTAGCTTTTTCTATTTTAAAACAAATACTATTTACAGTATAGGGTGACAAATTGGGATTTCTTGCTACTTTTTCACATAAAATGCGATCAAAATGGAAACGTAAAAAGATATAAAAAAAAGTATTTGCATAGATTTGGAGAACATTTCATTTTCAGTAGCTTGGTGAACATGCAGCTCATACAAAAAAAATCACTTTTACATTTACAAGGGAGTCATTCAAAATATCATTCATTCTCCATAACAAAGTAGGAGCTTTTGAACCAAAGTGCAGGATCAAATGGAATGTCACTTCTGATGTCTATATGGCTAGGATCCTACATTTATGTATGGTATGGTTTATTCTTAATCCCCGGGGGAAACATAGTTTGCCACCAGAGCGAGTACAAATACACAAACAAGAAACAATAACACAGTACAAGTTACATAAGACAGTAAAAAGAAGAGTCTGTCACTAAACGAGCTTCGCAGAACATCAAATACATTGTACAGAGGATTGATTGATTGATTGATTGATTGAAAACTTTATTAATTGCAGAATGGGTACAATACAGTACGGCTCAATACAAAACAAACTGCCCCCATTTTCAATTCATCATGACATTTATGACATACACGACAAAACAGATATACAGAACTGTGTAGTAAAAAGAGATCATAAAAAATATATACATCCGAAAGGGGAAGAAATTGTACATTGGTGGGGGGGGGGGGGGGGGGGGGGGGGTCAGGGGGAATTTAAGCCATTACGTCACAAATCCTGCTAGACAAGTTATCTTGCCAAAGTAAATTATAGGAGCTTTTAAAAGAGGGGGCGGAGTCAAATGGAATGTCACTTCTCTGGTAATTAAATCTAGGCACCAGAACACTCTAGCAAAGTATACCACAAATCCTGCTAGATAAGTTATGAGTTGAGGCCTAAAATGTGTTCATGTCACTCAACACAATACAATACAGGCCGTACGGTGACGACTGAGAAGTGGCTAGGAGACAATTCTCGGGCCTTCTTGTCCTGTGCCGTGCTGTTTCCATACCAGGCAGTGATGTTTCCGGTCAAGATGCTCTCTACAGCTCCTGAGTAGAAGGACTGGAGTATCTTCCCCGATACTCTGAACTTCCTTAACTGTCTCAGGTGGTAGAGGCGCTGTTTCGCCTTCTTTACTACTGTGTCTATGTGTGTTGTCTATGTCAGATCCTCTGAGATGTGGACCCCCAGGTACTTAAAGCTGCTCACCCTGTCCCCGGTAGGCCCGTTAATCATCAGTGGTGTGTGTGTCTCCTGCTGTCCTCTCCTATAATCCACGATCAGCTCCTTGGTTTTACCAATGTTCAGGAGCAGGCTGTTGTCCTGGCACCAGCGTTCCAGTACCTCAACCTCCTCCCGGTAGGCCTTCTCGTCGTGTCGTCTGCGAACTTCACTAAGGAGTTGGAGCTGAACTTGGCCACACAATCGTGTGTGTAGAGTGAGTACAGCAGGGGGCTTAGAACACAGCCCTGGGGGGACCCGATGCTCAGGGTGATGGTGTTGGAGGTCTGACCCCCCACCCTGACCGCCTGGGGTCTTTCACTCAGAAAGTCCAGTACCCAGGCGCTCAGGGCGGAGCTCAGACCCAGCTCGATCAGCTTGTCCACCAGTCTGGTGGGGACTATGGTGTTGAACGCTGAGCTGTAGTCAATGAACAACAGTCTCACATAGCCCCCCTTCTGACGGTCAAGGTGGGAGAGAGTGCTGTGCAGTACCTGGGAGACCGCGTCGTCAGTGGACCTGTTTGTCCTGTATGCAAATTGCATAGGGTCCATATCACTGGGGAGGGAGGCACAAATGTGGTCCTTGACCAGCCTCTCAAAACATTTCATGACCACAGAGGTGAGTGCCACCGGTCTGTAGTCATTTGGACATGTTGGGGAGGGTTTCTTCGGTACAGGGATGATGGTAGACATCTTGAAGCAGGCAGGGACCACTGACTCCGCCAGGGATTGATTAAATATGGCGGTGAACACCGGGGCAAGCTGGTTGGCACAGGACTTACGTATGCGTCCTGTTATACCATCTGTGCCAGCAGCCTTCCTGGTGTTCACCTGCATAAATGCTCTTCTCACACTGTGTACCGTCAATGAGAGAGCGTCCCCGCCCCCCCCGCGGATGCCCCCCCCCCCCCCCTCCACAACAGCCGGCGCACCAGTGACGTCACTAGCCATTGGGCTATCAGGGGCCGGATTTGTAGTCATCCAGGTCACTATTAACTCCCCATCCTCGATGTGCCACCCATTGCCAGGTGAAGGGGGCACACATTATAGCTTTCAATGAATGTCTCATTATAGCTGTTTGGTCATTTGCCCTTTTGCAGCGTTGGTACAATGCGTCACTTGTCGGGGGCATAGAGAGTTCTGGCAAAGCCAATGATGCCATGCAGAATGCTTTATATCTGGCATCATTCACATTCTTAGCTGATGGCTGGCCATACAGGTGGCACACATATTTGCTAAGACCATCAAAGGTAGACTGGTCTAGGGTAATGTGATTGTTATTTGTGTATTGCTATTCTGTATATTGTTGTTATTTTGTATATTGTACAGGACTGTAACATTGTCTTATTGTATAGCATTTAATGTTTCTGTATAGGATTTCATGTTTCTCTTTTATTACTTGTGATTTTATTACTGCACCTTAGGTTTGAGTCCCAAATGTCGTTGTATGCAAATATAATGACATAGGGGTGTAACGGTACGTGTAGGCTATACGTCCCGCGAATTTACGGTACGGTCGTCACGGTGCGGTACGTGCAGCCATACGAAGAATACGCCTCACAGCGCAAACACACAGTCGCACATGCAGGCACTCGCGAGGTCCGTGCCAGAACAGCGCGCTGCGCGCGTGGCCGGGCACACCGAGGCACATTTACATTGGAACAGCTGCAGGGTCATCATTACAATTTTACAGTTTTTTCGTTTTCTTGTTCGCCCAATAATGTTAACCAAATGAAACCAATGGAAAGAAACACACCAACTCGCCGGACTCGAGTAGGGTAAATCTGCAGTGCCGCAGCCCCATACATTGCCAGACATCAAATACAAAAAAGAAACATACTTTTTCCATAGAAAATTATTCTATTTAATAATAATAATTATAATAATTATCATAAATATTTAAAAAAAATTATATTAATAATAATTATTATAAATATATTTTTTCTGGCGGTCAGGTGGCGTAGCGGAGATTGCGCTCGTCACCAATGCAAGAGGCTGCGGTCTCGACTCCCGGAGTCAGCATTGCTTGGAGCTTGGGCAGACCGCTATACTAACCCGTTTGGCTGAGTTAGGGGGAGGGCAAGTCATGGGTGGGAATCTGGCATTGTGGTCTGGGCGCCTGCTCAGCGGAGGCAGGACTTGATGAAGGCAGCATGACCTCCCATGCGTTACACTTCACCAATGAGAGTCCTCGCTGCCAGGTGAAAAAAGAGTCACTGGCTGTCGCCGCGCGTGTCGGAGGAAGCGTGCGGATGACTTCAGGGTTCCCTTGTACCGACCAGTAGGAGAACATGCGCACAACAACCAGGTAGGGGAGGGGGGGAATTGGCACAACGACTAAATTGGAACGGGGAGAAAACAGAGAAAAATCGGAGAAAGAGAGGATTAAAAATATATATATATATTTATTTTTTTCTGTTGTACCGAACTCGTACCGAACCGTGACCCCAATACCGATGTACGTACCGAACCGTGGCTTCTGTGTACCGTTACACCCCTATAATGACAATAAAGTACAATCTAATCTAATCAGGGTCCCCCATTTTCAATTTGATTTTATTTTATTTTATTTTATTAGGGATCCCCATTAGCTGGTGCGATAGCAACCAGCTAGTCTTCCTGGGGTCCACACACAAAAAAAACATACAAAAACAATCACTATTGCAAAAACAAAATTATTAAAAGTCAGTACACACAATGCATAATGAAACTACTGTAACAATTAAGATAGCTAAAATTACATTAGTGTAAAACAAAAACAAAAAAATACTTTACAGTGTTAAAAACAATTTAAAAACAATTTAAGATTCTTTTTAAAAGTGAATCTACTGTAAATGCAGCAGAGGTTCCGAGGCAGGCCATTCCAAAGAGTTAATGCTCTAAAAATAAAAGATCTCCCCAAAGCGCTTGTAACTGAGGGGTACAATTCCCTGACTGTATTAATCAAGTACTGATATCATTAATCACTACCGTCTATGTACTCCTGGCCAATACTGTACATAAGTATTTTAGATTAGAACACTCCAACAATAACACGGTTTTCCACACAAAATACTCGGTTAGAATATTTATTACATCAAAGGGAATATTGTTACATAATATACTTTGCTTAGATTGCGCTTATAAGGCAAATAGAATGTGCAGGTTAATCAATAATGGATATTAAGGATGATCTCTATGGTGCTCTGGGAAAAGGTGTACTACCGGTTGTAAGCCAGCAGAGGGGGGCAAAGCTCTAGGAATGTCAATGGTTCACGGGGGCGATGTCACCCCTGTGTGGTCAGCGGGGAGAGGCAGCCTGATCCCAGGGTGCGCGCCTTGCAGGTGAAGGTAGAAGCCGTGGGGTCTCCGGTACGACGGAGACGGGCTTGAGTGATGTTCTCCACGGGCACGTGGATCCCACAGCAGTGGGGTAGGCGGTTCTCTGTTCCAGCAGCTTGGTGAAGAATGAAGAATAATAATCCTTGCCGGAAAAGTGGCACTGCGGGCGGGGTGTAAATCCCCCGTGGTGCTGCTGCTCCGGTGTAAATCCTCCGGTGCGGTAATGCACGGTTAAACTTGACGTTACTATACTATTAGCACGGGCAATAAGTGCTCTATGTCGACGCACAATTACTCACTCCACGTGGTCTTTGACTCGTAATGAAGGTTTACTAATAGATAGCGAACGATACGACAAACAGACGTATTAGGATAACACGAGACTATCTTGGGGCGATGCGAGCCCTGCTCTGCCCACGTTGCGTAATGGGTGAGACGTTGCTTGGATAACTGAACCAGACTGAACTGAAGGCAAACTGAAAAGGAACTGCAAGGGGGGTTCTGTATTCGCCGCGCTATATTTATATGTGCGGGGGGTAAACGATGGTGCCAGCCTGCTCACTGTCTCGTAGCCTTGGGCGAAAGCGGGCATGTTTGGGCAAGTCCTGGCGGTAGCTTTCAAGTCAGCTCGAGGGGGGTATGGCGCTGGCGCCTAGGGGTCGCTTCCAATAGGAGAACGAATATTATGGTCTGTCCTGCTACCAGGTAAAGGGATATTCCGTATATATTGTACAAGGAATATACAGGGGATATCAAACGATATGCAGATATTATACATGGGATCTCAGGCAATAAATATATATATTCGGTTTAATCTGACCCTTTGTAACAGCGCTGGTTCTAGGACCTGGCAATTCAAGCTGCCCACTACTGGAACCTCTAGATACAAGATACAAGATACAAGAGTTTTATTTGTCACGGCATACAGGTATACAGTGAAATGCGGGGGGTCTCGCCCGCAACGATGTGCATAATACAAGTAATAATAATAAGAGTCCAACCAATAGAGCGACATAGTGCAATAAACAAGTAAACAAAGTAGGCATATCGGTATCTGTACATGAGCTATTTACAGAGCATGGTAGGACATGCTAGGTCTTGTGGTAGTGCAGTACACTGTTAGCTACGGATGAGGCCTTGGGTCTTTATGTACACTGCTATACAATGCAATATTATACAATCTCAAGCTATACTATTCATAAAGTGACCTTTCCTTCTGTAAAGTGTCCATAGTGTGAGCGTGTGCAGCATGAGTGTGTGTGTGCTCATGTTAAAGTGGCTGCTAGTGTGTGAGTGTGTACAGTGTGTGTGTTGTGTGTGTGCTCATGTGTGCTTGTGCGTGGAGAGTTCAGTGTTCAACTCTAGTGTAATGCTCGTGCACAGTATTACTAAAAACAATCCGATTGTGTATAAAAACAGGAGTTTTACTGCTCATGACCAACTTGAACAGCACAAGTTCATCATGACATTTATGACATACACGACATACAGATATACAGATATATATCATGACATTTATGACACAAATTGATCTCTAAACAATGTTTGTATATCTCCACAATGGTATGATTCTGGCCTGGTAGGTTAAGCCACCGTTCGACGCAGTTTCTATATCTATCCCACCGTGTCTGTGTAAAATCTTGTACACGTTCTTTCTGAACGGACGTCGCCCGTATCCTCGCAACAAAGAGAGCTGCTATTGGTCGAGCGCAAGATACGTGACCGAACTCGCACCAATTACGTCAAATAAAACTCTGTGGTGACCAAGTATCCGTTCGTGAGGAAAGATCTAGTCCCGACTTTAAAATTCTGATTGCGCAAAACGGGCAGGATTGTAAATAGAGGACTTTTTATTCCTAAATCTACACCAATATATCTTTCACCTAGAGTGAAAATTTAGTAGTCCGCCGAGGTGGGAACGGGATGAAACGATGCCTGCACCTTACGGCCTAATATGACAATGCATGTAATCAAATATATAACAAATGTTAAAAGTTACAACATAATTTCTAAATGTAGACTGCTGATATGAAAAGGTTGTTTTGGTTTGTCATTGCAGAGCAACAAGGATGAGAAGAACATTTAAATGTAGACGGCTGATATGAAAACATTGTTCTGGTTTGTCATTGCAGAGCAACAAGGATGAGAAGAAGATTTAAATGCAAACTTGAGGCAACGGCTCTGATGCTGATTGGACTTCTATGCTTGGTTGTCCTTCTGAGGAAAGATGATTTCCATGACGACGTGACCCTCCATATACAGGCCAATAAAAGAGAGGCAACCGATCAGAGGAGTTCTTCAAACAATGACAGCTCCTTTGCCTTCTCATGGCCAACTTGTCAGCAAAACCTGTCTGCAGCCAATGTCTCTGGTTTCTCCGCTCTCCCTGCTCACATCCAAGACTTCCTCTACTATTGTCATTGTCGCCATTTCCCCATGCTGCTAGACGTCCCTGGCAAATGCGGAGGAGTGGACAACTCCGGAGACGTCTTCCTCCTGTTGGTCATCAAGAGCTCCCCCTGGAACTACGACCGGCGAGAAGTCCTACGAAAAACCTGGGCCGAGGAGCGAGTACACAACAACGTGTGGATCCGGAGGATCTTCATCTCGGGAACGACAAGCACGGGATTCGAGAAGCAGAGACTGAACAGGCTCCTGGAACTGGAGCACCGTGAGCACAACGACATCCTGCAGTGGGACTTCCAAGACTCCTTCTACAACCTCACCCTGAAGCAGATGCTCTTCCTGGAGTGGATGGAGAGGAACTGTCCCCAGGCCCGTTTCCTCCTCAACGGAGACGATGACATCTTCGCCAACACGGACAACATGGTGGAGTACCTTCAGAGCCTCAAGGACAATGACGGCAGCAAGCACCTCTTCACTGGGCACCTGATTCAGTACGTGGGACCTATCCGAGAGCCGGGGAGCAAGTACTATATCCCAGTTCAGGTACAAGAGTCCAACTCATATCCCCCTTATTGCGGTGGTGGGGGCTTCCTCCTCTCAGGCTATACAGCCATGCTCATATACAAAATGTCTGCGTCCATCAGGATTCTACCCATCGATGACGTCTACATGGGGATGTGTCTGGCTAAGGCGGGACTCGGGCCTGTTTCCCACATGGGTGTCAAGACCGCAGGACTGCACATCCCCTCACGTACACAAGACCCCTACGATCCTTGTTATTACAGAGAAATGATATTGGTACATAGGTTCTTGCCGCCTGATATATACGTCATGTGGCACCGAATACATGACCCTGACCTGAAATGTTGGAGTTCTGAGACTGTGTTTTAGGATTTCTTTTTTTACGGAAGGTATTACTCTCCCTTGTTTTTTTTTTCTTCTTTTTATCAAACATAATTGTGCCTTTGCAGAAACAACAGCTTTGCGGATGGTAACATTTTCAAAACTTTTCTGTCCTTCAAAACGGACACAAATCTGGCGAAGACGGACACAGAGTCAACCCTATCCAACGAATGGATTCTCCTCATTGAGAATGAAATGCAAACAGACGTAGACGAGACAGACACAACGGACCAATGCAGCCGTAGCCTTGGGCGGACCAATAACACTGGGATTTTGCATCCTGAACTTGCTCTTGACCTCAGTCGAACTATGAACCCTAATCTCACCAGCCAGAGCTGAAGAAGTGCATGGTCATAACCGTTCCCTCGCTGGAAAAGGTTCAAAGTTAGTTGACTTCAACAAGGGAACAAAAGTGAATGAGAAGCAGCCTAAGAGTCTATTTTTTTTACTAAAGTTTACATGTCTTTTAAAGGAACACGCCAACATTATGGGAAATTACCTTAGCGTCTCCTCCAAAGCCAGACAAGAAGATAGACACCAATTTCCTCTCTGTGTGTTCCGCAGAAAGCTATCCAGCTGCAAGCTAGCCTAGCTTAGCACACACAGATATACTATAGACTATGTTTAGGTACATTAGTATCCATGCCCTACGAGAGAGAGAATGGACTGCACATCCCCTCACGTACACAAGACCCCTACGATCCTTGTTATTACAGAGAAATGATATTGGTACATAGGTTCTTGCCGCCTGATATATACGTCATGTGGCACCGAATACATGACCCTGACCTGAAATGTTGGAGTTCTGAGACTGTGTTTTAGGATTTCTTTTTTTACGGAAGGTATTACTCTCCCTTGTTTTTTTTTCCTTCTTTTTATCAAACATAATTGTGCCTTTGCAGAAACAACAGCTTTGCGGATGGTAACATTTTCAAAACTTTTCTGTCCTTCAAAACGGACACAAATCTGGCGAAGACGGACACAGAGTCAACCCTATCCAACGAATGGATTCTCCTCATTGAGAATGAAATGCAAACAGACGTAGACGAGACAGACACAACGGACCAATGCAGCCGTAGCCTTGGGCGGACCAATAACACTGGGATTTTGCATCCTGAACTTGCTCTTGACCTCAGTCGAACTATGAACCCTAATCTCACCAGCCAGAGCTGAAGAAGTGCATGGTCATAACCGTTCCCTCGCTGGAAAAGGTTCAAAGTTAGTTGACTTCAACAAGGGAACAAAAGTGAATGAGAAGCAGCCTAAGAGTCTATTTTTTTTACTAAAGTTTACATGTCTTTTAAAGGAACACGCCAACATTATGGGAAATTACCTTAGCGTCTCCTCCAAAGCCAGACAAGAAGATAGACACCAATTTCCTCTCTGTGTGTTCCGCAGAAAGCTATCCAGCTGCAAGCTAGCCTAGCTTAGCACACACAGATATACTATAGACTATGTTTAGGTACATTAGTATCCATGCCCTACGAGAGAGAGAATGGGGGGGCTTTCAACGCATTGCCACCAGCTTTTTAGCAGCTGTAAGCCCTGCCAGTAATGCTCGTTTCTTGATTACTGTTGAGCCCAGATTGGATACAGTATGTCATTCAACATGAGTGTAACAGGTGCATGAGGTACATTGGTCTCAAATATTTCGGAGAGGTTGGAAGCAACCATCTCCCAAAATGTTGCCACTGGGGTACATTCCCAGTACATATGCAAATAAGTTCCATGGTATCTATCTTTTTGTCTGACTCTGGAGAAGAGCATTACATTTTAACATTTTAATTGGTGGATAGTGCCTATTCCTGTTAACTGTGTGAGAACAATGAGATGAATGTATTATACCTTAGTACTGTTCCTTAAATGTTATTTATGCAGCAGAGCAATCTTTTAATTTGATATTTGAAAGAAAGTACTGTTGAAAGCTGAAAGGTTCGACTCCGGCTGTCGGCGTTGCCTCCGGCTTGGGCCGGCCGTCATACTGACTCAATTGGCAGAGTTAGAGGGTGGAAGTCGATGGGTGGTAATCTGGACGTTGTGGACAGCGACTCCTACAGGTCGGTTGGGGGACGCCTGCACAGCAGAGACTGGAAAATGGCGGGGGCAGCGTGAGCCTCCCACACGTTACTCCTCGCCACTGAGAGTCCGCGCTGGCAGGTGAAAAGATGTGACAGGCTGCCTCCTCGTGTACCGGAGGGGACATGTGATGCAAGGCTTCTATCCTCCCTACAGCCGACCAGTGGGGGGCATATGCAAGCAACGTTCAAGACAGGGGAGGGGAGAATTGGCACGGCTAAATTGGGATGGGAGCAAAATAGAAAAAGGAGAAAAAAGTGGATAAAAAAAATTGCTTCAGTAAAAATGTATTCATCCCTTCCCTCCTTCCTCCATGAAATACTGAACAATTACTTGAAAGAAAGCATTTGAACTTGACAAATATTCCTTTCTTTATTTCCTTTGTTACTAGTTACTCTTTGTTACTAGTTATTCTTTGTTACTAGTTACTAGTTCCTCTTTGTTACTAGTTACTCTCTTTGTTACTAGTTACTCTTTGTTACTAGTTACTCTTTGTTACTAGTTACTCTTTGTTACTAGTTAGTCTTGGCTACCTCCTGGCGCTCCTCTTATTGTTTTGCTTGCCATTGCGCTGCAGGCATGATTAAAATTAATCCTGTTTAATTACTTTGTGATGTTTCACAACTCAGATAACCTTCAGCTTCTATCTTAAGTCATTATTAATTAATTTAATTGTACAATATATTATTATTATTTATGGTATGGGATTATGTCCAATAAAAAGCTGACCTGCGTGATCACATGGCTTTGTTTAGAATGTCTGGTGTGCTTGACAAGGTCGTGTGAAAGCTAACCAGACCAAAACAATATTGCAACTTCATCACCCCTAAATCACACCAAGGCCATGTCCACACTAAAACGATTTGGTCGTTTTAGGCAAAGTATTTGATCGCTTGCATCGTTCTGCCACACGGAACTGCGTTCTGGCAGCCTGAAGATGGTACTTTTTGATACCAGCTTCCAGAGTGCGCAATTCTGAAGACGCCTGGAGACGCCCCCCCCCCCCCCCCCCCCATTGCGCCACCATCTTTACAAGCGATACGCGGCTTCTCCTGAACCGATGGCGCTTTGGCCCACCTCTCCCTTACCCCGCATGGGCAAACTCTCAGCCAACATCACAACAACAAGTAGTTGCGTTCGTGGTGCAGAAGCTATTGAGCCTGATCAGGCTTTTTGCGGCAAACTGTTCCATAGCATACCCCTTCAGTTGATCATGACAAATCCTCTCTTACCTTGACGATTAAAAAGCCTCCATAATTTAGTAAATAAAGCTGTAGCCACTAGCCAGACAGCTAGCACGCTCCATTCTTCTCTGCTGTTGGTGTTTCTTTGCGGCAGCGTTTCAGCGGTTCAGTGTTCTCATTAGGACGCACTAGTTCTTTTAAAACGATTTCGTGTTTACGGAAAACCTTTTTTAAATGAAAACGAAACAGACCAAACTGGTTTTAGTGTGGACATGGCCCAAGTCTACCAAACTATAGGTGTGAAAGTGACCTGTACATTGTGTGAGAACAAGGATATTACTTACAATGATGCTAGATTAGAATTTGTTAGCCTGTCTAACCGGTTCAGATGCTCTTGAGGCTTATAAGGTCTCCGAGCACAGTCTGAACATTGATTGGAATATTGACAACCATACTTGGACAGTCAGCGTTTCTCTTTAGTGCACCAACTTCCTGGAACGCTTCTCTGACCTTGGGGCCATGATCTCAAACCTCCCTAGTTCATTGTGTAACTGTTTTAACAGATCTTCTTTTTTTTATCTGTGTTTTGCTTGTATTTCAGTTTTTTTTTATGTTTTTATTGTTGCCTAATTCTATTGTTTTAAGCATATTTATTTATGTTTAATCATTGCCTATCTTGTAATCGCTGCAACATTGAGAATGAGGGCCCACCTGCAATCGTCCCCCCCAAGACTTAAATAAATGTTGATGATAATGATGATATGAAAGCATTTTGAGCAGTGTAGATATTATACACGCACTGGATGTGAACAATGTTTTAATTTCAGATTTCATTGAAAATGCTCATTTATGGGAAACTAGCTGGAAATAGGAATGTGGTCTCAATGGACAGTTTCAATCTTTGGGATAGTCTGGGAAAAGCCTTTTCTTATTTTCTTTTTATTCTGTTTAGATATATTTATATTTTACAGACACAGCTGGATGAGGGAAGGCCAAGGAGACAGCAAATATTTTGTCATAATGAAGTTGCATTTACATGACTAAACAAATAAAGTTTGGACAGTCCACAAATGCAGTGGACATTTGAAGACATTTGCAATATTATTTTATTCTAAGATTTTGATTGGAGGCCCTATTATTTATCAAGAGCGATGCATATTTTGACTTTATGTTTCACTGTGAACTTTGGCAGATGTTACATTGTTACATAATCTTCATTATTCTGTTATTTTGTATTATTCATTATTATTGTTATTATTATGTTTAGCAATGAACATCGTTGGATACTTCCTTCCACCATCCTTGGTGTAAAGCAATTTTGAGTTTGAGAAAACCACTATAGCAATTATTTTATTAATTAATAATATTATTATAATATGCTTCAATCACTGAACTCACCCTGCCTATTTGGGACAGGCATCTATATGGGACAGTCCACTAATTCCTTTTGCACACAAATCTGCTTTGTAGCATCATTGGCAACCAGATAAACAATTAATGTAACCACCCAGATAGCAAAAAATGAGTGAATCAACGTTGAAATAGGGTTAGGCAGAAATATTGAATCTATGTTGAAGCCTGACATCGAAATTATACAAATCGTTGTCTATGACTTACATGTTGAATCAACGTTAGGTGTCAACCATAACTGATACTATATCAATGTTGATTCAACCATCATCTAAATGGTAATCTACATGCACATTTTAGTTGATTTGATATTGAATCAATGTTAGACATCAATGTTTATTCAACCATAATCTAAATGGTAATCTACTTGTACATTTGTAACTTGTACATCTACTTGTAACTTGTAAAGTTAAGGAATCAATACTGATTAATGTACATTTTACATTAAAATATTGCTGCTGATATGTATACATCATAACATTACATGTTTTTTTCCTGCTGTTAAACACACTATTGTTGTTCAAAATTCTTATATGACCATATTTCCAAAAATGTGTGAACAAAAATGACAACATGGCTTTAATATAAAAAAAATTATTTTTCTCTCAAGAGGGTCTCATCATACTTCCACAGTGACCAGTTAACCTTTTACACAAACATTAGATAACAGACCTTATAACAGACGTTTCATTAACAATACTATATATAGCCACTGCCAGAATAGTGACACACGTATCGTGTGTGGTCAAGGCCAGATTAAGACTTCAGAGGCCCCTGGGCCAGATTCTTGTGGAGGCCCCCCCACACACACATACACATGCATGCACAGTGGCGTTTTTATATGTCACTTTAAAAAATATATAGAATATTTAGAAGTGGTGGGCTCTGAGGGCCAAGCTAAAATGACTTTGATCACCCCTGCCCACTTTGACAACCTAGGATGGCTTAGAGTAGACGACAGAGTACAGCAACTTGCAATGGGCCTGGTCTACAAGATACACTACATGACCAAGGTACCCATGTACATGTCAAAATACTTCCCAAAGGTCAGTGAATACCACGATCACAACACCAGAGGAAGCTTCACAAATCATGTTAAACCCAGATTCGGCTCAAACAAGGGACTAAACACGTTTCACAATTATGCCACATCAATGTGGAACGCCCTATCCAAAACTGTAAAGGAATGTGAATCACTACCCACTTTCAAAAACGCTCTCAAAGAACACCTACGGGAGACTGCAATTTGAAACTGGCCCCTGTAAATGTCCTAACACAACCCCCTCCAATGTACAGTAAATTACCAAGTATGGTTTTGTCAATATTCCAATGTACAGTTTTGCTTGTACAGTTGTCCAGTACTGTACTGTACCCATTCTACAATCTGTTAATAAAGTTTTCAATCAATCAAGAAGAGAAAAGAAACACATCATGTTTAGATGGGGGGGATGGCGCCATCCTCAGGAAGAAAAAAAACATGCACACACTTTGGAGACAAGAATATAATATTAGAATAGTAAGCTTACTTTTACGTGAATGTCAATTTAAATTATAATTAGGGAAGGGAGGGGGTTGAAATGTGTTTTTGTCCTGTGTTACTGTCTGTGAATGAATGAATTAATGAAAATTGTATTTAACAGATTGCAGAATGGGTACAAATAATACAGTACGGCTCAATACACACAATTGTTAAGGGGATGCAGACCAGAGAAAGACGTTTGTCTTGTTTACATCAGGGTCCCCCATTTTCAATTCATAGTGACATGTATGACATGCACAACATATATGACATCATGAAATGTATGGCATAGGGACATACATGACATACAGGTATATAGTACTGTTACATTTGTGACATATATGATATGCAAATATACAGTACTGTTACCCATAGATCCTGACAGAGAGTATATACATATGATGGGGAGGGTGGGTGGGTGGGAGAGAAATATACATATGGTGGGGAGAGAATATATACATTACATACGGTGGGGAGGGGACTGTCTATTAGGTGGGGGTGGGGCTGATGTATGTATGTATGTATGTATGTATGTATGTATGTATGTATGTATGTATGTATGTATGTATGTATGTATGACGTTTCTTAGGCGACTCTTTCGAAGTTGGTTAAGGTTAGAGTTTGGAATCAGGGCTGGTGTTCTATCGCCCTGCTCTAAGACAAACTCTAACCTTAACCAACTTCGAAAGAGTGCCTAAGCTTAACCGGTGAAAGAAAGAGGCGTCACACGATTGGCGCTACCAGAAGCGTCAGTGGCCAATCAGAGCGCAGAACGCGAACGCGGAACTGGAAATCCGTTGGTAAAAGTATTCAGGCGTCGGGGCTGGGATGTGGAGATGCAAGTTTTGACTTTTTATTGCTGTTTTTACCTCAAACGGAAAACCTCAAACTCTTATGAAGAGGAGAAAAAATACTCAAGATTAGCCACCCACAGACGGCAGGGTGTGACGTACTGTATATTTTAGTTTATGAAATATGTTTTCATTTCAGTGTCACAGTATGACATCGATCTCCAAAATAAGAAAAAAAAAATAAATAAAATGTGGGGCCTCTAGTGACGAGGGGCCTCCAAAAAAATTAAATAAAAGTAAAAAAATAAATAATAATAATTTGGGGCCTCTAGTGACGAGGGGCCTCCAAAAGGCCTCGAGTGACGATGGGCCTCCAAAAAAAATTAAAATTTAAAATATATATTTTTTTTGAGGCCCCTCATCACTAGAGGCCCACGGGCCGCGGCCCGGACGGCCCGGTCGTTAATCCGGCCCTGCTGACGACATGTAATTTGCATAAATTAGAAACAGTTAACGGTCCTAGTATGCTTCCTTGTGGAACACCACAGCTCACTGTGAGGGGGGGGCATAGAGTACCGTTTACCTCCACCATCTGTTCTCTCCCCTCTAGGGATTGCATCCAGATCACTGATAGACTGTGTCGCTCAGTACCTTGGTCGATACATAACGGCCTTCCAGCACCGTTCCAGCCAGTCTGCCACAGTGAGTATCGAGGTTGGTTTAAGTGAGTATTATCGAGGTTGGTTTAGGTGTGGCTGTGAGGTGCTTCTGTTGTGATCATCACCACCATTAATCAATAATGCGTGTAGGGAGAGGAGAGGGACCTGCAGGGCGCGGTTCACTTTTATGGCCCTTGGCTACGGTGTAAAGTCCTTGTCAGAGCCGGAGACCTTAGATACGAGACACAACGCACAGCGTCAGGGTAGAGGTGAAAGCTTCCAAAGACCTTACTAAAGAGAATTTACATTTGCCTTTGTGATCTTATAGGTCCTGTTTTGGGGATTCATTTTAGATACATATTTGATAGGGTTCAATTGCTTTGGCCTTTGGATACTTCTGGGCCTCTCAGGCTAATCAAGTGTTTTCTGCCTTTTTTTTTTTTAAATACAATTTTGAGTCTGTGTCTTTGAAGCATGTCGACGGCTATAGAAGCGACTGGGTTCTTCTTGTGTATAGCCAGCTGGCTGGTGACGGGAGCGGCACTCGCCAATGACTACTGGAAGGTGTCGTCCGTCTCTGGCAGCGTCATCATCTCCAATCGGCAGTACGAGAACCTGTGGCACTCCTGCGCCGAAGACAGCTCGGGCATCGCTGAGTGTCGGGACTTCGATTCCCTGCTTGGCCTCCCTGGTAAGAACTAAACGCTGGCCGCTATTACAATGACACAGATGGGTTAAATACAAATAGAAAACATTTTTCATAATGATGGTGGATCAACCATTTAAAACTTGCTTTGTTAAGGCACATTTTTTAATCAGGTGTCCAAAGGTGGTTGCCAACATTTCCCCCGCCTACGATAATGATAATTCTATTAATGATTACAGCAGATACAGTATATTGTTTTTTGTTAATCTATTTAATTCATTCATAATTTCTTCTCTTCTTTTTTGTGTTTTATTTTTTTATTATTTCTTCTCTTCTAATGTATGACATAACATTATCAGTTAAGGATACCATTTTGAGCCTCCATAATCCATTGACAAAATGGAAGGAAATAGGCCTATGTATCAGACCGGCAATACGTCATCTGCACTGACTCCTTTAATTCACTGTTTCCTTTACATGAATGGAAAACTATGGGATATGGTTGAAGTTACTGACTATCTTAAGATGTTTTTGTTTTTCCTAATATCCAATATCCTAACCCTAACCCATTATTTTAGTGATGTGTGCTTTAGTATTTTAATTTAAGTAGGCTAATCTGAAAAAGTCCTGACACCTGGTGGCATGATAGCCAGAGGTGGAAAGTATCCTATTCATTCACTCATTCATCCATTTAGTCTCGATTTTCTTTTTTTAAGTATTTACTTCTACTTGAGTACGTTTTATTTTTGGTCATAGGAGCACTAACTACAA
>NC_140171.1:175957194-175958484 GCF_963971535.1 Notolepis coatsorum | reverse complement strand
TTGTACTGCCCTCTAAATAAGACCCATGTTGTACTGCCACTAAATAAGACCCATGTTGTACTGCCCCCTAAATAAGACCCATGTTGTGCTGCTCACTAAATAAGACCCATGTTGTACTGCCCCCTAAATAAGACCCATGATGTACTGCCCCCTAAATAAGACCCATGTTGTACTGCTCCTAAATAAGACCCATGATGTACTGCCCCCTAAATAAGACCCATGTTGTACTGCCCCTAAATAAGACCCATGTTGTACTGCCCCCTAAATAAGACCCATGTTGTACTGCTCCCTAAATAAGACCCATGATGTACTGCCCCCTAAATAAGACCCATGTTGTACTGCCCCCTAAATAAGACCCATGTTGTACTGCCTCTAAATAAGACCCATGTTGTACTGCCCCCTAAATAAGACCCATGTTGTACTGCCCCCTAAATAAGACCCATGTTGTACTGCCTCTAAATAAGACCCATGTTGTACTGCCACTAAATAAGACCCATGTTGTACTGCCTCCTAAATAAGACCCATGTTGTACTGCCCCTAAATAAGACCCATGATGTACTGCCCCCTAAATAAGACCCATGTTGTACTGCCCCCTAAATAAGACCCATGTTGTACTGCCACTAAATAAGACCCATGTTGTACTGCCCCCTAAATAAGACCCATGTTGTACTGCCCTCTAAATAAGACCCATGTTGTACTGCCCCCTAAATAAGACCCATGTTGTACTGCCACTAAATAAGACCCATGTTGTACTGCCCTCTAAATAAGACCCATGTTGTACTGCCACTAAATAAGACCCATGTTGTACTGCCTCCTAAATAAGACCCATGTTGTACTGCCCCTAAATAAGACCCATGTTGTACTGCCCCCTAAATAAGACCCATGTTGTACTGCCACTAAATAAGACCCATGTTGTACTGCCCCCTAAATAAGACCCATGTTGTACTGCCCCCTAAATAAGACCCATGTTGTACTGCCCCCTAAATAAGACCCATGTTGTACTGCCCCCTAAATAAGACCCATGTTGTACTGCCCTCTAAATAAGACCCATGTTGTACTGCCACTAAATAAGACCCATGTTGTACTGCCCCCTAAATAAGACCCATGTTGTGCTGCTCACTAAATAAGACCCATGTTGTACTGCCCCCTAAATAAGACCCATGATGTACTGCCCCCTAAATAAGACCCATGTTGTACTGCTCCTAAATAAGACCCATGATGTACTGCCCCCTAAATAAGACCCATGTTGTACTGCCCCTAAATAAGACCCATGTTGTACTGCCCCCTAAA
>NC_140171.1:175762194-175954694 GCF_963971535.1 Notolepis coatsorum | reverse complement strand
TGGAGGTCAGGGTCTGGGGCTCAGTGAGGGTCTGGAGGCTCTGGGTCTGGAGGGGGCAGACAGGGCAGAGTGAGGGTCTGGAGGGTACAGACGGGGGCAGAGTGAGGGTCTGGAGGGGGCAGACGGGGCAGAGTGAGGGTCTGGAGGGTACAGACGGGGGGCAGAGTGAGGGTCTGGAGGGTACAGACGGGGGGGCAGAGTGAGGGTCTGGAGGGTACAGACGGGGGGGCAGAGTGAGGGTCTGGAGGGTACAGACGGGGGGCAGAGTGAGGGTCTGGAGGGGCCAGACGGGGGGCAGAGTGAGGGTCTGGAGGGTACAGACGGGGGGGCAGAGTGAGGGTCTGGAGGGTACAGACGGGGGGCAGAGTGAGGGTCTGGAGGGTACAGACGGGGGGCAGAGTGAGGGTCTGGAGGGTACAGACGGGGGGCAGAGAGAGGGTCTGGAGGGTACAGACGGGGGGGCAGAGTGAGGGTCTGGAGGGTACAGACGGGGGGGCAGAGTGAGGGTCTGGAGGGTACAGACGGGGGGGCAGAGTGAGGGTCTGGAGGGTACAGACGGGGGGCAGAGTGAGGGTCTGGAGGGTACAGACGGGGGGCAGAGTGAGGGTCTGGAGGGTACAGACGGGGCAGAGCGAGGGTCTGGAGGGTACAGACGGGGGGCAGAGTGAGGGTCTGGAGGGTACAGACGGGGGGGCAGAGTGAGGGTCTGGAGGGTACAGACGGGGGGGCAGAGTGAGGGTCTGGAGGGTACAGACGGGGGGGCAGAGTGAGGGTCTGGAGGGTACAGAGGGGGGGGCAGAGTGAGGGTCTGGAGGGTACAGATGGGGGGGCAGAGTGAGGGTCTGGAGGGTACAGATGGGGGGGCAGAGTGAGGGTCTGGAGGGTACAGACGGGGGGGCAGAGTGAGGGTCTGGAGGGTACAGAGGGGGGGGCAGAGTGAGGGTCTGGAGGGTACAGACGGGGCCTTCGCACTGAGCATGCAGCCGGTTAGTGTCGTCCACTATAGCTATATCTGCGCGAGTGTGTTTAGTTCTTATTTATTTATTTATTTATTTATTTAAGTATAGACCTTAACACTTTCAGCGCCAGACCCGAGGATAGTCGGGTTAACTCGCCAACGGTTGAGCGCTATACCCGAGTATAGTCGAGTTTTCATCGTTATTTCTTTTATTAGATTTTTTTATTCATTTCAGGTTCACGGACCTCTGTGTTACCGTAGGAAATCCTTCTGAGATCGCTAGAGTGCAATACCAGCCGCATCCTGCTAGGTGGCAGTATCGCCCACCCTTTGAAAGCTTATTGCACACCGGGTGTTACATCTAAACCCCTCCGGGCGCAGCATTCTGGTCCAGGCAAGTCTAGCCGTTCACCCGATCACATTGGAACGCGTCCATGCCCCTCGACGCATGTGTTGTGCCGGATTATGTCGGGGACCCAATGGACACCAATACTTGAAATCGCGATCAGACAATTGGAATATTATTTTTGGGGGTGCGGCTGGGTGGCGCAGCGGACATTGCGCTCGTCACCAACGCAAGAGACACCGGTATCGAATCCGGCTGTCAGCGTTGCCTCCGGCTTGGGCCGGCCGTCATACTGACTCAATTGGCAGAGTCAGCGGGAGGGGAGTCGATGGGTGGTAATCTGGTCGTTGAAAAACAGCGACTCCTACAGGTCGGTCAGGGCGCCTGCACAGCAAAAGACAGGAAAATGGCAGGGGCAGTGTGAGCCTCCCACACGTTACTCCTCGCCAATGAGAGTCCGTGCTGGCAGGTGAAAAGATGTGACTGGCTGCCTCCACATGTATCGGAGGGGACATGTGATGGGCTTCTATCCTCTCTACGACTGACCAGTGGGGGGCACATGTAGGCAACGATAAAGACAGGGGAGGGGAGAATTGGCACGGCTAAATTGGGATGGGAGAAAAATAGAAAAAGGAGGAAAAAAAGTGGATAAAAAAAATTATATTATTTTTGGGATACCTCCTAGTAAAGGTAAGGACTATAAGGACTATATATCAATCCTACTTTGATCCAACCATGATTTCACATTGATCGCAACGATCATATGTAACGTACTCCAAAACGTATGCTGTTGCTGACAATAAAAGAATCAAAAAATTACCCCTCCTCCCCTTTCACAAATGAATGAATGAAAACTTTATTTAACAGATTTCAGAATGGGTACAATACAGTACGGCTCAATACACACAATTGTTAAGGGGATGCAGACCAGAGAAAGACGTTTGTCTTGTTTACATCATCAGGGTCCCCCATTTTCAATTCATAGTGACATTTATGACATACACAACATACATGACATCATGACATTTATGGCATAGGGACATACATGACATACAGGTATATAGTACTGTTACATTTGTGACATATACAATATGAAAATATACAGTACTGTTACCCAGAGATCCTAACAGAAAATATATACATACGGTGGGGAGGAGACTGTCTATTTGGGGGGGGGGGTTGGACATTTTACGGTGGCCAGTTTCGAATGGCGGCCTCCTGTAGGTGCTTTTTAAGAGCGGTTTTAAATGTGGGTAGGGATTCACATCTTTTTACGGCTGTGGGTAGGGCGTTCCACATTGTTGTGGCATAATTGCTAAATGTGTTTAGTCCCTTGTTTGTGCCGAATCTGGGTTGCACATGATTTGTGGAACTCCCTCTGGTGTTGTGGTCGTGGTATTCACTGACCTTTGGGAAGTATTACGACATGTACATGGGTACCTGTGTGGTGTAGTGCATCTTGTAGACCAGGCCCATTGCAAGTTGCTGTACTCTGTCGTCTACTCTAAGCCATCCTAGGTTGTCAAAGTGGGCAGGGGTGAGGTAGGTTCTAGGAGTAAGGTCAAGCAGTAGTCTGACTAGTTTGTTTTGAGATGTTTGTCATTTGTTTTTTAGTGCCTTTGAGGTGCTTTGGTACCATGAGGTGCAAGCATAGTCGTAGTACCCTTGAATGAGTGCTCCTGCCAGAGTCTTCAGGGTATTCTTGTTTACCAGAGAGGAGATCCGGTACAAGAATCTAGTTCTTTGGTTGACTTGTTTTATTACATTGGATGCCATTTTGTCATCATGCATTCATGATGAAACATAATACCTATTATATACCTTTGAATTGGAAATAATAGCGTGTCCAGGCGAGCAACGCCAACGCTTTTAGCAAAATTCACATATTGCTCCATAGCGCCGTTTTCTGGAATTAGCCAGGATCACTCTGAAACTATACAATATTCTCAATATTACTCACTGGAGGGTGAGCTTCGCTCTTGTGGTTGCGGACGCATCACAGCCGTGGCAATATTCCTGATAGTCCACTGGTTCTTGTGTATTATTGCTTAAATGGCCAGGGGAAAAGACGTGTTACGTCACTTCTACAGTCCACAGAAGTCACGGAAAGAGTTCCTACAGACATTGCAAAATTTAATTCAAGGACTTTTAAAGTGGAGTTAGACAAGCAGATACATACCCTTTTCTTCTCTGTGCATGCATTAGGCTTAGGGAACAGCCGCACCGTTAGCCTAGCTTAGCGTCATTCACTGGAAGTAGGTGTGCCAGTGTAGCCTAGTTCCCAACAGTCACGAAATACACTCAAAATACAACTCCAAAACTTTCCTGTAAACCTGTGTATTTACCACACGGAGAAAAAATTATTAGACATTTTTGTTTTCTAAGCAGATATATACTCGGAATACTTTTTGCCGAACCACTGCTGCCTTGGCGCAGTGATTTCATCATCTCAAAAGCCTGTTGCTTTTTGAAAAACGGGGCTTTTGAGGTGATGAAATCACTGCGCCCAGGCAGCAGTGGTTCGGCAAAAATTCTTTCAGAGTATATGGTAAATGGAGTATATCTGCTTAGTAAACTAAAATGTCGAATTTTCTTTTCTCCACGTGGTAAATACACAGGTCACAACATGTTTACAGGAACGTTTTTGAGTTGTATTTGGAGTGTATTTCGTGACTGTTGGGAAGTAGGCTACACCGGCACACCTACTTCCAGTGAATGACGCTAAGCTAGGCTAACGGGGCGGCTGTTCTCTAAGCCTAATGCATGCACAGAGAAGAAAATGGTATCTGCTTGTCTAACTCCAGGGTAGATGGCAAATAAGCTAATTTCCCCAAAAGTTGGCATGTTCCTTTAAGTACTTTTCCAAGCACCATTTTTCATTTTCAAGGATGTCACTCGAAGGATACAATTCACTTTTAAATGCAGTTTTTTTAAGCATCTTCTTGGCCTGCTGGCCAGCTAGAGCATCACACACGAAGAAATGAGGAAAAACAGTTGGAGCGCGCGAGACAGCGACTCGTCAGATTTGATTGATTCAGAACAATTTAATCATGGATGAAGAAAACATTCAATGCGAATGGTTGATTTGAATTTCAATAAAATTTTAAGGACATTGTTAAAAAATCGGCTGTTTTCAAGCAATTCCAGGCCTTGACTTTTTTTTTGTAAAAAATCAAGCACTTTAAGCACTTCAAGGGCCTTGTGCGAACCCTGTGTGCACTCAAATGCATGTACAAATGTTGGGGAAAGTTACCTCTTTTTTCGTCTCCTTAGTTGGGTCATAGTCACTGTCATTGGCTTCAATTGGGTTGGCCTCCTCCATCTCTTCATCACTGCAAACATGTGTTCGTCAGTATTCAGTGACTGCGTGCCGATAGAATGCAACATCACACAACATTAAAAGGCTAGGAGAATTGGGCAAATGTCTGTGTACAAAATGGCAGCACATTTGATATGATATTGCCGGATCTTGAGTCATTTGAACTGTAATGCCTAGAGACTCAGGGTTCTCTTTCTGATGTCTAGGTTCCTGAGAGAGGGTTCTCTCTCTGATGTCTAGGTTCCTGAGTCAGGGTTCTCTCTCTGATGTCTAGGTTCCTGAGTCAGGGTTCTCTCTCTGATGTCTAGGTTCCTGAGTCAGGGTTCTCTCTCTGATGTCTAGGTTCCTGAGAGAGGGTTCTCTCTCTGATGTCTAGGTTCCTGAGAGAGGGTTCTCTCTCTGATGTCTAGGTTCCTGAGAGAGGGTTCTCTCTCTGATGTCTAGGTTCCTGAGAGAGGGTTCTCTCTCTGATGTCTAGGTTCCTGAGAGAGGGTTCTCTCTCTGATGTCTAGGTTCCTGAGTCAGGGTTCTCTCTCTGATGTCTAGGTTCCTGAGAGAGGGTTCTCTCTCTGATGTCTAGGTTCCTGAGAGAGGGTTCTCTCTCTGATGTCTAGGTTCCTGAGTCAGAGTTCTCTCTCTGATGTCTAGGTTCCTGAGTCAGGGTTCTCTCTCTGATGTCTAGGTTCCTGAGAGGGTTCTCTCTCTGATGTCTAGGTTCCTGAGAGGGTTCTCTCTCTGATGTCTAGGTTCCTGAGAGAGGGTTCTCTCTCTGATGTCTAGGTTCCTGAGAGGGTTCTCTCTCTGATGTCTAGGTTCCTGAGTCAGGGTTCTCTCTCTGATGTCTAGGTTCCTGAGAGAGGGTTCTCTCTCTGATGTCTAGGTTCCTGAGAGACTGAGGGTTCTCTCTCTGATGTCTAGGTTCCTGAGTGAGGGTTCTCTCTCTGATGTCTAGGTTCCTGAGTCAGGGTTCTCTCTCTGATGTCTAGGTTCCTGAGTCAGGGTTCTCTCTCTGATGTCTAGGTTCCTGAGAGAGGGTTCTCTCTCTGATGTCTAGGTTCCTGAGAGACTGAGGGTTCTCTCTCTGATGTCTAGGTTCCTGAGTCAGGGTTCTCTCTCTGATGTCTAGGTTCCTGAGTCAGGGTTCTCTCTCTGATGTCTAGGTTCCTGAGAGAGGGTTCTCTCTCTGATGTCTAGGTTCCTGAGAGACTCAGGGTTCTCTCTCTGATGTCTAGGTTCCTGAGTCAGGGTTCTCTCTCTGATGTCTAGGTTCCTGAGATACTCAGGGTTCTCTCTCTGATGTCTAGGTTCCTGAGAGGGTTCTCTCTCTGATGTCTAGGTTCCTGAGTCAGGGTTCTCTCTCTGATGTCTAGGTTCCTGAGAGACTGAGGGTTCTCTCTCTGATGTCTAGGTTCCTGAGTCAGGGTTCTCTCTCTGATGTCTAGGTTCCTGAGTCAGGGTTCTCTCTCTGATGTCTAGGTTCCTGAGTCAGGGTTCTCTCTCTGATGTCTAGGTTCCTGAGTCAGGGTTCTCTCTCTGATGTCTAGGTTCCTGAGTCAGGGTTCTCTCTCTGATGTCTAGGTTCCTGAGTCAGGGTTCTCTCTCTGATGTCTAGGTTCCTGAGTCAGGGTTCTCTCTCTGATGTCTAGGTTCCTGACTCAGGGTTCTCTCTCTGATGTCTAGGTTCCTGAGTCAGGGTTCTCTCTCTGATGTCTAGGTTCCTGAGTCAGGGTTCTCTCTCTGATGTCTAGGTTCCTGAGTCAGGGTTCTCTCTCTGATGTCTAGGTTCCTGAGAGGGTTCTCTCTCTGATGTCTAGGTTCCTGAGTCAGGGTTCTCTCTCTGATGTCTAGGTTCCTGAGAGACTGAGGGTTCTCTCTCTGATGTCTAGGTTCCTGAGTCAGGGTTCTCTCTCTGATGTCTAGGTTCCTGAGTCAGGGTTCTCTCTCTGATGTCTAGGTTCCTGAGTCAGGGTTCTCTCTCTGATGTCTAGGTTCCTGAGTCAGGGTTCTCTCTCTGATGTCTAGGTTCCTGAGTCAGGGTTCTCTCTCTGATGTCTAGGTTCCCGAGTCAGGGTTCTCTCTCTGATGTCTAGGTTCCTGAGTCAGGGTTCTCTCTCTGATGTCTAGGTTCCTGACTCAGGGTTCTCTCTCTGATGTCTAGGTTCCTGAGTCAGGGTTCTCTCTCTGATGTCTAGGTTCCTGAGTCAGGGTTCTCTCTCTGATGTCTAGGTTCCTGAGTCAGGGTTCTCTCTCTGATGTCTAGGTTCCTGAGAGGGTTCTCTCTCTGATGTCTAGGTTCCTGAGTCAGGGTTCTCTCTCTGATGTCTAGGTTCCTGAGTCAGGGTTCTCTCTCTGATGTCTAGGTTCCTGAGAGAGGGTTCTCTCTCTGATGTCTAGGTTCCTGAGAGAGGGTTCTCTCTCTGATGTCTAGGTTCCTGAGAGAGGGTTATTACTAGGGCTGTACCAAATGTCATTTTATAACATTCGAAGCTTCTATTGAAGTATTCGAACGAAGCTTTGAATGTCTGTACAAAAAACTATTTTTATTTAAAAAAGAAAGAAAAACTATTTTACTTTTATTTTAAAAAAAGTATCCTCAAACTAAATCTCAATTTGAATAAAGTGATTAAATGAGTTTTTAAATTTTTATTAAATCAACTTTCTTTAATGAATATAACTCATCAGTTTTGTTAACATAAATAATCCAATAAGGGCACGGTTGGTATGAAAGTGATGGTGACGTCTTATAGTATAATATTATAATATTAGTGTAGCCTAATCTTTAACTGCAACTGTGAAGAAAAACCCCATTGGTTTAAACAGATTGAATAGACACAAAAAATATAAAAAAATTAAATAATAATAATAATAAAAAATTCAAATGTTGATTTAGAATTCGAATGTCAACATTATGATCGAAGCTTCGAAGCATTCGGTACAGCCCTAGTTATTACCATAGTGTATACAAAATATATACCTATCACAACCACAGTAACATAATACAGACCTATCACAACCACAGTAACATAATACAGACCTATCACAATCACAGTAACATAATACATACCTATCACAACCACAGTAACATAATACAGACCTATCACAACCACAGTAACATAATACAGACCTATCACAACCACAGTAACATAATACAGACCTATCACAACCACAGTAACATAATACAGACCTATCACAACCACAGTAACATAATACATACCTATCACAACCACAGTGACATAATACAGACCTATCACAACCACAGTAACATAATACATACCTATCACAACCACAGTAACATAATACAGACCTATCACAACCACAGTAACATAATACATACCTATCACAACCACAGTGACATAATACAGACCTATCACAACCACAGTAACATAATACATACCTATCACAACCACAGTAACATAATACAGACCTATCACAACCACAGTAACATAATACATACCTATCATCTGGGTTGGTTCTGCTGGCCGGCTTCCTGGCCTGGCGGTCCATCAGACTGGTCCGGGACCGAGTCTTCTTCCAGGAGTAGTAGTACCTCACGAGACTGCACATGGGCTTGTCTGGCAACTAGGAAAATAAACAAGAGAACATTAGAAACATTTTACTACTATTTATTATACTTACCTCCTCCACCCAACACGTTTGTCAAAGAACACACTGGTTACATGCACACTGCCAGGAACAGCTATTACAGACATTGGTGTCATTATCATCATCATCATCATCATACAAGTGAAAACAAACCCATTGGTTACGGTTCGAAACATCATTCTGTTGCTTGAATGTCAATTAGGCAAATTACCATTTGCTGAATCCTATGGAAGCTCTTCCCGTGGAAGCTGAAGGCTTGTTCAAACAGCACCTTGTCCTCCACAGTCCACTCGTCGGGGAAGGGCGTGAAGTTGGGCAGGTCTGCCAAAGACTTCTCAATGTTATGTTTGTGCCAGAACAGCATGCCCAAAGCCTGCGGTCAGCAGCAGTACAATTAGTCAATGTTATAGCAGTGTTGGAAATGGGATACGGCGACAGCATACTGACACAAACATCTGCAGGTTTGTAAGAAAAAATGTGACAAATTTGCGGTGAATATGAATCTCCACATTGGCTTCGCCCAGTACAGTGTGACCTACGCTCCCCAGCTCCCAGGACAGTGTGACCTACGCTCCACAGCTCCCAGGACAGTGTGACCTACGCTCCCCAGCGCCCAGGACAGTGTGACCTACGCTCCACAGCTCCCAGGACAGTGTGACCTACGCTCCACAGCTCCCAGGACAGTGTGACCTACGCTCCACAGCTCCCAGGACAGTGTGACCTACGCTCCACAGCTCCCAGGACAGTGTGACCTACGCTCCCCAGCGCCCAGGACAGTGTGACCTACGCTCCCCAGCGCCCAGGACAGTGTGACCTACGCTCCACAGCTCCCAGGACAGTGTGACCTACGCTCCCCAGCGCCCAGGACAGTGTGACCTACGCTCCACAGCGCCCAGGACAGTGTGACCTACGCTCCCCAGCGCCCAGGACAGTGTGACCTAACGATGAAAAACGAAAACGCCAAAAAACGAACAAACTAAAACGCCAAAAAACCAACGGAAAAAACGCAAAAAAAGAACGAACTCAAACGAAAACGCAAAAAAACAACGAAAAAGAACAACAAAAAAACAAAAAAAAAAGAAAAAAATCAAATGAAAACGCAAAAAAACCAACAAAAAAAACAAATGCAAAAAAAGGTACGAACTAAAACAAAAAAGAACAAAAAAATAAAAAAAAAATTATTATTTTTTTCCATTATTTTTTTGTTCGTTTTTGTTCGTTTTAGTTTTAGTTCGTTATTTATTTATTTTTTTTTAGTTTGTTCTTTTTTTTAGTTTTTTTTAAATTTTTTTGTTCTTTTTCGTTTTAGTTCGTTCTATTTTTTGCATTTTCGTTTTAGTTCGTTGTTTTTTTTGCGTTTTTGTTTTAGTTCGTTCGTTTTTTTGCGTTAGTTTTTTTGCGTTTTTGTTTTAGTTAGTTAATTTTTTTTGCGTTCGTTTTTTTGCGTTTTCGTTTTAGTTCGTTCGTTTTTTTGCGTTAGATTTCTTTTGCGTTTTCGTTTTAGTTAGTTCATTTTTTTGCGTTCTTTTTTTCCATTTTTTTGCGTTATTTTTTTTGCGTTATTTTTTTTGCGTTATTTTTTTGTTTGTTTTAGTTTTAGTTCGTAAATTAAATAAACAGGACAGTGTGACCTACGCTCCACAGCTCCCAGGACAGTGTGACCTACGCTCCACAGCTCCCAGGACAGTGTGACCTACGCTCCACAGCTCCCAGGACAGTGTGACCTACGCTCCCCAGCGCCCAGGACAGTGTGACCTACGCTCCACAGCTCCCAGGACAGTGTGACCTACGCTCCACAGCTCCCAGGACAGTGTGACCTACGCTCCACAGCTCCCAGGACAGTGTGACCTACGCTCCACAGCTCCCAGGACAGTGTGACCTACGCTCCACAGCTCCCAGGACAGTGTGACCTACGCTCCCCAGCGCCCAGGACAGTGTGACCTACGCTCCACAGCTCCCAGGACAGTGTGACCTACGCTCCACAGCTCCCAGGACAGTGTGACCTACGCTCCACAGCTCCCAGGACAGTGTGACCTACGCTCCACAGCTCCCAGGACAGTGTGACCTACGCTCCACAGCGCCCAGGACAGTGTGACCTAACGATGAAAAACGAAAACGCCAAAAAACGAACAAACTAAAACGCCAAAAAACCAACGGAAAAAACGCAAAAAAAAGAACGAACTCAAACGAAAACGCAAAAAAACAACGAAAAAGAACAACAAAAAAACGCAAAAAAACGAACAAAATCAAATGAAAACGCAAAAAAACCAACAAAAAAAACGAATGCAAAAAAAGGTACGAACTAAAACAAAAAAGAACAAAAAAATAAAAAAATAATTTTTTTTTCCATTATTTCTTTGTTCGTTTTAGTTTTACTTAGTTTAGCCCAGGACAGTGTGACCTACGCTCCACAGCTCCCAGGACAGTGTGACCTACGCTCCACAGCTCCCAGGACAGTGTGACCTACGCTCCCCAGCTCCCAGGACAGTGTGACCTACGCTCCACAGCTCCCAGGACAGTGTGACCTACGCTCCACAGCTCCCAGGACAGTGTGACCTACGCTCCACAGCTCCCAGGACAGTGTGACCTACGCTCCACAGCTCCCAGGACAGTGTGACCTACGCTCCACAGCTCCCAGGACAGTGTGACCTACGCTCCACAGCGCCCAGGACAGTGTGACCTACGCTCCCCAGCGCCCAGGACAGTGTGACCTAACGATGAAAAACGAAAACGCCAAAAAACGAACGAACTAAAACGCCAAAAAAACAACGGAAAAAACGCAAAAAAAAGAACGAACTCAAACGAAAACGCAAAAAAACAACGAAAAAGAACAACAAAAAAACGCAAAAAAAAGAAAAAAATCAAATGAAAACGCAAAAAAACCAACAAAAAAAACGAATGCAAAAAAGGTACGAACTAAAACAAAAAAGAACAAAAAAATAAAAAAAAAATTATTATTTTTTTCCATTATTTTTTTGTTCGTTTTTGTTCGTTTTAGTTTTAGTTCGTTATTTTTTTTTTTTTTTTTAGTTTGTTATTTTTTTTATTTTTTTTTAAATTTTTTAGTTCTTTTTCGTTTTAGTTCGTTCTATTTTTTGCATTTTCGTTTTAGTTCGTTGTTTTTTTTGCGTTTTTGTTTTAGTTCGTTCGTTTTTTTGCGTTAGTTTTTTTGCGTTTTTGTTTTAGTTAGTTAATTTTTTTTGCGTTCGTTTTTTTGCGTTTTTGTTTTAGTTCGTTCGTTTTTTTGCGTTCGTTTTTGTTTTAGTTAGTTCATTTTTTTTGCGTTCGTTTTTTTGCGTTTTTGTTTTAGTTCGTTCGTTTTTTTGCGTTAGATTTCTTTTGCGTTTTTGTTTTAGTTAGTTCATTTTTTTGCGTTCTTTTTTTCCATTTTTTTGCGTTATTTTTTTTGCGTTATTTTTTTTGCGTTATTTTTTTTGCGTTATTTTTTTGTTTGTTTTAGTTTTAGTTCGTAAATTAAATAAACAGGACAGTGTGACCTACGCTCCACAGCTCCCAGGACAGTGTGACCTACGCTCCACAGCTCCCAGGACAGTGTGACCTACGCTCCACAGCTCCCAGGACAGTGTGACCTACGCTCCACAGCTCCCAGGACAGTGTGACCTACGCTCCACAGCTCCCAGGACAGTGTGACCTACGCTCCCCAGCGCCCAGGACAGTGTGACCTACGCTCCCCAGCGCCCAGGACAGTGTGACCTAACGATGAAAAACGAAAACGCCAAAAAACGAACGAACTAAAACGCCAAAAAACCAACGGAAAAAACGCAAAAAAAAGAACGAACTCAAACGAAAACGCAAAAAAACAACGAAAAAGAACAACAAAAAAACGCAAAAAAACGAACAAAATCAAATGAAAACGCAAAAAAACCAACAAAAAAAAAGAAATGCAAAAAAAGGTACGAACTAAAACAAAAAAGAACAAAAAAATTAAAAAATAATTTTTTTTTTCCATTATTTCTTTGTTCGTTTTAGTTTTACTTAGTTTAGCCCAGGACAGTGTGACCTACGCTCCACAGCTCCCAGGACAGTGTGACCTACGCTCCACAGCTCCCAGGACAGTGTGACCTACGCTCCACAGCTCCCAGGACAGTGTGACCTACGCTCCACAGCTCCCAGGACAGTGTGACCTACGCTCCACAGCTCCCAGGACAGTGTGACCTACGCTCCACAGCTCCCAGGACAGTGTGACCTACGCTCCACAGCTCCCAGGACAGTGTGACCTACGCTCCACAGCTCCCAGGACAGTGTGACCTACGCTCCACAGCGCCCAGGACAGTGTGACCTACGCTCCACAGCTCCCAGGACAGTGTGACCTAACGATGAAAAACGAAAACGCCAAAAAACGAACGAACTAAAACGCCAAAAAAACAACGGAAAAAACGCAAAAAAAAGAACGAACTCAAACGAAAACGCAAAAAAACAACGAAAAAGAACAACAAAAAAACGCAAAAAAAAGAAAAAAATCAAATGAAAACGCAAAAAAACCAACAAAAAAAACGAATGCAAAAAAGGTACAAACTAAAACAAAAAAGAACAAAAAAATAAAAAAAAAATTATTATTTTTTTCCATTATTTTTTTGTTCGTTTTTGTTCGTTTTAGTTTTAGTTCGTTATTTTTAATTTTTTTTTTAGTTTGTTATTTTTTTTATTTTTTTTTTTATTTTTTAGTTCTTTTTCGTTTTAGTTCGTTCTATTTTTTGCATTTTCGTTTTAGTTCGTTGTTTTTTTTGCGTTTTTGTTTTAGTTCGTTCGTTTTTTTGCGTTAGTTTTTTTGCGTTTTTGTTTTAGTTAGTTAATTTTTTTTGCGTTCGTTTTTTTGCGTTTTCGTTTTAGTTCGTTCGTTTTTTTGCGTTCGTTTTTGTTTTAGTTAGTTCATTTTTTTTGCGTTCGTTTTTTTGCGTTTTTGTTTTAGTTCGTTCGTTTTTTTGCGTTAGATTTCTTTTGCGTTTTCGTTTTAGTTAGTTCATTTTTTTGCGTTCTTTTTTTCCATTTTTTTGCGTTATTTTTTTTGCGTTATTTTTTTTGCGTTATTTTTTTTGCGTTATTTTTTTGTTTGTTTTAGTTTTAGTTCGTAAATTAAATAAACAGGACAGTGTGACCTACGCTCCACAGCTCCCAGGACAGTGTGACCTACGCTCCACAGCTCCCAGGACAGTGTGACCTACGCTCCACAGCTCCCAGGACAGTGTGACCTACGCTCCACAGCTCCCAGGACAGTGTGACCTACGCTCCCCAGCGCCCAGGACAGTGTGACCTAACGATGAAAAACGAAAACGCCAAAAAACGAACGAACTAAAACGCCAAAAAACCAACGGAAAAAACGCAAAAAAAAGAACGAACTCAAACGAAAACGCAAAAAAACAACGAAAAAGAACAACAAAAAAACGCAAAAAAACGAACAAAATCAAATGAAAACGCAAAAAACCAACAAAAAAAACGAATGCAAAAAAAGGTACGAACTAAAACAAAAAAGAACAAAAAAATAAAAAAATAATTTTTTTTTTCCATTATTTCTTTGTTCGTTTTAGTTTTACTTAGTTTAGCCCAGGACAGTGTGACCTACGCTCCACAGCTCCCAGGACAGTGTGACCTACGCTCCACAGCTCCCAGGACAGTGTGACCTACGCTCCACAGCTCCCAGGACAGTGTGACCTACGCTCCACAGCTCCCAGGACAGTGTGACCTACGCTCCACAGCTCCCAGGACAGTGTGACCTACGCTCCACAGCTCCCAGGACAGTGTGACCTACGCTCCACAGCTGACCTACGCTCCACAGCTCCCAGGACAGTGTGACCTACGCTCCACAGCTCCCAGGACAGTGTGACCTACGCTCCACAGCTCCCAGGACAGTGTGGGGTCATCTAAGCTGTCGAGGTGCAAAGACTGTGTTTCTATTTTGTGCAAGTCCACATTCATTTCTCAGTACACTACAAAGTCTTCTCAAGATTCAGTACAATTAAAATAGTATTTTCCAATCTCGTTGCATTATTCAACAGAAGGTATGTTGATGCAAAAATGTCCCAACATTTTTGAACTGTTAGAAACTGTTCTACGAGCCACTTCCTAATGACTGAACCCAAAGAAGATACTGAGCACATGACCGATACATGCTCCAGTGTCTGGGTTCAGTTGTTCTATAGGCCTATAGAACTGTTTCTACTATATTGTCCTATTCTGAGAGACAATTCTCTGATTGTGGAGATGAGGAAGTGCTAGAGATTCCTTCAACTATGTTAATACTGTTATTGTTGTGAAAAGCACAACTATAAAGCCCTTTGATTACTATCCCACTGGATATCAACTCAATCAAACCATGTCAGATATCCAATCTGCTTCCCTGAAGACACTGTATTACCTACTTGGGTTGCCCTGATTGGCCCATCTATCCGTCTGTCTGTCAGTTGTCAGTAGTTGTAAAGGATATCAGCTAGCTAATCCACAAACAACTAACTAAACTAGTTTGTTACAATTTAGTTCATTTTAGTGGTTCAAAAACATCTACAACTGTGACAATTTATTTCACCCAGCTAGCACAGGTTAGCACAGCTGGCGCAGGTTAGCACAGCTGCCGCAGGTTAGCACAGCTGGTTCTTTTTCGTTTTAGTTCGTTCTATTTTTTGCATTTTCGTTTTAGTTCGTTGTTTTTTTTGCGTTTTTGTTTTAGTTCGTTCGTTTTTTTGCGTTAGTTTTTTTGCGTTTTTGTTTTAGTTAGTTAATTTTTTTTGCGTTCGTTTTTTTGCGTTTTCGTTTTAGTTCGTTCGTTTTTTTGCGTTCGTTTTTGTTTTAGTTAGTTCATTTTTTTTGCGTTCGTTTTTTTGCGTTTTTGTTTTAGTTCGTTCGTTTTTTTGCGTTAGATTTCTTTTGCGTTTTCGTTTTAGTTAGTTCATTTTTTTGCGTTCTTTTTTTCCATTTTTTTGCGTTATTTTTTTTGCGTTATTTTTTTTGCGTTATTTTTTTTGCGTTATTTTTTTGTTTGTTTTAGTTTTAGTTCGTAAATTAAATAAACAGGACAGTGTGACCTACGCTCCACAGCTCCCAGGACAGTGTGACCTACGCTCCACAGCTCCCAGGACAGTGTGACCTACGCTCCACAGCTCCCAGGACAGTGTGACCTACGCTCCACAGCTCCCAGGACAGTGTGACCTACGCTCCCCAGCGCCCAGGACAGTGTGACCTAACGATGAAAAACGAAAACGCCAAAAAACGAACGAACTAAAACGCCAAAAAACCAACGGAAAAAACGCAAAAAAAAGAACGAACTCAAACGAAAACGCAAAAAAACAACGAAAAAGAACAACAAAAAAACGCAAAAAAACGAACAAAATCAAATGAAAACGCAAAAAACCAACAAAAAAAACGAATGCAAAAAAAGGTACGAACTAAAACAAAAAAGAACAAAAAAATAAAAAAATAATTTTTTTTTTCCATTATTTCTTTGTTCGTTTTAGTTTTACTTAGTTTAGCCCAGGACAGTGTGACCTACGCTCCACAGCTCCCAGGACAGTGTGACCTACGCTCCACAGCTCCCAGGACAGTGTGACCTACGCTCCACAGCTCCCAGGACAGTGTGACCTACGCTCCACAGCTCCCAGGACAGTGTGACCTACGCTCCACAGCTCCCAGGACAGTGTGACCTACGCTCCACAGCTCCCAGGACAGTGTGACCTACGCTCCACAGCTGACCTACGCTCCACAGCTCCCAGGACAGTGTGACCTACGCTCCACAGCTCCCAGGACAGTGTGACCTACGCTCCACAGCTCCCAGGACAGTGTGGGGTCATCTAAGCTGTCGAGGTGCAAAGACTGTGTTTCTATTTTGTGCAAGTCCACATTCATTTCTCAGTACACTACAAAGTCTTCTCAAGATTCAGTACAATTAAAATAGTATTTTCCAATCTCGTTGCATTATTCAACAGAAGGTATGTTGATGCAAAAATGTCCCAACATTTTTGAACTGTTAGAAACTGTTCTACGAGCCACTTCCTAATGACTGAACCCAAAGAAGATACTGAGCACATGACCGATACATGCTCCAGTGTCTGGGTTCAGTTGTTCTATAGGCCTATAGAACTGTTTCTACTATATTGTCCTATTCTGAGAGACAATTCTCTGATTGTGGAGATGAGGAAGTGCTAGAGATTCCTTCAACTATGTTAATACTGTTATTGTTGTGAAAAGCACAACTATAAAGCCCTTTGATTACTATCCCACTGGATATCAACTCAATCAAACCATGTCAGATATCCAATCTGCTTCCCTGAAGACACTGTATTACCTACTTGGGTTGCCCTGATTGGCCCATCTATCCGTCTGTCTGTCAGTTGTCAGTAGTTGTAAAGGATATCAGCTAGCTAATCCACAAACAACTAACTAAACTAGTTTGTTACAATTTAGTTCATTTTAGTGGTTCAAAAACATCTACAACTGTGACAATTTATTTCACCCAGCTAGCACAGGTTAGCACAGCTGGCGCAGGTTAGCACAGCTGCCGCAGGTTAGCACAGCTGGCGCAGGTTAGCACAGCTGGCGCAGGTTAGCACAGCTGGCGCAGGTTAGCACAGCTGGTGCAGGTTAGCACAGCTGGCGCAGGTTAGCACAGCTGGCACAGGTTAGCCAATGCTGAGAGAATGAGACACTGCCATTAACTTTCCACAATAAGCTTGTTCTGACTTATTTAACATCATTGTACTGGTTATTTAAGGAATTTTGTTATTCAGCTGATGTGTGTGTATGTGTATGATATGTGAAGTGTGATTGTTTTATGCTTTGTATATTATGCTAAATCAATTGGCTTGTCATAGCTTACCACCACAACAACAACAACAACAACAACAACAACAACAACAACAAGGACATCAACCCTAGAGTTTAAAGTAACACACCAACTTTTGGGGAAATTAGCTTATTTGCCATCTACCCTGGAGTTAGACAAGCAGATACATACCTTTTTCTTCTCTGTACGTGCATTAGGCTTAGGGAACAGCCGCACCGTTAGCCTAGCTTAGCGTCATTCACTGGAAGTAGGTGTGCTAGTGTAGCCTAGTTCCCAACAGGCACGAAATACACTCCAAATACAACTCCAAAACGTTCCTGTAAACATGTTGTGACCTGTGTATTTACCACGTGGAGAAAATGTATTAGACATTTCCGTTTTCTAAGCAGATATATATCTGCTTGTCTAACTCCAGGGTAGATGGCAAATATGCTATTTCCCCAAAAAGTTGGCATGTTTCTTTAAGTAGCAACATAATGGCATGCATTCATAAAGCTGCCGTGATGTCATTAAGGTTTCTCCAAGTCGACAGTCCAATGTGCACAGAGCTTTGTTCTTCCTGCTGCGAAGTGGATGCCTTCTAGCCATCACTGCCCTGTCTTTGACAACACTAACGTTAATACTGCACCTTGTAGCATCACTGCCCTGTCTTTGACAACACTAACGTTAATACTGCACCTTGTAGCATCACTGCCCTGTCTTTGACAACACTAACGTTAATACTGCACCTTGTAGCATCACTGCCCTGTCTTTGGCAACACTAACGTTAATACTGCACCGGGAACCCACTAACATTAGTGCAGCTTAGCAACATCCCGGCAATGTGGCAGTGCTTATTTAGTTAGTGCTTAGTTAGCCACTTAGCCATTTTATACAAGATTAGTATGTTTCCCTCAGTTTCTTCACTAGGGCAGTGGTATGGTCTCCTTCACTAGGGCAGTGGTATGGTCTTCTTCACTAGGGCAGTGGTATGGTCTCCTTCACTAGGGCAGTGGTATGGTCTTCTTCCCTAGGGCAGTGGTATGGTCTCCTTCACTAGGGCAGTGGTATGGTCTCCTTTACTAGGGCAGTGGTATGGTCTCCTTCACTAGGGCAGTGGTATGGTCTTCTTCACTGGGGCAGTGGTATGGTCTCCTTCCCTAGGGCAGTGGTATGGTCTCCTTCACTAGGGCAGTGGTATGGTCTTCTTCTCTAGAGCAGTGGTATGGTCTCCTTCACTAGGGCAGTGGTATGGTCTCCTTCACTAGGGCAGTGGTATGGTCTTCTTCACTAGGGCAGTGGTATGGTCTTCTTCCCTAGGGCAGTGGTATGATCTTCTTCACTAGGGCAGTGGTATGGTCTCCTTCACTAGGGCAGTGGTATGGTCTCCTTCACTAGGGCAGTGGTATGGTCTCCTTCACTAGGGCAGTGGTATGGTCTCCTTCACTAGGGCAGTGGTATGGTCTCCTTCACTAGGGCAGTGGTATGGTCTCCTTCACTAGGGCAGTGGTACGGTCTCCTTCACTAGGGCAGTGGTATGGTCTCCTTCACTAGGGCAGTGGTATGGTCTCCTTCACTAGGGCAGTGGTATGGTCTCCTTCACTAGGGCAGTGGTATGGTCTCCTTCACTAGGGCAGTGGTATGATCTCCTTCACTAGGGCAGTGGTATGGTCTCCTTCACTAGGGCAGTGGTATGGTCTTCTTCACTAGGGCAGTGGTATGGTCTCCTTCACTAGGGCAGTGGTATGGTCTCCTTCACTAGGGCAGTGGTATGGTCTCCTTCACTAGGGCAGTGGTACGGTCTCCTTCACTAGGGCAGTGGTATGGTCTTCTTCACTAGGGCAGTGGTATGGTCTCCTTCACTAGGGCAGAGGTATGGTCTCCTTCACTAGTGCAGTGGTATGGTCTCCTTCACTAGGGCAGTGGTGTGGTATCCTTTACTAGGGCAGTGGTATGGTCTCCTTCACTAGGGCAGTGGTATGGTCTCCTTCACTAGGGCAGTGGTATGGTCTCCTTCACTAGGGCAGTGGTATAGTATTGCCAAAGACAGGAGGATAGTGGCTAGAGGGCATTCATATTACAGCAGGCTACATGTGACAACAGAAAAAAACACATTGCACCGAGGACCAAAAACCTGAATGATGTCTCAGCAGTTTTACGAATGACCTCACTGACCGATCCCAAGCACCGCCTATCTTGACACCATCTTAGCGTAACCTGCGTGCCATTCTGCCATGTTTTGATGAGCTTAGAAGCCGAGCCATTCAGGCAAACGAGACGACTGCCTCCTAACGCCATTACTACGTTCTACTGCCTACTTCACCAGTAGCAGCCCCTGGCTGGTCCACAGCTGTTTTATGTAGCATTAACACTTTAATCGCCGATGACGTGTTTAGACGTCATTCCTCGCCATGCTCATTCTGCCGAAGACGCCGTAACTCGTCTTTGATATCAATAATTCAAAAATCTGTGATCATTCCTCCGGAGACATGAGATGTACTGGTGAGCTCCACTCAACTGTCTAACGGTTCAAGAGCGCCATCTGGTGGCCGATCGGCAGATCGGCCAAGAGGGAGGGGCGCGCCAAACAGGAAGTGCTCATCCATAATCCGTCCGGGCACTCGCGATCGGTAGCCGGACTCCATCTCAACACACTGGATAATCAATCGCTCGCCCTAACTCAATAAACAACGTTATTTGGACATATATAGTATTATACAACCTGGAAATGGTTCATCAGGATCAACATCCCATAATCGAAAACTGTCTACTCCACGCTGATCGTCCAACGGCGCGAGGAACATACGGTAAGATCCAGCATTATTTTCTAACGTATTCTATACTAACTGATCTGATGATCATATGACCCACACTAGATGAATGGTATAACGTTGCCCACGGAATTATAAACGCCCCCTCGCCCATCCGGTCAATATCAGATGATACGTAGTAACTTCTAGAAGTACCTCCAGTTGAAATGTTTCATCTGGCAACGATCGCTACCAAACTGTATTTGATCATCAATATAATGCATTTGGAGCTATAAATCAAGTTCTGGAGAAAGCTGCAGAAAACGATAAAAACATACTTATACTTTAGACCATATTTTAGTATGAATATGTGAATGAAAAAGTATATCGTTGCTACACCCTGAACAATGGATATAGGACTTTGAATGGGCCATAATAATGGCAATTTAGCAATAGAATTTAAAAAGTTATAGCCCTGCAAAGAAGGGGAATTTCTCCATAGACAAATAGAGCTGGCTAGGGATGGTAAATTATGAATTTGAACCATGGCGATCAAAGTGTTAACACTAGCTAGCTAGACAATCACATGCAGTTATGCAAAGTGTCACCTTTCAGCTGAAATTGCTGGGGGGGGGGGGGGGGGGGGTGATCCATCCCTCTGGTTGCTCTCAACTCTTTGATATTATTGAATCTGATGCTAAACACAACTGGGAATGTCTGAGTTCAGAGCCAGGAATGAAAACAGAACCACTCCTTCTGAAACTCTTTGTGCTCTCAAACGTTGTCCAGTCTACAAGAGGAAGTTGGCGACAAGATGAATGATGACAACAGACTGATCTACAAGAGGAAGTTGGCGACAAGATGAATGATGACAACAGACAGGTTACCAGTTTTCATTTGGCTATTAGGGTGGGCATTTAGCCTACTATTTATTTAAAAGTCATGTACGTATAAACGTGAGCTTGCTCGACCACAGAAGTCACAGTAGTCTTACAAGTAACCCAATAGAGTCTACGGGAGCCTTGGCAGGCGAGACAGAATACCCAGCCGTAAGACTATTGTAGTGATTAATATTATCATGACCAAATAATATACAGTAATTTACAAGGTTGATTTGATTTCTGATTTGATTCAATATTGATTCGGTTAGGGATATTACAGTTACAATACCAATTTAGTTTGGATATAAAAGTGATTCTCAGAGAGCTAATGCTGTAAATTGTACAAATAACCCTCTAACCTGGTGTATTATTCAAAATATCAATGTGTACATACAAGAATTGACCACAAAGCATTAATGTACTCTTTATTTAACATGACCAACACACAATCAACACAATATACAGTGGCATATATCACTTTTCTTCTTCATTTTTTTTAAGATCGATCTGGGATTGTATTAATCTATATTGGATTTATAATAAAACACAATAGAATTGTGCCTTAATGATACGGATAAGCATGGAATGAAGAAACCCACTCCCATTGCCAAAAGAAAGTCTAACATGCCTATAAATACTTGGAATGTAATAATGAAACTATGGAATTACACACTACAACTGTATTATGTGGCCCATAATGGCCCCCAAACAGCCAACTTCAACAGACCTGCTCCCCTTTGATGTGCACTTCAGGTAATAGCAATGCTGACACGCTAACCCACATGGCCCCTAATGGCCGCCACAACTCAACATGTACTGTAGATAGAGAGCCAGCATATTTTCAGGGTTATCACGTGGGCACCTCCCTTCACTGGTGTTTTGTCAAGTTAGGCCCACAACACCTTGAGAAGGCTCAACAGTTAGGCCTTGTCCAGACTAAAACGATTTTGATCTGTTTCGTTTTCGTTTCATTTTAAGGTTTCCGTAAAAACGAAAACGTCTCAAGATAATAAGTGCATGCCACAAATTTACAAAATAAATGTCTTTCCTGTTTCTTTTATTTTGAAAACCCCCGACCGGAAGTGTTATAGTGTCTGTTGCTAGCAACTTAACTTGTGTCGGCCGGTTCTGTGCTTTTCGAGCTAACGTAACGTCATTCGTTTCCAAAGGAGAGGAGAGAAAGACCGCGGCTCACATGCAGCTCAAACTACCTGTTGGAATAAATTAATTGATTGATGTTTAACTTCCCTGTGTGTATCCAGTCATTTCGACTAGCAAACGTTGCCTGTATTTAACGTTACCTCAGGATACCACTGTCTATTGTATTTAGTTGGTTAGCTATTTAGCTAATGTGGATAGCATTTTGAATAGCATCAATGCTAGCTGGCTGGCTACAGCTTTATTTACAAAATTATGGAGGCTTTTTAATCATCAAGGTAAGAGAGGATTTGTCATGATCAACTGAAGGCGTATGCTATGGAACAATATGTGCTTGGGTTTTCAGAAAAAGGCCAGCTATGTGACACTAATCTCTAGTTAGTATCGCGTATTGCATCACAGTAGCCTCCCGATCAAGCTCAATAGCCATTGATGCCATTGTTGCTTAATAATAACTCCCTGTGTTTAATAAACACTTCTAGCCAGGACATATAAGACATATATGTATCATGTTTCTTTTTTTTGTCTGGGTTTGCATGCAGATTAAGGGAGATGCGTGTGAGCATGTGTGTGCGCCTCGGTCGGGAGTGTGTGTACAGCAGAACCCCGCTCCGCTTCAGACAGAGAGAGAGAGCACAGCATATGTAAAGCTGTAAAAGCCCGATCAAGCTCAATAGCTGTACATGCCATTGTTGTGATGTTTTCACACGCGGGGTAAGGGAGAGGTGGGCTATCGCGTCATCGGTTCAGGAGAAGACGCGTATCGCTTGTAAAGATGGTGACGCAATGGGGGGCGTCTTCAGGCGTCTTCAGAATTGCGCACTCTGGGAGCTGGTATCAGAAAGTACCGTCTTCAGGCTGCCAGAACGCAGTTCCGTGTGGCAGAACGGTGCAAACGATCAAATACTTTGCCTAAAACGACCGAAATCGTTTTAGTCTGGACATGGCCTTAGTCCCAGCGTCCCAGAACCACCCACCTCCATGTTAGCGCTCACTTCCAGGATATCTACACGCCGGACTTCCTTGTTATCCTACATCAAAAATATAACAATATCACACATGAAACAGTAACAACAAAGAGAAGGAATACTCTTACCCTTTGTTCACTTTGGCCCCCAGCTGACATTCTCCTCGACGAAATCCACTGACTCACTTTCAACGCTTCTTCCAACATCTCATTTACCGCCTTTTGCAAACTCTGCCCACGAATCCCCAACTCTCAATAATGATGAAGTCAATCTTGTATAAATCGCTAACCGCTGACTATCAGACCATAATACTAGGTCAGGCCTCAAGTTAGTGCTAACTATCTCTAGGTCAGGCTTCAAGTTAGTGCTAACTATCTCTCGTGGAACAACAAGTTAGTGCTAACTATCTCTCGTGGAACAACAAGTTAGTGCTAACTATCTCTCGTGGAACAACAAGTTAGTGCTAACTATCTCTCGTGGAACAACAAGTTAGTGCTAACTATCTCTCATGGAACAACAAGTTAGTGCTAACTATCTCTCATGGAACAACAAGTTAGTGCTAACTATCTCTCATGGAACAACAAGTTAGTGCTAACTATCTCTCATGGAACAACAAGTTAGTGCTAACTATCTCTCGTGGAACAACAAGTTAGTGCTAACTATCTCTTGTGGAACAACAAGTTAGTGCTAACTATCTCTCATGGAACAACAAGTTAGTGCTAACTATCTCTCGTGGAACAACAAGTTAGTGCTAACTATCTCTTGTGGAACAACAAGTTAGTGCTAACTATCTCTTGTGGAACAACAAGTTAGTGCTAACTATCTCTCATGGAACAACAAGTTAGTGCTAACTATCTCTTGTGGAACAACAAGTTAGTGCTAACTATCTCTCGTGGAACAACAAGTTAGTGCTAACTATCTCTCATGGAACAACAAGTTAGTGCTAACTATCTCTCATGGAACAACAAGTTAGTGCTAACTATCTCTTGTGGAACAACAAGTTAGTGCTAACTATCTCTCATGGAACAACAAGTTAGTGATAACTATCTCTCATGGAACGACAAGTTAGTGCTAACTATCTCTCGTGGAACAACAAGTTAGTGCTAACTATCTCTAATGGAACAACAAGTTAGTGCTAACTATCTCTCATGGAACAACAAGTTAGTGCTAACTATCTCTTGTGGAACAACAAGTTAGTGCTAACTATCTCTCGTGGAACAACAAGTTAGTGCTAACTATCTCTCATGGAACAACAAGTTAGTGCTAACTATCTCTCATGGAACAACAAGTTAGTGCTAACTATCTCTTGTGGAACAACAAGTTAGTGCTAACTATCTCTCATGGAACAACAAGTTAGTGATAACTATCTCTCGTGGAACAACAAGTTAGTGCTAACTATCTCTCGTGGAACAACAAGTTAGTGCTAACTATCTCTAATGGAACAACAAGTTAGTGCTAACTATCTCTCATGGAACAACAAGTTAGTGCTAACTATCTCTCGTGGAACAACAAGTTAGTGCTAACTATCTCTCATGGAACAACAAGTTAGTGCTAACTATCTCTCGTGGAACAACAAGTTAGTGCTAACTATCTCTCGTGGAACAACAAGTTAGTGCTAACTATCTCTCATGGAACAACAAGTTAGTGCTAACTATCTCTTGTGGAACAACAAGTTAGTGCTAACTATCTCTCATGGAACAACAAGTTAGTGCTAACTATCTCTCGTGGAACAACAAGTTAGTGCTAACTATCTCTCATGGAACAACAAGTTAGTGCTAACTATCTCTTGTGGAACAACAAGTTAGTGCTAACTATCTCTCATGGAACAACAAGTTAGTGCTAACTATCTCTCATGGAACAACAAGTTAGTGCTAACTATCTCTCATGGAACAACAAGTTAGTGCTAACTATCTCTCGTGGAACAACAAGTTAGTGCTAATATCTCTCATGGATCAACAAGTTAGTGCTAACTATCTCATGGAACAACAAGTTAGTGCTAACTATCTCTCGTGGAACAACATGTTTTCCTCCTAAATTTACCTGCATTATTCCAATCATTAGCTCAATTTAGGCGGCCTGACTCATGCCTGCCTAAAAACCTACATCCTCTGCATTTCTCTCCCTCACGGACAAATTGAATGGCTGCACCAGATTACATCCTGAATTCACCTGTACTCTTCTACTTTCAGTTCCTGCTTTTCAAAACCTGGTTATGTCGCCGGCCTTGAGAAAGACTTACAGCCGTAATATGCATAAATAACATAATGCAACGTTGCCGTCTCTGAACACAGTGGACACGACGGGTCCCGATCTACCCACTGGTTAGGTTCTGTGGTCACGACCCGATCTACCCACTGGTTAGGTTCTGTGGTCACGACCCGATCTACCCACTGGTTAGGTTCTGTGGTCACGACCCGATCTACCCACTGGTTAGGTTCTGTGGTGACGACCCGATCTACCCACTGGTTAGGTTCTGTGGTCACGACCCGATCTACCCACTGGTTAGGTTCTGTGGTGATGGCAGCACACCAGCCCCTATTAGGAATCGTACAGGATTGTCCTCCAGACTAAACAGGTCCCTCCAGACAATCTTCCTCTTCTCTACAATTGCCCAGTTCCTCCACTGTCCCTGTTCAGCCTGGGCCACAGCCTCGGTACACAGCCTGGGCCACAGCCACGGTACACAGCCTGGGCCACAGCCTCGGTACACAGCCTCGGTACACAGCCTGGGTACACAGCCTCGGTACACAGCCTCGGTACACAGCCTCGGTACACAGCCTCGGTACACAGCCTCGGTACACAGCCTCGGTACACAGCCTCGGTACACAGCCTCGGTACACAGCCTGGGCCACAGCCTCGGTACACAGCCTCGGTACACAGCCTGGGTACACAGCCTCGGTACACAGCCTCGGTACACAGCCTCGGTACACAGCCTCGGTACACAGCCTGGGCCACAGCCTCGGTACACAGCCTCGGTACACAGCCTCGGTACACAGCCTCGGTACACAGCCTCGGTACACAGCCTCGGTACACAGCCTGGGCCACAGCCTCGGTACACAGCCTGGGCCACAGCCTCGGTACACAGCCTGGGCCACAGCCTCGGTACACAGCCTCGGTACACAGCCTCGGTACACAGCCTCGGTACACAGCCTCGGTACACAGCCTCGGTACACAGCCTCGGTACACAGCCTGGGCCACAGCCTCGGTACACAGCCTCGGTACACAGCCTCGGTACACAGCCTCGGTACACAGCCTCGGTACACAGCCTCGGTACACAGCCTGGGCCACAGCCTCGGTACACAGCCTCGGTACACAGCCTCGGTACACAGCCTCGGTACACAGCCTCGGTACACAGCCTGGGCCACAGCCTGGGTACACAGCCTGGGCCACAGCCTCGGTACACAGCCTCGGTACACAGCCTGGGCCACAGCCTGGGTACACAGCCTCGGTACACAGCCTCGGTACACAGCCTCGGTACACAGCCTGGGCCACAGCCTCGGTACACATCACCACTTCCTCTGGTAGCTGCTCCACTACCAGCTCCCTCCTTTCTGTGGGACCTGCTTTACTCCATGCTGGCCTCCCTGAGCTGAGCCCTAGCCCCCCCCCCCCCCCCCCCCCCCCCCCCCTGGCCATGTTGCACCTTACATACAACGGACCTCATTTTCTAACGGACTTATGAGAAAGTTACCAAGAAATGTCTTTGTAACTCGATTTATTAACTTTTTTTGTAAATTCGTTTCGTAAGATTTACGAACTCGAAAAGGCAGTCGTAAGTCGGACAGACCGGTGTTTTTAACGGCTTCACTTGGGAGAAGTCCTTGGGGATTGTGTTCACTTAGATTCGAAAGACATCCTCGGAATTAAATAATTATAATGATAATAAACACGACAATATTTGTATCATTAACAATTATGTTTTACATGTATAGTCATGACTCAACAAACCATGTCTGAAAATAGATAAATAAGCACTAAACCCAATCGCTGCGGATATAGCTACTGTATAGTGTGAATAGACTGTATTAATATGCCAAATACCGTCTTGTTCTCTATGATATTATTTATTGTTGGTTTTATTTATTTCTATCGTTTAGTGCGCACATCGTAAGAGCCACTGGAGAAACGGTGGCAGCTACTACCTGCTTCCTGTACTACCTGCTTCCTGTACTACCTGCTTCCTGTACTACCTGCTTCCTGTACTACCTGCTTCCTGTACTACCTGCTTCCTGTACTACCTGCTTCCTGTACTACCCGCCTTGGTTTCCATTGCCTCCATCTACGGTAGTTGGATTTGCTCCCTGATAGCGACAACTCTGTAATTTCCTAATAGACGAACTAACTAATCTCTAAAGCCTTTCCACCTTTGATATTAGCACTTCATATACTGAAAATGGCCACATCAACATAGGGAATAAACCAAATTGCAAACACCATAACTTCAACCTGGAAGCCCTGATTTTCTATGCTTCCTATCCCCTCTACATAACATAAGTTGTTCCATTTGTTCTTTCAATCTTTCAACTCATTATAACACCTACCCAAAACGTTTCACTGGCCCTAAGCAATGGGCTTGATCTTCATCCTAGTCCATTTGAGATTCTCATTTAACTTCTCTAGTAACCTTTTTGTAATAGGCACTGTCCTGATCACTATCTACCACCCACTTTGATTCTCTAATAATTACTTCCATCGCCATTGTGAATGCTAGTGGGGAAATAGTACACCCTGCCATAATGCTGATCTCTAGTCTCTGCCATGCTGTTGTACAATTTGTACTACTAAAACACGTTGTAATATCTTGGAAGTATGCTTTCACCAAGTTTCACAAGTTTACTAACACCCCTGATACACACAGTTCCTTTCTAGGTAGTTCGCTAACCTCTTTGCCACTATATTAAAGAAAATCTTACCTTCTACATTCAAGAGGGATATGGTCTGAAACTGGAATCAGTGAGTTTCTCCTTGGGAATGAGTATTGCCCCTGCTCTACACCAAGCTCTTGGTATAACATGTTTATCCCATACTACTCTCAATAACCTCCACAAAAATCTAAGTACATCAGGTGCATTTGTATATACAATATGGTGAATAAAGTAATCTGAATCTGAATCTGCACTTTTATATGTAAATGACTCTGGGGCTGAAGAAGCCTTTGGACGCCTTACTACAGTTTCCACTTCCTTCCACCTTGGTGGCTCTATACACATATACTCTATATCTCCTTCCACCTTGGTGGCTCTATACACATAATACTCTATATCTCCTTCCACCTTGGTGGCTCTATACACATATACTCTATATCTCCTTCCACCTTGGTGGCTCTATACACATATACTCTATATCTCCTTCCACCTTGGTGGCTCTATATGTAGCAGAGTGAAGTGGTTATGCTAGTATCATGGACAGAAACTGGTATCTTTTATCTTAAATATGTGGGTCAAAACAGAAACACTCTTATTTTGAAGGAACAAAAGTGGATCAACGTGGACTAACGTGCACCGAGTCCATTCTAGGTTTTGGAGGGGTGTCTGGTTTACTACTGTATATTAATTCCCTCACATTGAGTTACCAATTCCACAAACGAAATACCGTTTGGGTCCTTTATAATGGGTTTAGAGAAGATAAGATATCTTTCCATTGAACAATTGTTGTATTGTAAATACGTTCAACTAATGTATAAAATGGTTTCGCCGGTTTGTCGACGAGAGACACGCCGGTGGGAGGTGCTCGCTCTCTTTGTGTATGTGCAGCATGAGAGCCAGAGGTATGAGCGTTCGTTTACTTAATATGGGATTTAAATGCTTTGTATAACTTGTTTTGCTATTGAAATACCTTGTTGTGCAATGACATTAATTCGCCTGTGTAAAACAGCAACAGTACGTTCGTGTACTAAACTCGGCATTCTGTTTGACAATATCAGGTGGAGTACACGCTGATAATGGCCAATAACGCCGTCGTGTCTTGTGTGCGTGCTGTTGTGATTAACAGGTATGAACCGCTGTTTTTGTATTTACTTTGGTTTAACTAATGTTTACACACTGTCTTTTATTTCATGTTGTTTCATATGTTGTTATTGAAGCTAGCTTGCACGGAGCAAATGTATATAATGGTTGTAACTGTAGCCGGCGCGCTGTTCTAAATGTGCGCGTGCGGCTCTCTTTGTGTATGTGCAGCATGAGAGCCAGAGGTGGAGTACACGCTGATAATGGCCAATAACGCCGTCGTGTCTTGTGTGCGTGCTGTTGTGATTAACAGGCAATAAACATCATCAACTGGGTACCATTGTCTGAGTGTCTACGTCCACCTCACACCAGACACAACGCAGAATTCATCACGCTACAACTGGTGCCGAGACAACCGGATCAACGGGTCAGCAGAGGCCGACCACCGGTGTAGCTGGGGAGACGTGGAGGCTTCAGGTGCGGCCTAGACGCGTGGTGCTGCTGGCGCGACCTAGCCACGGGGACGCTGCATTCGCCGCCGAGTCCTGAGGTCTGTTCCTGAGGGGGCTGGAGAGCACTGAATCCTTTAAAAAAAGTCTCTAATCGAGTTTATTTATTTCAAGTGTGTTACCCAGAACACACTGAAGAGTAAAAAGGTGAAAGCACCATTTGAAGATTGAAAATGACTTTGAATGAAGGAAACACTCCTACAAGGGACTTGAATGTGGGGAGAGGGAGAGGGGTTCTCGACTACACACCGGTTATGCAGTCTACCCCGGGGAGTCAAAATGGTTCGGGCTCCTCTAGCCCTGAAAGGAGGAGGGAAGAGGGTCACGTAGAGGGAACTGCCCAACAGTTACTTTTCACGCCGGTTGTTCCCCCAACTAGTGAAATCAACAACACTAGTGTTGAGACATCCCCCAGTCAAATGGCCAATTTGATAAGATCCATTGGGTCTGAAATAGGGGAAGCTATTAGAGTGACGTTAATGCAGAACACAATTACGGGGATTTCACCTGTTTTAGCTTCTCAAAATCTCCGACAGACGTTCCAACCTGACCAATGTGGGAATACTGTGATTGATGCATCCAAAATGAATCTCGTGTTACGTTCAGATGCAAATGCCCCACCCTATTTTAGAGGTGATAGCACAGATAAGTACTCTGTTTTTGAGTGGGAGGAACTCATGAGGACGTATCTCAGAAAGAAAAATAACTGTACTGGAGCTGAACAAGTTGAAGAGGTTATGAACAAGCTAATGGGGAGGGCCCGGGACGTTACCAAAGTATGGCTGCGTAGCAACTCAACTGACAGTGAAGTGGGTGTTATCTTTAGCATTTTGAGACAACATTTTGGTGATATTATTCATTCAGAACTTCCATTAGCTGACTTTTATGCAGTCAAACCATATGCAAGCGAGAATCCTCTTGACTATTGGATTAGGCTTAACAAAGCAGCAGAAGCCACAGAGCAGTGTCTTCTTAGCACGGGGGAATCCCAGACTAGCCTGAGCAAGCATCTAGTTCTCATGTTCATCCGTCACTGCCCCGATAAGGAGCTGTCCTTAGTGTTCAAAAGTAAGCCATCTCGTGAGTGGACAGCAGGTGAGGTGCAGGGACATTTGGATGAATACTTGAGAGAACATAGAGCGAGTCGAGGTCGGTTGACACAACAAGTGGTCGCCATTGAGTCATCACAGGAGAGGGTGGTTGTTAATCACGAACAAAGCGCGCCCCCAGTGGCTGTCAGTAGCCCAGAGCTAGAGCAGCTGACGCCTGTAGCGGAGAATAACACAATGGAGAGGGTGCTGAGAGTGTTAGAAATGGCGTTAGGCAACAACACTCAGTCGGTACAAAATGGTCCTTACGTACCAAATGGTCCTTATGTACAAAATGGCCCCCGGAGACAGTTCCCCAGACCTTCTCAACAATGTCAGGTTTGTGGCAGTTCGGAGCACGATACTAGGACGCATTGTAGGACGGACAGGCTGTGTTTCAAGTGTCTGAGTCCAGGGCATATTGGTACCTATTGTGGGCAGACCACTCCTAGACAGCCCCCTGGTCAGAGACAGGCTGGTCCTTCTCAGGAAAACTAGCCGGCCCTCGTTCAAAGGAGGACAATGTGGGCCCCTATGGTTTTTCCTCCAATGGCAATGATGATATCCAGTCTGTATATACGTCTGTTTGTGAAGCAGCACCCAAGGACAAGACAGTAATTATGCAGAATGTGACCAGAACATCCCAAAGTTAATTTTTCACCACTGTATTGACGGGAGACAAGGTTGAGTTACAGGGGATGTTAGATAGTGGATCCATGGCTACGTCTCTGCGCGCTGATGTGGTTCCTCGGCTGAGGGAGGCAGGGGTAGTGACGGGTGATCTAATCTCGACTACCAATGTTGTTCTTGTAGGGTGTGGTGGGAAACAAACTAGCCCGGTGGGAACGTGTGAGCTGAAACTTAAGCTTTACGGGTTTGAATACATAGTACCAGTATTGATAGTGGAGGGTCAGGTAGATGAGCTCATTATAGGCACCAATGTAATGAAGCCCTTAATTAGACAATTCAAATCCACGGGAGCCTACTGGCGCATATTGGGAAAAGCTGAGTCACCATGTCCGGACGAAAACAGTCAGTTTATCAGGTTCATGGCCAATCTTGAGAGATGGAGGGGGGAGGAAATTCCTGACAAAGTGGGAACAGCCAAGTTGAAACAGGCCGTAACTCTTGAGCCGATGAGTGAGCATGTAGTGTGGGGTCGTCTCCCACCCAAGACAAAACTGTCTATGGGAAGTACTGTTATTGTTGAGCCCAGCGCCGCTCGTTGTGTACACCGTAACATACTAGTTGGCAGGGTAGTTACACCTCTCTGGGGGGATGGGTGGCTTCCTGTCAAGATTATAAACCCGACTAACAAGGCTATCACCTTGAGAAGAAATGCAAAAGTGGCTGACGTATATCCATGCATTGCATTAGAAGATTTTGACAATGATACGGACACGTCAGTACACCAGAATGCCGGTAGAGTGAGTAGTGACAGCTCTCTCGGCAGTCTGACAGCTAGGAGTTGTGATAGCAACAATGTAGCTAGGGGGAACGATAGACTGGCTAGTCTAGGGCTCTCAGTTGATGACTGTCAGGTTTCACCAGTCTGGAAAGATAGACTGACTGATCTGATTGAGAACTATGAAGATGTGTTTTCTAGACACCGGTTGGATTGTGGGGAGGCTGGTGGCTTCTGTCACCGTATCCGACTGACAGACGATCGGCCCTTTCGGTTACCCTACCGGAGGCTCTCCCCCGCCCATTACCAAAAGTTGAGAGAGACTCTGAACGAGATGGAGGACAGGGAGATAATTAGGAAGTCGAGTAGCGAGTATGCATCTCCCCTTGTTCTCTGTTGGAAAAAGAATGGGGAATTGAGACTGTGCACAGATTTCAGGTGGTTAAACGCTCGTACTGTGAAAGATGCACATCCATTACCCCATCAAGCAGATGTACTTGCAGCGCTGGGAGGTAATGCCTTTTTCAGTTCCATGGATTTGACATCCGGGTATTACAATGTCCCACTGCATGAGGATGATAAGAAATACACTGCGTTTTCCTCTCCTCTCGGTTTACATGAATATAACCGTATGCCCCAGGGGCTGTGTAACAGTCCAGCTACGTTCATGAGAATGATGCTCACAATCTTTGGTGATCAGAACTCGCTGAGTCTTCTTTGTTACTTAGATGACCTTCTGGTTTTTGGCAAGTCGGAGGAAGAGAGCTTGCAGAGGCTGGAGATGGTATTCCAGCGTTTACGAGAACACAACCTGAAGTTGTCTCCATCTAAGTGTCAGTTTCTGAGAAAGTCACTGAAGTTTTTGGGACACATTGTTTCTCGGGAGGGGATAGCCACAGACCCCGATAAGGTGCAGGCGATAGTGGGTGTGACGGAGAGCGATATTATGGAGTCGGATGGGGTCACCCCGTCTGCCAATAAGATCCGGTCATTTTTAGGAATGATGGTGTATTATCAGCATTACATTGAGAACTGCTCTGTAGTTGCAAGACCACTGTTTCAGTTGACCACGGGTGTGAAGAAGCCACGGAGAGGCAAAGTAAAAAGCAAGAGAGCTGCCCCCCTTCGTAGGCTTAGTGCAGCAGACTGGACTGTGGAGTGTAGGGAGGCCTTTGAGGCGTTAAAAGCCGCATTGGTGGGACAAACTCTGTTGGCTCACCCTGACTTTTCTCAGCCATTTTTATTGTCTGTAGATGCATCCACTAGTGGACTGGGAGCTGTGCTTTCACAAGTGCAGGAAGGGTGTGGCACAGCCAGGCCCATAGCTTTTGCTAGTAAATCTTTGAATCATGCTCAGTCTAAATATCCCGCTCATAGGCTTGAGTTTCTCGCCATGAAATGGGCTATACACGACAAGTTTAGCCATTGGCTGCGAGGACATAGATTTACAGTGTGGACAGACAATAATCCCCTTAAGTACATCCTCACAAAGCCAAAACTCGATGCATGCGAGCAGAGATGGGTGGCGAAGCTGGCACCTTTTGATTTTGACATTCAGTACATCCCTGGGCCTAAGAATACAGTAGCTGATGCACTGAGCAGGGAGCCGTTTGCTAAACCTAGAGTGATGCACAGGCTGACAAGGACCTCGTATGATGTCTTGTTGAGGGAGGCTAGAGGTTTAGAAGTGGATGACGTGCAGAACATGTTCCGTCTTACCTGTGAGGAACCAGAGGTGAGGAGGAAGGGTCTAGGACTGTCAACTCAGAGTTCCTTTAAGGCCAGTGGTGAGGTGGGTAGTGACAGTGGGAGCATATCTCGTGAAGAGGTATCTGCTGTACTCCACACACATCGCTGTTGGGAGGATGGCGCAGCTATGAGAGCAGTCTCTCACGTGCAGCAGTTAGAGAGGTTGGTGTCCATGGGACAGAGCCCATTGCCTGTTCTCACTCACGAGGAATTGTACAACAGACAGTGCCAGGACCCTGTTACTGGTAGAGTCAAATTCTTTGTAGATAGAGGCCGCCGCCCATCTCGAAGAGAGAGAGTTCATGAGTCGAAAGAAACAAACCGCACATTGAGACAGTGGGGAAAACTCACAACAAAATTGGGAGTGTTGTACCGTGTTTCAAAACACGTTGTGAGTGGGAAGAAGGTCTTTCAATATGTTGTACCGAGCACTCTGAGAGGACAGGTGCTAAAAGGGGTACATGACGAGGCTGGGCACCAGGGCCAGCAGCGCACATTGTGGCTCACTAGACAACGTTTCTATTGGGACTCCATGGAAAAGGATGTCAAAGAATATGTGAGTCATTGTAAGAGGTGTGTACTGAGCAAAGCACCTGAGCCGGAGGCTAAGGCTCCGCTGGTATCTATAGTCACCACTGCACCACTGGAGTTGGTGTGTATTGACTTTTGGTCGGCTGAGGATGCCAATAATAAGTCCATTGATGTGCTTGTTATAACTGACCATTTTACCAAACTAGCGTGTGCTTATCCGTGTCCCAATCAGTCTGCAAAGACGGTGGCCAGAGTGCTCTGGAATAATTTCTTTTCTGTTTATGGCTTTGCAGCCTGCATTCATAGCGACAGAGGAGCTAATTTTGAGAGTGCACTCATCGCAGAAATGCTTCAGATGGCAGGGGTTGAAAAGTCCCATACCACGCCATACCATCCTATGGGAAATGGACAGGTAGAACGTCTAAACCGCACTTTGGGTAGTATGATACGTGCCTTGCCACCTCGTTCCAAGGTGAAATGGCCTCAGATGTTGAACACTCTGACGTTTGCTTATAATTGCACAGTGCATGAGACCACAGGGGTCCCACCCTTCTTTTTGATGTTTGGTCGCACTCCAAGATTGCCTGTCGATGTCATGTTTCAGAGTGTCCTTTTGGATGGAGATACGGTAGATGTGGATAAGTATGTCCAGTCACTGGGAAAGGATCTAAGGGAAGCAATGGCGCTTGCTCAAAAGCATACTGAGAAGCAACAGACCAGGCAGGCTGAGGTGTATAACAGACAGTTGAAGGGACATGCAGTAGAGAAGGGGGATCGGGTCTTACTGGCAAATAAGCGGGAGCGAGGCAAGAGAAAGCTAGCTGACCGCTGGGAGAGTGCCGTCTATACTGTAGTGTGTAAAAACAGTGGGCTGAACATATACAGTATCCGTCATCCTGTCACAGGGAGGATTAAGACTGTTCATAGGAACTTGATTATGCCCGTCAATTTCCTGCCTCTGCCGTCATGGGACGAGCCAGAGATTGAGGTGTCTATTCCTGGCACTGGTCCGAGTGAGGAAATGACAGATGATTCTGATCAGGATGAGCTGCGAACTGCCCGGTGGGTTGCTCATCTCCCTGAGTCCAGTGTGGAGAGGGTAGTAGATACCACGACAGGGATGGGTGTATCAGAGCCAGCAGAGGAGCAGGTGGGGAGCATGAGTAGTGATCAACATCATAATATTGCACTTGAGTCACATAGTGGTGAGGAGCAGGAGTGTAAACTGAAGAAACCACGCCACTTCTGGATGGAGGGACCAGATGCAGATGTTGAATCAGAGGAGTCATACTCTGTAATTGTTTATCAGGATAGTGATCAGTCGTCAGACACGACAACTGTGGAATCATTTACTGGAGACATGATTGCTTCGGAGGAGACCCCTTGTAATGCATCCTTATTGGTACCAGTGAGTGAACCTGAATCGGCCATTGTCGATGTCACACCAAGTGTAGTTGAGCCACCTCAAGGGGTTTACACTAGGCGGGGGAGACTAATCAGGCCAGTTAACAGGCTCATTCAGACGATGGCAGTACAAGTCAGGGCTCTGCTGTCATCCTAGAAGATGATACAATTTTTTTTTGTTTTCTTTTGAGTAATTATTTTTATTACTGGAATTTTTTTTTCTTTTCTTTCATTGATTTTGCTGTTTGATTTTCTTTGAGTCATACTGGTAGTTACGGTTGTCTATTGCACTAGACATGATTTGGTAATTTTGGTGTATTCCGTGGTATAAATGTGTACATGGCATGTTTTTTTGCCTGTGGTTGGATAAGGGATTAGCTATCCTTTATTTTTCCTGATCCTTTATCGGATAGCTTTTGAGCTGGTCGACCTATTTTCTAGGTCTGGAATGAAGGGAATACATTGAGTTACAGGTGACACGTTGACTTGTTGTAATTTTTTATTTTGTTTTCTGTTTCTTTGGTTTATACTTACGCTGTTGAGCTGATTGAAGGGAACGCTGTCCATGATCTGGCATAAGTCAGTGGGGGAGTATGTAGCAGAGTGAAGTGGTTATGCTAGTATCATGGACAGAAACTGGTATCTTTTATCTTAAATATGTGGGTCAAAACAGAAACACTCTTATTTTGAAGGAACAAAAGTGGATCAACGTGGACTAACGTGCACCGAGTCCATTCTAGGTTTTGGAGGGGTGTCTGGTTTACTACTGTATATTAATTCCCTCACATTGAGTTACCAATTCCACAAACGAAATACCGTTTGGGTCCTTTATAATGGGTTTAGAGAAGATAAGATATCTTTCCATTGAACAATTGTTGTATTGTAAATACGTTCAACTAATGTATAAAATGGTTTCGCCGGTTTGTCGACGAGAGACACGCTGGTGGGAGGTGCTCGCTCTCTTTGTGTATGTGCAGCATGAGAGCCAGAGGTATGAGCGTTCGTTTACTTAATATGGGATTTAAATGCTTTGTATAACTTGTTTTGCTATTGAAATACCTTGTTGTGCAATGACATTAATTCGCCTGTGTAAAACAGCAACAGTACGTTCGTGTACTAAACTCGGCATTCTGTTTGACAATATCAGGTGGAGTACACGCTGATAATGGCCAATAACGCCGTCGTGTCTTGTGTGCGTGCTGTTGTGATTAACAGGTATGAACCGCTGTTTTTGTATTTACTTTGGTTTAACTAATGTTTACACACTGTCTTTTATTTCATGTTGTTTCATATGTTGTTATTGAAGCTAGCTTGCACGGAGCAAATGTATATAATGGTTGTAACTGTAGCCGGCGCGCTGTTCTAAATGTGCGCGTGCGGCTCTCTTTGTGTATGTGCAGCATGAGAGCCAGAGGTGGAGTACACGCTGATAATGGCCAATAACGCCGTCGTGTCTTGTGTGCGTGCTGTTGTGATTAACAGGCAATAAACATCATCAACTGGGTACCATTGTCTGAGTGTCTACGTCCACCTCACACCAGACACAACGCAGAATTCATCACGCTACATATACACATATACTCTATATCTCCTTCCACCTTGGTGGCTCTATACACATATACTCTATATCTCCTTCCACCTTGGTGGCTCTATACACATATACTCTATATCTCCAAACAATGGTATATCTGGAGAAAGGCCCATTTCTTTTTTTTACATATTCCTCTACCTCTTGCTTTGAAGCTTTGAGTTGACCTTCCTTTCCATGGCTGAACATTCCTTTAACAAACTTAAATGGATCCCTATACAATGTTGTCCTGACTCGCTTAAGTTGCTCTGCCCTCCTGAGTTCTACTAACTGATATTTGCTCTTCCTGCAAATATGTATTCCCTCCCTCTTTATTCATCCACTGACACCTTTCTCCACTGCTTTCTTTTTTCTTTCTGCCGTCTGGACCTAACTGACTGCCATCTCTCCACCCTGTTTCTCTCAATGATTCCAAATCCTTCAACACCATATTCATAAATAATGTCTCCCATCTTCTTTAATTGTATTTACCTGTTCCTTTAAGCCCATCTAACACCAGTATCAAATCCGTTAATAACCATCTCCCATTATTTCCTTTAATTTGCCCTAGGCCATTTAACTCTAGCTTTTTGCCCACAGCTCTTCTCTCTGGCAGGCAGGCTGGCCTCAGTACCATCTGCATCCTCCTACAGCTCTTCTCTCTGGTCTCAGTACCATCTACATCCTCCTACAGCTCTTCTCTCTGGCCTCAGTACCATCTACATCCTCTCCTACAGCTCTTCTCTCTGGCCTCAGTACCATCTACATCCTCCTACATCTCTTCTCTGTGGCCTCAGTACCATCTACATCCTCCTACATCTCTTCTCTCTGGTCTCAGTACCATCTACATCCTCCTACAGCTCTTCTCTCTGGCCTCAGTACCATCTACATCCTCCTACAGCTCTTCTCTCTGACCTCAGTACCATCTACATCCTCCTACAGCTCTTCTCTCTGGTCTCAGTACCATCTACATCCTCCTACAGCTCTTCTCTCTGGCCTCAGTACCATCTACATCCTACAGCTCTTCTCTCTGGCCTCAGTACCATCTACATCCTACAGCTCTTCTCTCTGGTCTCAGTACCATCTACATCCTCCTACAGCTCTTCTCTCTGGCCTCAGTACCATCTACATCCTACTACAGCTCTCCTCTCTGACCTCAGTACCATCTACATCCTACTACAGCTCTTCTCTCTGGCCTCAGTACCATCTACATCCTCCTACAGCTCTTCTCTCTGGCCTCAGTACCATCTACATCCTCCTACAGCTCTCCTCTCTGACCTCAGTACCATCTACATCCTCCTACAGCTCTCCTCTCTGGTCTCAGTACCATCTACATCCTCCTACAGCTCTTCTCTCTGGTCTCAGTACCATCTACATCCTACAGCTCTTCTCTCTGGCCTCAGTACCATCTACATCCTCCTACAGCTCTTCTCTCTGACCTCAGTACCATCTACATCCTACAGCTCTTCTCTCTGGCCTCAGTACCATCTACATCCTCCTACAGCTCTTCTCTCTGACCTCAGTACCATCTACATCCTCCTACAGCTCTTCTCTCTGGTCTCAGTACCATCTACATCCTCCTACAGCTCTTCTCTCTGACCTCAGTACCATCTACATCCTCCTACAGCTCTTCTCTCTGGTCTCAGTACCATCTACATCCTCCTACAGCTCTTCTCTCTGGCCTCAGTACCATCTACATCCTCCTACAGCTCTTCTCTCTGACCTCAGTACCATCTACATCCTCCTACAGCTCTTCTCTCTGGTCTCAGTACCATCTACATCCTCCTACAGCTCTTCTCTCTGGCCTCAGTACCATCTACATCCTCCTACAGTTCTTCTCTCTGGCCTCAGTACCATCTACATCCTCCTACAGCTCTTCTCTCTGGTCTCAGTACCATCTACATCCTCCTACAGCTCTTCTCTCTGGTCTCAGTACCATCTACATCCTCCTACAGCTCTTCTCTCTGACCTCAGTACCATCTACATCCTCCTACAGCTCTCCTCTCTGGTCTCAGTACCATCTACATCCTCCTACAGCTCTTCTCTCTGGCCTCAGTACCATCTACATCCTCCTACAGCTCTTCTCTCTGGCCTCAGTACCATCTACATCCTACAGCTCTCCTCTCTGGCCTCAGTACCATCTACATCCTCCTACAGCTCTTCTCTCTGGCCTCAGTACCATCTACATCCTACAGCTCTTCTCTCTGGCCTCAGTACCATCTACATCATCCTACAGCTCTTCTCTCTGGCCTCAGTACCATCTACATCCTCCTACAGCTCTTCTCTCTGGCCTCAGTACCATCTACATCCTCCTACAGCTCTTCTCTCTGACCTCAGTACCATCTACATCCTACAGCTCTTCTCTCTGGTCTCAGTACCATCTACATCCTCCTACAGCTCTTCTCTCTGGCCTCAGTACCATCTTCATCGTACAGCCCTTCTCTCTGGCCTCAGTACCATCTACATCCTCCTACAGCTCTTCTCTCTGGCCTCAGTACCATCTACATCCTCCTACAGCTCTTCTCTCTGGTCTCAGTACCATCTACATCCTACAGCTCTCCTCTCTGGTCTCAGTACCATCTACATCCTCCTACAGCTCTTCTCTCTGGCCTCAGTACCATCTACATCCTCCTACAGCTCTTCTCTCTGGTCTCAGTACCATCTACATCCTCCTACAGCTCTTCTCTCTGACCTCAGTACCATCTACATCCTCCTACAGCTCTTCTCTCTGGTCTCAGTACCATCTACATCCTCCTACAGCTCTTCTCTCTGGCCTCAGTACCATCTACATCCTCCTACAGCTCTTCTCTCTGGTCTCAGTACCATCTACATCCTCCTACAGCTCTTCTCTCTGGTCTCAGTACCATCTACATCCTACAGCTCTCCTCTCTGGCCTCAGTACCATCTACATCCTCCTACAGCTCTTCTCTCTGGTCTCAGTACCATCTACATCCTACAGCTCTCCTCTCTGGCCTCAGTACCATCTACATCCTCCTACAGCTCTTCTCTCTGGTCTCAGTACCATCTACATCCTACAGCTCTCCTCTCTGGTCTCAGTACCATCTACATCCTCCTACAGCTCTTCTCTCTGGCCTCAGTACCATCTACATCCTCCTACAGCTCTTCTCTCTGGTCTCAGTACCATCTACATCCTCCTACAGCTCTTCTCTCTGACCTCAGTACCATCTACATCCTCCTACAGCTCTTCTCTCTGGTCTCAGTACCATCTACATCCTCCTACAGCTCTTCTCTCTGGCCTCAGTACCATCTACATCCTCCTACAGCTCTTCTCTCTGACCTCAGTACCATCTACATCCTCCTACAGCTCTTCTCTCTGGTCTCAGTACCATCTACATCCTCCTACAGCTCTTCTCTCTGGCCTCAGTACCATCTACATCCTCCTACAGCTCTTCTCTCTGGTCTCAGTACCATCTACATCCTCCTACAGCTCTTCTCTCTGGTCTCAGTACCATCTACATCCTCCTACAGCTCTTCTCTCTGACCTCAGTACCATCTACATCCTCCTACAGCTCTCCTCTCTGGTCTCAGTACCATCTACATCCTCCTACAGCTCTTCTCTCTGGCCTCAGTACCATCTACATCCTACAGCTCTCCTCTCTGGCCTCAGTACCATCTACATCCTCCTACAGCTCTTCTCTCTGACCTCAGTACCATCTACATCCTCCTACAGCTCTCCTCTCTGGTCTCAGTACCATCTACATCCTCCTACAGCTCTTCTCTCTGGCCTCAGTACCATCTACATCCTCCTACAGCTCTTCTCTCTGGCCTCAGTACCATCTACATCCTACAGCTCTCCTCTCTGGCCTCAGTACCATCTACATCCTCCTACAGCTCTTCTCTCTGGCCTCAGTACCATCTACATCCTACAGCTCTTCTCTCTGGCCTCAGTACCATCTACATCATCCTACAGCTCTTCTCTCTGGCCTCAGTACCATCTACATCCTCCTACAGCTCTTCTCTCTGGCCTCAGTACCATCTACATCCTCCTACAGCTCTTCTCTCTGACCTCAGTACCATCTACATCCTACAGCTCTTCTCTCTGGTCTCAGTACCATCTACATCCTCCTACAGCTCTTCTCTCTGGCCTCAGTACCATCTTCATCGTACAGCCCTTCTCTCTGGCCTCAGTACCATCTACATCCTCCTACAGCTCTTCTCTCTGGCCTCAGTACCATCTACATCCTCCTACAGCTCTTCTCTCTGGTCTCAGTACCATCTACATCCTACAGCTCTCCTCTCTGGTCTCAGTACCATCTACATCCTCCTACAGCTCTTCTCTCTGGCCTCAGTACCATCTACATCCTCCTACAGCTCTTCTCTCTGGTCTCAGTACCATCTACATCCTCCTACAGCTCTTCTCTCTGACCTCAGTACCATCTACATCCTCCTACAGCTCTTCTCTCTGGTCTCAGTACCATCTACATCCTCCTACAGCTCTTCTCTCTGGCCTCAGTACCATCTACATCCTCCTACAGCTCTTCTCTCTGGTCTCAGTACCATCTACATCCTCCTACAGCTCTTCTCTCTGGTCTCAGTACCATCTACATCCTACAGCTCTCCTCTCTGGCCTCAGTACCATCTACATCCTCCTACAGCTCTTCTCTCTGGTCTCAGTACCATCTACATCCTACAGCTCTCCTCTCTGGCCTCAGTACCATCTACATCCTCCTACAGCTCTTCTCTCTGGTCTCAGTACCATCTACATCCTACAGCTCTCCTCTCTGGTCTCAGTACCATCTACATCCTCCTACAGCTCTTCTCTCTGGCCTCAGTACCATCTACATCCTCCTACAGCTCTTCTCTCTGGTCTCAGTACCATCTACATCCTCCTACAGCTCTTCTCTCTGACCTCAGTACCATCTACATCCTCCTACAGCTCTTCTCTCTGGTCTCAGTACCATCTACATCCTCCTACAGCTCTTCTCTCTGGCCTCAGTACCATCTACATCCTCCTACAGCTCTTCTCTCTGACCTCAGTACCATCTACATCCTCCTACAGCTCTTCTCTCTGGTCTCAGTACCATCTACATCCTCCTACAGCTCTTCTCTCTGGCCTCAGTACCATCTACATCCTCCTACAGCTCTTCTCTCTGGTCTCAGTACCATCTACATCCTCCTACAGCTCTTCTCTCTGGTCTCAGTACCATCTACATCCTCCTACAGCTCTTCTCTCTGACCTCAGTACCATCTACATCCTCCTACAGCTCTCCTCTCTGGTCTCAGTACCATCTACATCCTCCTACAGCTCTTCTCTCTGGCCTCAGTACCATCTACATCCTACAGCTCTCCTCTCTGGCCTCAGTACCATCTACATCCTCCTACAGCTCTTCTCTCTGACCTCAGTACCATCTACATCCTCCTACAGCTCTTCTCTCTGGCCTCAGTACCATCTACATCCTCCTACAGCTCTTCTCTCTGGTCTCAGTACCATCTACATCCTCCTACAGCTCTTCTCTCTGGTCTCAGTACCATCTACATCCTCCTACAGCTCTTCTCTCTGGCCTCAGTACCATCTACATCCTCCTACAGCTCTTCTCTCTGGCCTCAGTACCATCTACATCCTACAGCTCTCCTCTCTGGCCTCAGTACCATCTACATCCTCCTACAGCTCTTCTCTCTGGCCTCAGTACCATCTACATCCTCCTACAGCTCTTCTCTCTGACCTCAGTACCATCTACATCCTCCTACAGCTCTTCTCTCTGGTCTCAGTACCATCTACATCCTCCTACAGCTCTTCTCTCTGGTCTCAGTACCATCTACATCCTCCTACAGCTCTTCTCTCTGGCCTCAGTACCATCTACATCCTCCTACAGCTCTTCTCTCTGGTCTCAGTACCATCTACATCCTCCTACAGCTCTTCTCTCTGACCTCAGTACCATCTACATCCTCCTACAGCTCTTCTCTCTGGTCTCAGTACCATCTACATCCTCCTACAGCTCTTCTCTCTGGCCTCAGTACCATCTACATCCTCCTACAGCTCTTCTCTCTGGTCTCAGTACCATCTACATCCTCCTACAGCTCTTCTCTCTGGCCTCAGTACCATCTACATCCTCCTACAGCTCTTCTCTCTGGTCTCAGTACCATCTACATCCTCCTACAGCTCTTCTCTCTGGTCTCAGTACCATCTACATCCTCCTACAGCCCTTCTCTCTGACCTCAGTACCATCTACATCCTCCTACAGCTCTCCTCTCTGGTCTCAGTACCATCTACATCCTCCTACAGCTCTTCTCTCTGGCCTCAGTACCATCTACATCCTACAGCTCTCCTCTCTGGCCTCAGTACCATCTACATCCTCCTACAGCTCTTCTCTCTGACCTCAGTACCATCTACATCCTCCTACAGCTCTTCTCTCTGGCCTCAGTACCATCTACATCCTCCTACAGCTCTTCTCTCTGGTCTCAGTACCATCTACATCCTCCTACAGCTCTTCTCTCTGGTCTCAGTACCATCTACATCCTCCTACAGCTCTTCTCTCTGGCCTCAGTACCATCTACATCCTCCTACAGCTCTTCTCTCTGGCCTCAGTACCATCTACATCCTACAGCTCTCCTCTCTGGCCTCAGTACCATCTACATCCTCCTACAGCTCTTCTCTCTGGCCTCAGTACCATCTACATCCTCCTACAGCTCTTCTCTCTGACCTCAGTACCATCTACATCCTCCTACAGCTCTTCTCTCTGGTCTCAGTACCATCTACATCCTCCTACAGCTCTTCTCTCTGGCCTCAGTACCATCTACATCCTCCTACAGCTCTTCTCTCTGGCCTCAGTACCATCTACATCCTCCTACAGCTCTTCTCTCTGGTCTCAGTACCATCTACATCCTCCTACAGCTCTTCTCTCTGGCCTCAGTACCATCTACATCCTACAGCTCTCCTCTCTGGTCTCAGTACCATCTACATCCTACAGCTCTTCTCTCTGGCCTCAGTACCATCTACATCCTACAGCTCTTCTCTCTGGTCTCAGTACCATCTACATCATCCTACAGCTCTTCTCTCTGGCCTCAGTACCATCTACATCCTCCTACAGCTCTTCTCTCTGGCCTCAGTACCATCTACATCCTACAGCTCTTCTCTCTGACAGCAGGCTGGCCTCAGTACCCTAATTGTAAATTCACATTAATAAACATATTTGGACAAATGTTCTTTATCTCAACTAGTTATTGTCATTTTGCCTTTATACAGATCATTTTGAACTGACAATATTTACATTTGGTGTTTATTTCTATTGCAGAATTTGCCTTACAATGTATTGAACGGTGGCAATAAAATGTCTTAAAAAGTCTTACATTTATATACCTGTAGCTTTTATATCACCTTTTTCACTCCTGATAAGTTTGTATCTCTGCACATGTGATAGCTCTTCTATCTAATGTTAGCCAGCCGGGTCCAGCAAGCGACCCCAGTGGTAAAAAATAGCATTAGCGGTGGATAGCAAAATGGTCTGTCATCATCTGTCCTATCAGGTAGTGTTAGCAACCGTAGTGAACGCAGAGGCATGTTGTTCAATCTGGTCGGCTGGAAGTGACCGAGGTCAAGTTAAGGCAACAGTTAATCGGGTCTGATTGGAGGGTCCAGAAGATGAGGTGCCGCTTGGGATCGGTCAATTGCAATGACTTGATATTTAGATGATCAAATTCCATTATAGCACAATCATAAAATGGATAAATATACAATCAGAATCATTAGAACTGTTAGAACTGTTGGTTGTCTAGATAAATACAGAATTACTGTATGTGAGGGTACTAATGAACACTAGCCTGCAGATCACAGTTATTTATATTCAAACAATACAGCAAAAGGAAGCAAAGCTAGAAGGTAAAATGTACCTAATTAACATGTTCGTTTAACATTTATTATCAGCATTATAACATATAAAAACCATAAATACACACAAAGCCTAAATTGCATCATGCAACAATCTAGTTCGTTCTACCGGACATACTGTACCTGCTCCACATTATATCCATGCTTCTCCTTTGCAATGGCAATATATTCATCCACTAAGAGAGAGATAGTAAGATTCAGTCACATTCAATATCAATAGCAAATTAAACTATATACAATAGTCATGCATTAGGAAATGTGGCCAGCTGTAATTCGACTTACATTTTGAATCAACAATGGTGTGATAGGGAGACCACACCAACATCCCCCCACTGTCTTTATCTGTGTACTTTGTAGAACCTACAAGATAATATACACAGACAATTATGGAATAATAATAATAATAAAAATAAATATTGCCAGAAGCAACAGGAATCATTAGGATTTAAAAAATAATGTCATACACATGGGTCAACTGTGTTATGAAACATATCCTGTGAGTTTTGTAATGAATGATGTCTGATTTGTGTTGTGTGGTGGCGCCCCCTATTGGGCAATTCAAAATAGTTTTACACACATATCCTACGAGCACTGTAATGATTGGAGAATTATCTTTTATTTAGTCTGATTTCTGTGATGTCACCCCAATTGTTTGGCCTTTGTAGCACCCCCTAGGTGTCAATTTGAATGACACTTCCAGGTTATGCTTGAGGTACTTATGGGGATATATCCTGCAAGCGTTGTGATGATTGTACATCTCTACCAAGATTTGTGTAAATCAGACTTATGGCGTATTAATTATGCCCTTTCAAAGTTCATAGGTGGCAGGGCAAACAAAGACCAATGAAAGTGGATCTTCTTGCTGTGGCCATGAGCGTTTTTTGTTCGCTCTTGTGTAGTTGTGTTGCAGCGCAGGGCACTGCAGTAGTGGACGCTCTACTCTGCTGACATAGTGCTGCACTTCCTGGTTTAATAGCACAGTCTTCAGGTGCTCAGAGATATATATATCTGTATGTCATGCATGTCTTAAATGTCATGATTAGATTAGTTTAGATGATTACTGTAGATTAGATTCTTATATCTGTATGTTGTGTATGTCATAAATGTCATGAATTGAAAATGGGGGACCCTGATGTCAACAAGACGAAAATCTTTCTCTGGTCTGCATCCCCTTAACAATTGTGTGTATTGAGCTGTACTGTACTGTACCCATTCTACAATCTTTTAATTAAAATGTTTAATCAATCAGTATATATTTGTTATTTATTTTTGGTATAGTGCTTAACAAGCATAATTTAATGTTGCCCAGTTGTGGCCTGTTGAGGGGCAATACATATCAAAAGTTCCAAAACATCTATTGTGTTTGTATTTGTATGATCCACTATATAAACATAGTAATTATAATATCTACATACATGGCATTTGATTGGAGGCTAGTCTCACTTTGTCACACAGCAACATTAAAATAGTTTAGATTTGTGTATGTTGTTTATGGAAAAAATGTACTTGAAAGTAACGCAATAGTTACTTTCTGAAGTAACTAGTTACTTTTATAATTTGTAACTGAGTAAGTAATTTAGTTACATTTTGGAAGAAGTAACTAGTAACTGTAACTAATTACTTTTTTAAAGTAACTTGCCCAACACTGCTGGTATGCGTGCCATTAGCGTTAGCCACGCTTCTAGGCCTCTTTTCTTTTGGAAAGAATGATAAAAAAAATTATTAAATAAAGAAATAAAAGAAATAATATTTTTTTTTTGCATTCGACTAGAGGTTGGCAGTCGACTACGGCTCCTTTAGATCGATTAGTCGACTATTCGACTAATAGGGGTCAGCCCTAGAAAGTGGATCTACCCGCTGTGTCCAATGGCAACACACAAGTCCCTATGACTCCCTAGACACATTTATATTATATTATATATACTATATATATTTATTTATATTACGCTTATGAATCTCCAAGGGACCCAAAACTGGATATGTATTTTGGAGAGCAGTGTCAGCTTTTAAACCCAGGCTAAAAGATCGACAGGTGTCATGACTTCTACGCTATCTATTCAGGGTGAGTTAAAATTGTATTGCCCTCAATGGCTGCAAGTTTATCTGGCTGATTGGTTGTGCATTTCTTTGATATTGATTGCATACAGGAAGCCTCCTGCATATGCACGTACTTATGCAATATTATAGCCAGAGTTGATATTTGTGAGCTGGTCGTCTCTCTGGTTTATGAATCTGGTTGTGAATGTGAATTAAAGGGGAACTATTTTACTATTTCTTTCACTATTTGGGCACTTTTACACAATTCCTGTGAGTTTATGGAACACCTCTGTAATTTTGTATTTTTTTTAATTCATTGTTTTGTATTTCTAATCAAGTCCTCAAAAACAGCATTTTTCTACTTCAAGATCTTAAGCCGTTTTGAGCCTGGGCTCCAACCACAGTGGGAACTGTGTGGAAACTCAGCTGATTATCATGCAGCGGTGTCTCTCTGACATCACAAATCAGCACATTTTCAGATGACTCAGTTCAGTGAGGGTGAATATTGTGAGAGGAGAATTGGAAGAATGCGCCAATATGAGAATTAGAGACATAGATCATATTAATATAAGTCCACATAGCTAGGAAACAATGCTAAACACTGAAAAAGGCCATTTATAAGATAGTTCCCCTTTAAGACATCTGCTGTGATGAAGCCTACTATAGCTTGTGTCGACTAAATGACAGACTTTCAACATGGTCTCCGTGTCGACAGTAATGTCGACAAAATACTTTTTTATTTTCTTATTTTGTAATGGCCTATTGAAAACATTCAAAAAACTATTAGCCTCTTCAAAATGTTCAAAGCTGAAAGAAAAACTAACGGACTGTTTTCCAAATGGGAGTGTAGTTTTTAGGTTTGTAAACCATTGAAATAACGAGGCGGAAGTTTCGACTCATTTTACAGAGCACTGTAATGGAGGTTGCTGTTCCACCTGTCACCACTAGGTGCCCCCGTATAATAAGGAATGACGAGGTTGCTGTTCCACCTGTCACCACAACCGGATACTGATAATGGAGACTGACACAACATTAATGCTGTCATCACAACCATAGATATCTATAGAACACATCTATGATCACAACAACCGGATACTCGTCATGGAGACTGACACAACATTAATGCTGTCACAACAACCGGATACTGCTCATTGAAAATGTATTAAAAACAGACGTAGGCGATCAGACAGATGAATATAGCTGCTTAATGTTATGTTAAATGTTACAGAACAGTGCTGAAAGCACAGTGTAGACATGGCCTATTGGAATGGCGGTGATACGCTTGGAAAAATATACCTTACATTGAGATACATGTTGTGGTACATTAAGCCATATAACATATAGTGCGTTTTTTAAGTTAATCTTTAAAAAAAAGCAAAAAATGACAACTTGTCAGTATATGCCTCCGACACATTGACTAGTGTCGTTCAAGTCCCTACTAGCTTGTAAATGCAGCTAGTTGGTCCCAAAATGTATCTTGTCTTACTGTGAAAGTGCTGTGTGAGTGTCTTACTGTGAAAGTGCTGTGTGAGTGTCTTACTGTGAAAGTGCTGTGTGAGTGTCTTACTGTGAAAGTGCTGTGTGAGTGTCTTACTGTGAAAGCCTGTGCTGTGTGAGTGTCTTACTGTGAAAGTGCTGTGTGAGTGTCTTACTGTGAAAGCCTGTGCTGTGTGAGTGTCTTACTGTGAAAGCCTGTGCTGTGTGAGTGTCTTACTGTGAAAGTGCTGTGTGAGTGTCTTACTGTGAAAGCCTGTGCTGTGTGAGTGTCTTACTGTGAAAGTGCTGTGTGAGTGTCTTACTGTGAAAGCCTGTGCTGTGTGAGTGTCTTACTGTGAAAGCCTGTGCTGTGTGAGTGTCTTACTGTGAAAGTGCTGTGTGAGTGTCTTACTGTGAAAGTGCTGTGTGAGTGTCTTACTGTGAAAGCCTGTGCTGTGTGAGTGTCTTACTGTGAAAGTGCTGTGTGAGTGTCTTACTGTGAAAGCCTGTGCTGTGTGAGTGTCTTACTGTGAAAGTGCTGTGTGAGTGTCTTACTGTGAAAGTGCTGTGTGAGTGTCTTACTGTGAAAGTGCTGTGTGAGGCTCTTACTGTGAAAGCCTGTGCTGTGTGACTGTGAGGCTCTTACTGTGAAAGCCTGTGCTGTGTGACTGTGAGGCTCTTACTTTGAAAGCCTGTGCTGTGTGACTGTGAGGCTCTTACTTTGAAAGCCTGTGCTGTGTGACTGTGAGGCTCTTACTGTGAAAGCCTGTGCTGTGTGACTGTGATGCTCTTACTGTGAAAGCCTGTGCTGTGTGACTGTGAGGCTCTTACTGTGAAAGCCTGTGCTGTGTGACTGTGAGGCTCTTACTGTGAAAGCCTGTGCTGTGTGACTGAGGCTCTTACTGTGAAAGCCTGTGCTGTGTGACTGTGAGGCTCTTACTGTGAAAGGCAACAGCAAGACTAATGTTGTTTGATATTATGTAGCCTAGCTAGTCATTATATTATAATCTGCATGTAAACCTACAGGTCTCTCTAGTCTGCATGTAAACCTACAGGTCTCTCTAGTCATTATATTATAATCTACATGTAAACCTACAGGTCTCTAGTCATTATATTATAATCTGCATGTAAACCTACAGGTCTCTCTAGTCATTATATTATAATCTGCATGTAAACCTACAGGTCTCTAGTCATTATATTATAATCTGCATGTAAACCTACAGGTCTCTAGTCATTATATTATAATCTGCATGTAAACCTACAGGTCTCTCTAGTCATTATATTATAATCTGCATGTAAACCTACAGGTCTCTAGTCATTATATTATAATATGTATGTAAACCTACAGGTCTCTCTAGTCATTATATTATAATCTGCATGTAAACCTACAGGTCTCTCTAGTCATTATATTATAATCTACATGTAAACCTACAGGTCTCTAGTCATTATATTATAATCTGCATGTAAAGCTACAGGTCTCTAGTCATTATATTATAATCTGCATGTAAACCTACAGGTCTCTCTAGTCATTATATTATAATCTACATGTAAACCTACAGGTCTCTAGTCATTATATTATAATCTGCATGTAAACCTACAGGTCTCTAGTCATTATATTATAATCTACATGTAAACCTACAGGTCTCTAGTCATTATATTATAATCTGCATGTAAACCTACAGGTCTCTAGTCATTATATTATAATCTACATGTAAACCTACAGGTCTCTAGTCATTATATTATAATCTGCATGTAAACCTACAGGTCTCTCTAGTCATTATATTATAATCTGTATGTAAACCTACAGGTCTCTAGTCATTATATTATAATCTGCATGTAAACCTACAGGTCTCTAGTCATTATATTATAATCTGTATGTAAACCTACAGGTCTCTCTAGTCATTATATTATAATCTGTATGTAAACCTACAGGTCTCTAGTCATTATATTATAATCTGCATGTAAACCTACAGGTCTCTAGTCATTATATTATAATCTGCATGTAAACCTACAGGTCTCTCTAGTCATTATATTATAATCTGCATGTAAACCTACAGGTCTCTCTAGTCATTATATTATAATCTGCATGTAAACCTACAGGTCTCTCTAGTCATTATATTATAATCTGCATGTAAACCTACAGGTCTCTAGTCATTATATTATAATCTGCATGTAAACCTACAGGTCTCTCTAGTCATTATATTATAATCTGTATGTAAACCTACAGGTCTCTCTAGTCATTATATTATAATCTGTATGTAAACCTACAGGTCTCTAGTCATTATATTATAATCTACATGTAAACCTACAGGTCTCTAGTCATTATATTATAATCTACATGTAAACCTACAGGTCTCTCTAGTCATTATATTATAATCTGCATGTAAACCTACAGGTCTCTAGTCATTATATTATAATCTGTATGTAAACCTACAGGTCTCTAGTCATTATATTATAATCTACATGTAAACCTACAGGTCTCTCTAGTCATTATATTATAATCTACATGTAAACCTACAGGTCTCTCTAGTCATTATATTATAATCTGTATGTAAACCTACAGGTCTCTCTAGTCATTATATTATAATCTGCATGTAAACCTACAGGTCTCTAGTCATTATATTATAATCTGCATGTAAACCTACAGGTCTCTCTAGTCATTATATTATAATCTGCATGTAAACCTACAGGTCTCTCTAGTCATTATATTATAATCTACATGTAAACCTACAGGTCTCTCTAGTCATTATATTATAATCTACATGTAAACCTACAGGTCTCTCTAGTCATTATATTATAATCTACATGTAAACCTACAGGTCTCTCTAGTCATTATATTATAATCTGTATGTAAACCTACAGGTCTCTAGTCATTATATTATAATCTGCATGTAAACCTACAGGTCTCTAGTCATTATATTATAATCTGCATGTAAACCTACAGGTCTCTCTAGTCATTATATTATAATCTACATGTAAACCTACAGGTCTCTCTAGTCATTATATTATAATCTGTATGTAAACCTACAGGTCTCTAGTCATTATATTATAATCTGTATGTAAACCTACAGGTCTCTAGTCATTATATTATAATCTGTAGGTAAACCTACAGGTCTCTCTAGTCATTATATTATAATCTACATGTAAACCTACAGGTCTCTAGTCATTATATTATAATCTACATGTAAACCTACAGGTCTCTAGTCATTATATTATAATCTGTATGTAAACCTACAGGTCTCTAGTCATTATATTATAATCTGTATGTAAACCTACAGGTCTCTAGTCATTATATTATAATCTACATGTAAACCTACAGGTCTCTAGTCATTATATTATAATCTGCATGTAAACCTACAGGTCTCTAGTCATTATATTATAATCTGCATGTAAACCTACAGGTCTCTAGTCATTATATTATAATCTACATGTAAACCTACAGGTCTCTCTAGTCATTATATTATAATCTGCATGTAAACCTACAGGTCTCTAGTCATTATATTATAATCTGCATGTAAACCTACAGGTCTCTAGTCATTATATTATAATCTACATGTAAACCTACAGGTCTCTCTAGTCATTATATTATAATCTGCATGTAAACCTACAGGTCTCTAGTCATTATATTATAATCTGTATGTAAACCTACAGGTCTCTAGTCATTATATTATAATCTACATGTAAACCTACAGGTCTCTCTAGTCATTATATTATAATCTACATGTAAACCTACAGGTCTCTCTAGTCATTATATTATAATCTGCATGTAAACCTACAGGTCTCTAGTCATTATATTATAATCTACATGTAAACCTACAGGTCTCTAGTCATTATATTATAATCTACATGTAAACCTACAGGTCTCTCTAGTCATTATATTATAATCTGTATGTAAACCTACAGGTCTCTCTAGTCATTATATTATAATCTGCATGTAAACCTACAGGTCTCTCTAGTCATTATATTATAATCTGCATGTAAACCTACAGGTCTCTCTAGTCATTATATTATAATCTACATGTAAACCTACAGGTCTCTAGTCATTATATTATAATCTACATGTAAACCTACAGGTCTCTAGTCATTATATTATAATCTGCATGTAAACCTACAGGTCTCTCTAGTCATTATATTATAATCTACATGTAAACCTACAGGTCTCTAGTCATTATATTATAATCTGCATGTAAACCTACAGGTCTCTCTAGTCATTATATTATAATCTGCATGTAAACCTACAGGTCTCTAGTCATTATATTATAATCTGCATGTAAACCTACAGGTCTCTCTAGTCATTATATTATAATCTACATGTAAACCTACAGGTCTCTCTAGTCATCATATTATAATCTGCATGTAAACCTACAGGTCTCTAGTCATTATATTATAATCTGCATGTAAACCTACAGGTCTCTCTAGTCATTATATTATAATCTACATGTAAATCTACAGGTCTCTAGTCATTATATTATAATCTGCATGTAAAACTACAGGTCTCTAGTCATTATATTATAATCTGCATGTAAACCTACAGGTCTCTCTAGTCATTATATTATAATCTACATGTAAACCTACAGGTCTCTCTAGTCATTATATTATAATCTGCATGTAAACCTACAGGTCTCTAGTCATTATATTATAATCTGCATGTGAACCTACAGGTCTCTAGTCATTATATTATAATCTACATGTAAACCTACAGGTCTCTCTAGTCATTATATTATAATCTGTATGTAAACCTACAGGTCTCTCTAGTCATTATATTATAATCTGCATGTAAACCTACAGGTCTCTAGTCATTATATTATAATCTGCATGTAAACCTACAGGTCTCTCTAGTCATTATATTATAATCTGCATGTAAACCTACAGGTCTCTCTAGTCATTATATTATAATCTACATGTAAACCTACAGGTCTCTCTAGTCATTATATTATAATCTACATGTAAACCTACAGGTCTCTCTAGTCATTATATTATAATCTACATGTAAACCTAAAGGTCTCTCTAGTCATTATATTATAATCTGTATGTAAACCTACAGGTCTCTAGTCATTATATTATAATCTGCATGTAAACCTACAGGTCTCTAGTCATTATATTATAATCTGCATGTAAACCTACAGGTCTCTCTAGTCATTATATTATAATCTACATGTAAACCTACAGGTCTCTCTAGTCATTATATTATAATCTGTATGTAAACCTACAGGTCTCTAGTCATTATATTATAATCTGTATGTAAACCTACAGGTCTCTAGTCATTATATTATAATCTGTAGGTAAACCTACAGGTCTCTCTAGTCATTATATTATAATCTACATGTAAACCTACAGGTCTCTAGTCATTATATTATAATCTACATGTAAACCTACAGGTCTCTAGTCATTATATTATAATCTGTATGTAAACCTACAGGTCTCTAGTCATTATATTATAATCTGTATGTAAACCTACAGGTCTCTAGTCATTATATTATAATCTACATGTAAACCTACAGGTCTCTAGTCATTATATTATAATCTGCATGTAAACCTACAGGTCTCTAGTCATTATATTATAATCTGCATGTAAACCTACAGGTCTCTAGTCATTATATTATAATCTACATGTAAACCTACAGGTCTCTCTAGTCATTATATTATAATCTGCATGTAAACCTACAGGTCTCTAGTCATTATATTATAATCTGCATGTAAACCTACAGGTCTCTAGTCATTATATTATAATCTACATGTAAACCTACAGGTCTCTCTAGTCATTATATTATAATCTGCATGTAAACCTACAGGTCTCTAGTCATTATATTATAATCTGTATGTAAACCTACAGGTCTCTAGTCATTATATTATAATCTACATGTAAACCTACAGGTCTCTCTAGTCATTATATTATAATCTACATGTAAATCTACAGGTCTCTCTAGTCATTATATTATAATCTGCATGTAAACCTACAGGTCTCTAGTCATTATATTATAATCTACATGTAAACCTACAGGTCTCTAGTCATTATATTATAATCGACATGTAAACCTACAGGTCTCTCTAGTCATTATATTATAATCTGTATGTAAATCTACAGGTCTCTCTAGTCATTATATTATAATCTGCATGTAAACCTACAGGTCTCTCTAGTCATTATATTATAATCTGCATGTAAACCTACAGGTCTCTCTAGTCATTATATTATAATCTACATGTAAACCTACAGGTCTCTAGTCATTATATTATAATCTACATGTAAACCTACAGGTCTCTAGTCATTATATTATAATCTGCATGTAAACCTACAGGTCTCTCTAGTCATTATATTATAATCTACATGTAAACCTACAGGTCTCTAGTCATTATATTATAATCTGCATGTAAACCTACAGGTCTCTCTAGTCATTATATTATAATCTGCATGTAAACCTACAGGTCTCTAGTCATTATATTATAATCTGCATGTAAACCTACAGGTCTCTAGTCATTATATTATAATCTGCATGTAAACCTACAGGTCTCTCTAGTCATTATATTATAATCTGCATGTAAACCTACAGGTCTCTCTAGTCATTATATTATAATCTGCATGTAAACCTACAGGTCTCTCTAGTCATTATATTATAATCTGCATGTAAAGCTACAGGTCTCTAGTCATTATATTATAATCTGCATGTAAACCTACAGGTCTCTCTAGTCATTATATTATAATCTACATGTAAACCTACAGGTCTCTAGTCATTATATTATAATCTGCATGTAAACCTACAGGTCTCTAGTCATTATATTATAATCTACATGTAAACCTACAGGTCTCTAGTCATTATATTATAATCTGCATGTAAACCTACAGGTCTCTAGTCATTATATTATAATCTACATGTAAACCTACAGGTCTCTAGTCATTATATTATAATCTGCATGTAAACCTACAGGTCTCTCTAGTCATTATATTATAATCTGTATGTAAACCTACAGGTCTCTAGTCATTATATTATAATCTGCATGTAAACCTACAGGTCTCTAGTCATTATATTATAATCTGTATGTAAACCTACAGGTCTCTCTAGTCATTATATTATAATCTGTATGTAAACCTACAGGTCTCTAGTCATTATATTATAATCTGCATGTAAACCTACAGGTCTCTAGTCATTATATTATAATCTGCATGTAAACCTACAGGTCTCTCTAGTCATTATATTATAATCTGCATGTAAACCTACAGGTCTCTCTAGTCATTATATTATAATCTGCATGTAAACCTACAGGTCTCTCTAGTCATTATATTATAATCTGCATGTAAACCTACAGGTCTCTAGTCATTATATTATAATCTGCATGTAAACCTACAGGTCTCTCTAGTCATTATATTATAATCTGTATGTAAACCTACAGGTCTCTCTAGTCATTATATTATAATCTGTATGTAAACCTACAGGTCTCTAGTCATTATATTATAATCTACATGTAAACCTACAGGTCTCTAGTCATTATATTATAATCTACATGTAAACCTACAGGTCTCTCTAGTCATTATATTATAATCTGCATGTAAACCTACAGGTCTCTAGTCATTATATTATAATCTGTATGTAAACCTACAGGTCTCTAGTCATTATATTATAATCTACATGTAAACCTACAGGTCTCTCTAGTCATTATATTATAATCTACATGTAAACCTACAGGTCTCTCTAGTCATTATATTATAATCTGTATGTAAACCTACAGGTCTCTCTAGTCATTATATTATAATCTGCATGTAAACCTACAGGTCTCTAGTCATTATATTATAATCTGCATGTAAACCTACAGGTCTCTCTAGTCATTATATTATAATCTGCATGTAAACCTACAGGTCTCTCTAGTCATTATATTATAATCTACATGTAAACCTACAGGTCTCTCTAGTCATTATATTATAATCTACATGTAAACCTACAGGTCTCTCTAGTCATTATATTATAATCTACATGTAAACCTACAGGTCTCTCTAGTCATTATATTATAATCTGTATGTAAACCTACAGGTCTCTAGTCATTATATTATAATCTGCATGTAAACCTACAGGTCTCTAGTCATTATATTATAATCTGCATGTAAACCTACAGGTCTCTCTAGTCATTATATTATAATCTACATGTAAACCTACAGGTCTCTCTAGTCATTATATTATAATCTGTATGTAAACCTACAGGTCTCTAGTCATTATATTATAATCTGTATGTAAACCTACAGGTCTCTAGTCATTATATTATAATCTGTAGGTAAACCTACAGGTCTCTCTAGTCATTATATTATAATCTACATGTAAACCTACAGGTCTCTAGTCATTATATTATAATCTACATGTAAACCTACAGGTCTCTAGTCATTATATTATAATCTGTATGTAAACCTACAGGTCTCTAGTCATTATATTATAATCTGTATGTAAACCTACAGGTCTCTAGTCATTATATTATAATCTACATGTAAACCTACAGGTCTCTAGTCATTATATTATAATCTGCATGTAAACCTACAGGTCTCTAGTCATTATATTATAATCTGCATGTAAACCTACAGGTCTCTAGTCATTATATTATAATCTACATGTAAACCTACAGGTCTCTCTAGTCATTATATTATAATCTGCATGTAAACCTACAGGTCTCTAGTCATTATATTATAATCTGCATGTAAACCTACAGGTCTCTAGTCATTATATTATAATCTACATGTAAACCTACAGGTCTCTCTAGTCATTATATTATAATCTGCATGTAAACCTACAGGTCTCTAGTCATTATATTATAATCTGTATGTAAACCTACAGGTCTCTAGTCATTATATTATAATCTACATGTAAACCTACAGGTCTCTCTAGTCATTATATTATAATCTACATGTAAACCTACAGGTCTCTCTAGTCATTATATTATAATCTGCATGTAAACCTACAGGTCTCTAGTCATTATATTATAATCTACATGTAAACCTACAGGTCTCTAGTCATTATATTATAATCTACATGTAAACCTACAGGTCTCTCTAGTCATTATATTATAATCTGTATGTAAACCTACAGGTCTCTCTAGTCATTATATTATAATCTGCATGTAAACCTACAGGTCTCTCTAGTCATTATATTATAATCTGCATGTAAACCTACAGGTCTCTCTAGTCATTATATTATAATCTACATGTAAACCTACAGGTCTCTAGTCATTATATTATAATCTACATGTAAACCTACAGGTCTCTAGTCATTATATTATAATCTGCATGTAAACCTACAGGTCTCTCTAGTCATTATATTATAATCTACATGTAAACCTACAGGTCTCTAGTCATTATATTATAATCTGCATGTAAACCTACAGGTCTCTCTAGTCATTATATTATAATCTGCATGTAAACCTACAGGTCTCTAGTCATTATATTATAATCTGCATGTAAACCTACAGGTCTCTCTAGTCATTATATTATAATCTACATGTAAACCTACAGGTCTCTCTAGTCATCATATTATAATCTGCATGTAAACCTACAGGTCTCTAGTCATTATATTATAATCTGCATGTAAACCTACAGGTCTCTCTAGTCATTATATTATAATCTACATGTAAATCTACAGGTCTCTAGTCATTATATTATAATCTGCATGTAAAACTACAGGTCTCTAGTCATTATATTATAATCTGCATGTAAACCTACAGGTCTCTCTAGTCATTATATTATAATCTACATGTAAACCTACAGGTCTCTCTAGTCATTATATTATAATCTGCATGTAAACCTACAGGTCTCTAGTCATTATATTATAATCTGCATGTGAACCTACAGGTCTCTAGTCATTATATTATAATCTACATGTAAACCTACAGGTCTCTCTAGTCATTATATTATAATCTGTATGTAAACCTACAGGTCTCTCTAGTCATTATATTATAATCTGCATGTAAACCTACAGGTCTCTAGTCATTATATTATAATCTGCATGTAAACCTACAGGTCTCTCTAGTCATTATATTATAATCTGCATGTAAACCTACAGGTCTCTCTAGTCATTATATTATAATCTACATGTAAACCTACAGGTCTCTCTAGTCATTATATTATAATCTACATGTAAACCTACAGGTCTCTCTAGTCATTATATTATAATCTACATGTAAACCTAAAGGTCTCTCTAGTCATTATATTATAATCTGTATGTAAACCTACAGGTCTCTAGTCATTATATTATAATCTGCATGTAAACCTACAGGTCTCTAGTCATTATATTATAATCTGCATGTAAACCTACAGGTCTCTCTAGTCATTATATTATAATCTACATGTAAACCTACAGGTCTCTCTAGTCATTATATTATAATCTGTATGTAAACCTACAGGTCTCTAGTCATTATATTATAATCTGTATGTAAACCTACAGGTCTCTAGTCATTATATTATAATCTGTAGGTAAACCTACAGGTCTCTCTAGTCATTATATTATAATCTACATGTAAACCTACAGGTCTCTAGTCATTATATTATAATCTACATGTAAACCTACAGGTCTCTAGTCATTATATTATAATCTGTATGTAAACCTACAGGTCTCTAGTCATTATATTATAATCTGTATGTAAACCTACAGGTCTCTAGTCATTATATTATAATCTACATGTAAACCTACAGGTCTCTAGTCATTATATTATAATCTGCATGTAAACCTACAGGTCTCTAGTCATTATATTATAATCTGCATGTAAACCTACAGGTCTCTAGTCATTATATTATAATCTACATGTAAACCTACAGGTCTCTCTAGTCATTATATTATAATCTGCATGTAAACCTACAGGTCTCTAGTCATTATATTATAATCTGCATGTAAACCTACAGGTCTCTAGTCATTATATTATAATCTACATGTAAACCTACAGGTCTCTCTAGTCATTATATTATAATCTGCATGTAAACCTACAGGTCTCTAGTCATTATATTATAATCTGTATGTAAACCTACAGGTCTCTAGTCATTATATTATAATCTACATGTAAACCTACAGGTCTCTCTAGTCATTATATTATAATCTACATGTAAATCTACAGGTCTCTCTAGTCATTATATTATAATCTGCATGTAAACCTACAGGTCTCTAGTCATTATATTATAATCTACATGTAAACCTACAGGTCTCTAGTCATTATATTATAATCGACATGTAAACCTACAGGTCTCTCTAGTCATTATATTATAATCTGTATGTAAATCTACAGGTCTCTCTAGTCATTATATTATAATCTGCATGTAAACCTACAGGTCTCTCTAGTCATTATATTATAATCTGCATGTAAACCTACAGGTCTCTCTAGTCATTATATTATAATCTACATGTAAACCTACAGGTCTCTAGTCATTATATTATAATCTACATGTAAACCTACAGGTCTCTAGTCATTATATTATAATCTGCATGTAAACCTACAGGTCTCTCTAGTCATTATATTATAATCTACATGTAAACCTACAGGTCTCTAGTCATTATATTATAATCTGCATGTAAACCTACAGGTCTCTCTAGTCATTATATTATAATCTGCATGTAAACCTACAGGTCTCTAGTCATTATATTATAATCTGCATGTAAACCTACAGGTCTCTCTAGTCATTATATTATAATCTACATGTAAACCTACAGGTCTCTCTAGTCATCATATTATAATCTGCATGTAAACCTACAGGTCTCTAGTCATTATATTATAATCTGCATGTAAACCTACAGGTCTCTCTAGTCATTATATTATAATCTGCATGTAAAACTACAGGTCTCTAGTCATTATATTATAATCTGCATGTAAACCTACAGGTCTCTCTAGTCATTATATTATAATCTACATGTAAATCTACAGGTCTCTAGTCATTATATTATAATCTGCATGTAAAACTACAGGTCTCTAGTCATTATATTAGAATCTGCATGTAAACCTACAGGTCTCTCTAGTCATTATATTATAATCTACATGTAAACCTACAGGTCTCTCTAGTCATTATATTATAATCTGCATGTAAACCTACAGGTCTCTAGTCATTATATTATAATCTGCATGTGAACCTACAGGTCTCTAGTCATTATATTATAATCTGCATGTAAACCTACAGGTCTCTAGTCATTATATTATAATCTGCATGTAAACCTACAGGTCTCTCTAGTCATTATATTATAATCTGCATGTAAACCTACAGGTCTCTAGTCATTATATTATAATCTACATGTAAACCTACAGGTCTCTAGTCATTATATTATAATCTACATGTAAACCTACAGGTCTCTCTAGTCATTATATTATAATCTGCATGTAAACCTACAGGTCTCTAGTCATTATATTATAATCTGCATATAAACCTACAGGTCTCTAGTCATTATATTATAATCTACATGTAAACCTACAGGTCTCTCTAGTCATTATATTATAATCTGCATGTAAACCTACAGGTCTCTCTAGTCATTATATTATAATCTGCATGTAAACCTACAGGTCTCTAGTCATTATATTATAATCTACATGTAAACCTACAGGTCTCTAGTCATTATATTATAATCTACATGTAAACCTACAGGTCTCTAGTCATTATATTATAATCTGCATGTAAACCTACAGGTCTCTAGTCATTATATTATAATCTACATGTAAACCTACAGGTCTCTAGTCATTATATTATAATCTACATGTAAACATACAGGTCTCTCAAGTTCAAGTTCTTTAATAGTTGTCATACAGAAGTACAGAATACTTTCATACAAAATGCTTCTTACTGTTACGCTCCAGAGACTGTGCTAGACAAGATAGTATCAAATAACATAATATAGCATGTAATTTAGAAGAAGAAAAATGAGGTCACAGTGTTCGGTATAGACATATGTACAATGTTCTGAGTTACCATATAATATAAAATACTATGCAGTGTACTAATGTACAGTACTATCTAGTGCAAAGCAGAAATGGGATGAGGTACAATTTTAGGTACAATTTACAGTAAGGTGTACGAGTTGTAGTGCAATCCTTCATCAATAAATATAAAGTGTGGGGAGTGGGTGCTACAGTGTGTTTGTTTAAAGTGAGTGTGTGCGTGTGGATGTGTGTGCTATGTGCGTTTGGTGGTTGTTGTTGTGTAGTGTTCATTCATTGTTCGTTTAGCAGCCTGATGGCCTGGGGATAGAAGCTTCTTCTGAGTCTTTCTGGTCTCTAGTCATTATATTATAATCTGCATGTAATCCTACAGGTCTCTAGTCATTATATTATAATCTGCATGTAAACCTACAGGTCTCTAGTCATTATATTATAATCTGTATGTAAACCTACAGGTCTCTAGTCATTATATTATAATCTGTATGTAAACCTACAGGTCTCTCTAGTCATTATATTATAATCTGCATGTAAACCTACAGGTCTCTCTAGTCATTATATTATAATCTGCATGTAAACCTACAGGTCTCTCTAGTCATTATATTATAATCTACATGTAAACCTACAGGTCTCTAGTCATTATATTATAATCTACATGTAAACCTACAGGTCTCTAGTCATTATATTATAATCTGCATGTAAACCTACAGGTCTCTCTAGTCATTATATTATAATCTACATGTAAACCTACAGGTCTCTAGTCATTATATTATAATCTGCATGTAAACCTACAGGTCTCTCTAGTCATTATATTATAATCTGCATGTAAACCTACAGGTCTCTAGTCATTATATTATAATCTGCATGTAAACCTACAGGTCTCTCTAGTCATTATATTATAATCTACATGTAAACCTACAGGTCTCTCTAGTCATCATATTATAATCTGCATGTAAACCTACAGGTCTCTAGTCATTATATTATAATCTGCATGTAAACCTACAGGTCTCTCTAGTCATTATATTATAATCTACATGTAAATCTACAGGTCTCTAGTCATTATATTATAATCTGCATGTAAAACTACAGGTCTCTAGTCATTATATTATAATCTGCATGTAAACCTACAGGTCTCTCTAGTCATTATATTATAATCTACATGTAAACCTACAGGTCTCTCTAGTCATTATATTATAATCTGCATGTAAACCTACAGGTCTCTAGTCATTATATTATAATCTGCATGTGAACCTACAGGTCTCTAGTCATTATATTATAATCTGCATGTAAACCTACAGGTCTCTAGTCATTATATTATAATCTGCATGTAAACCTACAGGTCTCTCTAGTCATTATATTATAATCTGCATGTAAACCTACAGGTCTCTAGTCATTATATTATAATCTACATGTAAACCTACAGGTCTCTAGTCATTATATTATAATCTACATGTAAACCTACAGGTCTCTCTAGTCATTATATTATAATCTGCATGTAAACCTACAGGTCTCTAGTCATTATATTATAATCTGCATGTAAACCTACAGGTCTCTAGTCATTATATTATAATCTACATGTAAACCTACAGGTCTCTCTAGTCATTATATTATAATCTGCATGTAAACCTACAGGTCTCTCTAGTCATTATATTATAATCTGCATGTAAACCTACAGGTCTCTAGTCATTATATTATAATCTGCATGTAAACCTACAGGTCTCTATAGTCATTATATTATAATCTGCATGTAAACATACAGGTCTCTCAAGTTCAAGTTCTTTAATAGTTGTCATACAGAAGTACAGAATACTTTCATACAAAATGCTTCTTACTGTTACGCTCCAGAGACTGTGCTAGACAAGATAGTATCAAATAACATAATATAGCATGTAATTTAGAAGAAGAAAAATGAGGTCACAGTGTTCGGTATAGACATATGTACAATGTTCTGAGTTACCATATAATATAAAATACTATGCAGTGTACTAATGTACAGTACTATCTAGTGCAAAGCAGAAATGGGATGAGGTACAATTTTAGGTACAATTTACAGTAAGGTGTACGAGTTGTAGTGCAATCCTTCATCAATAAATATAAAGTGTGGGGAGTGGGTGCTACAGTGTGTTTGTTTAAAGTGAGTGTGTGCGTGTGGATGTGTGTGCTATGTGCGTTTGGTGGTTGTTGTTGTGTAGTGTTCATTCATTGTTCGTTTAGCAGCCTGATGGCCTGGGGATAGAAGCTTCTTCTGAGTCTTTCTGGTCTCTAGTCATTATATTATAATCTGCATGTAATCCTACAGGTCTCTAGTCATTATATTATAATCTGCATGTAAACCTACAGGTCTCTAGTCATTATATTATAATCTGTATGTAAACCTACAGGTCTCTAGTCATTATATTATAATCTGTATGTAAACCTACAGGACTCTATAGTCATTATATTATAATCTGCATGTAAACCTACAGGTCTCTAGTCATTATATTATAATCTGCATGTAAACCTACAGGTCTCTCTAGTCATTATATTATAATCTGCATGTAAACCTACAGGTCTCTAGTCATTATATTATAATCTCCATGTAAACCTACAGGTCTCTCTAGTCATTATATTATAATCTGCATGTAAACCTACAGGACTCTCTAGTCATTATATTATAATCTGCATGTAAACCTACAGGTCTCTAGTCATTATATTATAATCTGCATGTAAACCTACAGGTCTCTCTAGTCATTATATTATAATCTGCATGTAAACCTACAGGTCTCTAGTCATTATATTATAATCTGCATGTAAACCTACAGGTCTCTAGTCATTATATTATAATCTGCATGTAAACCTACAGGTCTCTAGTCATTATATTATAATCTGCATGTAAACCTACAGGTCTCTAGTCATTATATTATAATCTACATGTAAACCTACAGGTCTCTAGTCATTATATTATAATCTACATGTAAACCTACAGGTCTCTAGTCATTATATTATAATCTGCATGTAAACCTACAGGTCTCTCTAGTCATTATATTATAATCTGCATGTAAACCTACAGGTCTCTAGTCATTATATTATAATCTGTATGTAAACCTACAGGTCTCTAGTCATTATATTATAATCTGTATGTAAACCTACAGGACTCTCTAGTCATTATATTATAATCTGCATGTAAACCTACAGGTCTCTAGTCATTATATTATAATCTGCATGTAAACCTACAGGTCTCTAGTCATTATATTATAATCTGCATGTAAACCTACAGGACTCTAGTCATTATATTATAATCTGTATGTAAACCTACAGGTCTCTAGTCATTATATTATAATCTACATGTAAACCTACAGGTCTCTAGTCATTATATTATAATCTGTATGTAAACCTACAGGTCTCTAGTCATTATATTATAATCTGTATGTAAACCTACAGGTCTCTAGTCATTATATTATAATCTACATGTAAACCTACAGGTCTCTAGTCATTATATTATAATCTGCATGTAAACCTACAGGTCTCTAGTCATTATATTATAATCTGCATGTAAACCTACAGGTCTCTAGTCATTATATTATAATCTATATGTAAACCTACAGGTCGCTAGTCATTATATTATAATCTGCATGTAAACCTACAGGTCTCTAGTCATTATATTATAATCTGCATGTAAACCTACAGGTCTCTAGTCATTATATTATAATCTGTATGTAAACATACAGGTCTCTCTAGTCATTATATTATAATCTGCATGTAAACCTACAGGTCTCTAGTCATTATATTATAATCTACATGTAAACCTACAGGTCTCTCTAGTCATTATATTATAATCTGCATGTAAACATACAGGTCTCTCTAGTCATTATATTATAATCTGCATGTAAACCTACAGGTCTCTAGTCATTATATTATAATCTGCATGTAAACCTACAGGTCTCTCTAGTCATTATATTATAATCTGCATGTAAACCTACAGGTCTCTAGTCATTATATTATAATCTGCATGTAAACCTACAGGTCTCTCTAGTCATTATATTATAATCTGCATGTAAACCTACAGGTCTCTAGTCATTATATTATAATCTGCATGTAAACCTACAGGTCTCTAGTCATTATATTATAATCTGCATGTAAACCTACAGGTCTCTAGTCATTATATTATAATCTGCATGTAAACCTACAGGTCTCTCTAGTCATTATATTATAATCTGCATGTAAACATACAGGTCTCTCTAGTCATTATATTATAATCTGCATGTAAACCTACAGGTCTCTAGTCATTATATTATAATCTGCATGTAAACCTACAGGTCTCTAGTCATTATATTATAATCTGCATGTAAACCTACAGGTCTCTAGTCATTATATTATAATCTGCATGTAAACATACAGGTCTCTCTAGTCATTATATTATAATCTACATGTAAACCTACAGGTCTCTAGTCATTATATTATAATCTGCATGCCATCAAGGACAGATTGTCTGTATGAAAGTAATGTTTTTCCCCCCAGATTTATCGCCAAATATGGAGTGAGTGTGTCTCCGGTCTATATTTTGGCATCAATCCGATGTCACTGTGTTGTAGCCCGTACATAGTGTGAACACGTGGCCAGATGTTGAGTGTTTATCGTAGCGCCGCCACAATGGGTCAATTGGTGCCATAGTTTGTGTCCCAGTAGTGTTTAATTGGGATTATAATATTCCAAAATGGACAAAAGGTTTTCAATGTATAGATGAGTTTCCTGCATATAGGCTATCCAAAGAGAGGATGAAGGAGATGTTTAATTAATTTCATTGAAATGTCTAATTTGAACTCCATTTATATAATAGATACAACATAATTTATTTGATTAAATTGTTACATTAAAAGTACTTGTGCTCAATTATAAAAAGCACAAAATCACTAATACATAATATGCCTCAGTAATTGATTGGTAATTCAACCATGTTAGCCTATAATAACTTGTAACGTGAGTAACTTAGTAACCAAGCGACCACTGAGCAGAGCTGGTGCACACTTACTTCTGCTAAACCTTTTCACTTTTACATTTTTAATAATTCCAGATGTTTTTCAATCTATTTCCAGTTGCTGAGACAGCAATGGCGACTACCTCCCATCCATGGGTATATATCATGTCCAGTATAATTATATATATACATACAGGCTAATAACACACACTACACCGAGGCTACCGTCACAGTAAGGTACAGTACAGGAGGTGCAGCGTTTCTCACCGGGATCGATTTCTGGAATATTGGCTTGATAATCGGCTCCGACGCGCATTCCCACATCTGCAAAATGTGAAACACGCTCATTAGCCTGGACATGTTCTTTGTGAAACAACAACACTGGACACGTTATTTGTGAAATAACAACATGAGTGCAGCAGCGGGTGTCCGACTGGTGTCGGGGGTTCGAGGCTCTACCGTTATTACCGCGCTGCTCCGCGTCGCTGCCGCCGCTCTCATCAGAGACATGACCGTTAGACGAGCGACCCTTCCCCAAGTACTCCGACCCTTTATCCATCATGCCGGGCATTTCCCCCCGCGATTTGTAGACAATGTAAAGATAAGTAATAATTATTATATATATATATGCATGCAATGTAGTAGAACGTTATTGCTTTATTCAGCAGACCGTCCATCTACCGTCCTGTGCCTCTGTAGCAATAAGACTTCCGGTCGGGGTTTTTCAAAATAAAAGAACGACCCACATAAGTCTAAAGCAGTATTTTACACATAAAAACAACACACCACTAAAGCATTAAAAGCAACGTATGTGTAACGGGTGTGTCTATCCTCTGGCCGAACTAACGTTAAGGTTATTAAGCCTGCGGCCGCACTTTATTTAAAAACAGCCAATCAAATCCCCATCAATGGAAAATTAACCCACCCATTAGTCCTTGTGCAAGACTAGAAAGAGGGGATCTTTGATTAAACACCTGCTATCAGAAGAATACAGTCAGAAAAAAAGTTTTTACTTTTACTTTTTAGTACTTGAGTACATTTAAAAGTAGAAACTTTTAGACTTTTTGTGTGTGTTTTTAGCCAGATACTGATGACTTTTACTTGAGTAAGATTTTGAGACACTACCCATACTTTCACTTAAGTATAATCTCTGGGTACTATTTACACCCCTGATTGTGTCTATAAAACATGTCGGGTGTAACTGAGGGGTACAATTCCCTGACTGTATTACTAGATATGATACTTACTACCACTACCTTTGTACTTAATATTCGGCCACCCAGTACACGGCATAAATATATTATGATGAACACTGTCACGTAGATGAAACGGATCCAACACAAATGTACGAATTAGAAATAGGTCTTTATTTCTACACAGCGATGGTGTGTAGAGCAAGCACTTAATCAAATCAATCACATTTATGAATGGAATTAGTATGCACTTTTATGGCAAGAGTACTCGTCGGTATATCAATAGAGAATGTCCAATCTCTGAAGGCGCAGGTGGTACATATACGACCTGGAATAGTTTAAGGAATAACAGCAATGATACTTTAATGATTATATACTGGACACACTAGGGGGGGTTAATCCGGTCGCTTGTAAGCCGACAGGAGTAGGAAGGGGGGGGGGGTAGAATCCGGCTGCCTCATCCGGCCAAGGGTATCCCAGGTGAACCCACTGTAGTGCCGTTCAATGCGCCGGCGATCCTTGGACCACAGATGAAAGCAGGTGGATTCTTTGTGGGCCGGCGTCCTCCGGTCCACGGAGGAGAGACGTGAAGCGACCTCGTCTTGCAGAGCGTCTCCTCACCTTGCGTCCTCTCCAGGGGGGGGGGTTCCAACACACGGCAGTATCGGGGGTCTTTATCCATGGAATAATCAATGTATACAAAGCATAATCCGTGCCTGGGAAGGCGGGCTGTCGTCGGTAGAATAATCCGGTATACAGGTCCACTCGCTCGTCGGCTCTGGGGCTCCTCGGGTGCAGCTTCACGTGGGGTCAACCACCCTGGATAAGCAGCCAGTTCTCTGCCCGAAACGATGGGGTACTGACTACGGTAGTATTCTCACCGCACGAAGCACTATATATTAACAGACTATTATTAGCTTAATAGACTACGTCCAACTCGACGATATAGTGCCAAATATGACTATTCAAATATTAATATACACGATGTCTCAATACCGATGGTAGGCGAACTTGGCCTTACTCCCACACGTGGCGTCGCGGGGAGGCTTTACGTCTGTGACTCTATTGGAGGGTAAGAAACTGGACTGAAAAGGAAGTCCTACTTTAGTAGCGCAGTATATATACGCACTATGAACAAATAGTCCCATTAGTGGTGCGGTAGTCAGATTCCTACGCGGAACTAGGACTTGTTCGTACATGTGGAGCGGTACGTTTGAACTGGGTCTGAGGGGTATGGCAGCCTGGCACCAAGGTCTCGACCAATAGTAGAATGGAGACTATTATGGGATGTTCAGTAGGCTAGAATGGATATTCAATGCATATTGTACAAGGAATATACAAGGGATATCAGGGAATATTAGAGAATATACAAATACAATTAAATATATATATATAAATAAATATATATATTCGGTTTAATCTGGCCCTTCACAACAGCCACCCCCTGATTGGTCCCAGACCTAATCAGTTAAACAGAGACAGATTAATCGCGTTGTCTATTTACACATAAGGGTTTGCTGTAGGGGTCAGTCAACTTCACAAAGTCATAGGGTTATAGGGTCATGGTCATCATCGATTGTGTCTGGGAGTCGGGGCAGTTCTATGAGCCTCGCCACGGGACGGGTGTAAGTGCGACCCTGGACGAGCACTTCAGCTGCTCGGACCTTGCCGTCGGCACCGGTGATCACTTTGCTTACGCGGCCGGCCTTCCCTGCTCCGTAGTCAGGGGCTTGTGTCTGTAGTGAAGCGAATCTGTTTTGAATCGCCACACCAATCCCAGGGTCATCTCCTGGGCTTCTCCCGGGATTGTAGCCATCCAGGTCTCGCTGCTGGCTGCCTTGTCCTCGGAGGAGAGGCTGCGCAGTACTTGCGGATCGCTGCTGGCCCACTGCCTGAGATCAAAGCCGCCTTTGATCAATGAGGCGCGGAGTTTAATCAGGAGAGCCTCGGCTTCTTCCTGGGTTGAAAGGCTTTGTAGACAGTTGTCTACGTAGAAGCTGTTCTTTACGCTGTGTCGGACCTCTTCGTCCGCTGCTGGGTCCTCTGCTACATGTTTCTGTAGTGCAAATGTAGCACAGCAGGGGCTGCACGTCGTTCCGAAGGGGAGGACTTCCCATTGGTAGATGGCTGGGTGCTCATCTCCTGGCTTCTCTCTCCATAGGAACCGTAACAGGGGCTTGTCCGCCTCTACTAATCTCACCTGCAGGAACATTCCTTTAATGTCCCCGCTGATGGCCACCTTTTCCTGGCGGAAGCGGAGTAGAACGCCGAGTAGGGAGGGGCCGAGTGTGGGACCGGGCAGTAACTCTTTATTCAGATTTTGGGATCCGATCTGGTAGCTGCAGTTAAATACTATGCGGTCTTTACCGTTGTGATGGACCTTGTGGTGAGGCACGTACCACGATTCAGTGGTCTGGTCAGCCTCTTTAATGTCCATCTTTGTGACGTGTCCCGCTGTGATGAGCTTCTCAATCTCAGCGCGGTATACACTCTCTTGGGCGGGGTTCTTGGCTAAGCGCCGCTCCGTGTTCAGCAGGTACCGTTCTGTGGCGTCTGTCTTGGCGTGGAAAGTAGGCATTCCTTCTCGCCGCAGGAGTGGCGTGGCGTATCTCAACACGCCATTGACCGGGACTCTCTTGGTCCCTGTCTCGAGGAGGTGAATGGCGTAAATGTCATCTTTAGAGCGAATGTCTTTCTTTCCGTTCTTAAAGGGCATTTGTTCCAAGGTCCATAACCGCTCTACGTGTTGCAGGAGTGCGGTTTCTCCCTCTGTGACTCGGGAGTGGAGACATCTAGTGGCTGTACTTCGGTTGAGAGATTTGGCGAGCGGGCCTTGGAGAGTCCATCCCAAACGGGTCTCGACTGCTGCAGGACAGCCTCGGGGTCCGGTATGAACCCGGTCTATCGGGACAATGAGGTCTGCATGGTCAGAGCCTATCAACAGGGTCGGCATAGCATTGTCTATGAGCGGGATCGGTAACTTGCGCAGATGTGCATATTTCTCCATCAGCTTGGCGACGGGGTATGTGTACCGCGACAGTCCTATTTCTTGGCTGGTGAAAGCGTCTGTAATCTGGTACCGTCGCTCAGGCTGGCCGCTTGCTGCGATAGAGAATGAGACATTCTCGCCCTTTATCGTCTTCAAATCTCGTCTTATTGTCCGAATTGTCATTTGGGTTTCGCTTCCCCGCAGCCCTAGCTGGGCCGCAGCGGAGGCGAGCAGAAGGGTCTTCTCTGACCCATCATCGAGGACGGCGTAAGTGTCCAGGACTTTATTCTGGTAGCTTAGTGTCACACGCACTACTTTTAGGAGTACTCGGGCTCCACTGCTGCTGGCGGGATCGATGTACATGACGCTCGCTTTGCTGCTGGATGGTGCGGGTGAAGGGCGCCGTCTGTTACTGTCGTGAAGTATGTCCAGATGGGCTCCATCGCACTTGGTGCACCTTTTCTTTAAGCGGCATTCGGCTGCCATGTGTGAACGCGCACAGCGAAAACAGCGCTTGTTGGACTTTATCCATTGACTTGCTTCCTCCGCGTTCAGCTTGGGGAAGGAGTCACATTGCGCTAGCCAGTGTTCTTTCTCACAGTAGGGGCACACTATCTTCCACTTCTCCGTTCTGGAGGGGGTACTGTGGCTCCTGCTGCTCGGTACTGACTCCGATTGGTGCATCACAGTCACCGATCTTCTTCCATCATTTAGTCGTCTGGTTCCTTCTCTGGAGCCAGGGGTGCTCCGTCCGAATGTATCTAGCCGTAGGCTGCTGACTTCTCTCGCCAGGAAGTCTGCTAGATCGAGGAGGTTCGGTTCGGGGCCATTCGGGTCTCGGTGGTCCCTCTGTCGCCTAAAACGCTCCTGTCGAGCGGGCGGCAGCTTCTCCAAGATCCTTTCCACATTTGAGTTGGCGTAAAGTTCATGCCTCCCCTTCTCTCTCTGCGCTCCCAACATCCCTACCAGGGACTGCACTCTGATGGACAGGTCGTCCAGTGCTCGATTGTCTATTGCTGGGGGTAAGCGGTCGATGTGTCGGATCTCCTGGATCACGTAATCCCATATGCGCCCATACCTCTGGTCCAATGCTACCAGCGCTGCTGTGTATGGGGTGGTGGAAGTCGCGTAGGCGAGCGCTATATTATGTGCGCGGGGTACCTTTAAGTGCTTCAGTAGGATGGCGTATTTGTGGCGTTCATCCAATACATCCACCAACATGGTCTCCAGACACATGCGGAGTTCTGTATACTGGGCCCGGTTCTCTTGGGTGAAGTCGGGTACCATAGGCGTGCCAATGTATGACGCTGACTGTGGATACATCGGCGAGCGTTGGGGGAGAGGCCTCCTAGGCGAGTCTCCTCCCGCTCCTTGGTATGGGCTGGTACCGGCAGTGTACCATGGCCCGCTTGTCCAGGTGCTGTTCCTCGGTGCGGGTCGTGCGTCGTGCTCACCCGTGTATAGAGTCGGGGGTCTGTAGCGCAGCTCCGCGGGAGTATAGCCTGGGCTGTACCGGACCTCCTGGTCCGGTAGAGTACTGTGCTGTCGTCGGGCGTGGTTCTCCTCCTCTTCCTCTTCGTCTTCAGTTAGGTCATCCAGTGCTTGTAGTCTCTGGTTTAGCCTCTCCACAGGATATGCTGCTCCTTCCCGGTTGCTAGGTCTCGCTTGGACCGGTGGGGGGAGGTGGTCTGTGGGGGGTATAGACCTCGTCTGTTGGTCAAGTTCAGGGTTGTTTACTCGGCTAGGGGATGCCGCCCTGGAGGTGTGTCTAGACGAGTTCCTGGAGCCTCTGGCGGAGGGAGAGGGTGTTGTCCGTCTGATCAGCTGTTCTATTAGTTGCGCTTGCTGTCTGTCGCGCTCTGCGTCCCGTAGGGCACCAGCAGCTGCTCGCTGGCTGTCTGCTCGGTCTCGGGCCACATTCTCTTCTCTCTGAATGCGTCTTAGTTCTAGACGTATATGCTCTTCTTCGCTCCGCTGCTGGATCTGCAGTCGGTCGCGTTCAGCAGCGGCGTTCAGGCTGATGAGGAAGGCCTGCTGTAGGGTCCTCTCTGCCTCGCTGGGAGAAGGCGGTTGTATAGGGGAGCCTTCCCTCGGGGTACTCCTTGCGGAGCCTTGGAGCTCTATCTCCACGGTGCTCTCCCCGTCTTCTTCCGTGCCGAGTTCTCTCTCGGTAGCGTTGTATTCCTCCCGGGACTCATCGGGGACTACTTCTTCAGTACTGGCGGGGTGTGAAGTCATGTCTGGTTCCCACTGGTCCCCACCGTGAACTTGGTCAGTTACATTAGAGCCCGTAGGGGCCTCTATGGTCGGGGTAGTCTGGGCGTTGGGGTTAGACATACTTTTACTTTCTAGTTTTACCGCGTTTACTGTTAGTAGAAGACTAGGTTGTTGACTGACAGCGTAAGCCTCTAAGTACTGAGGGAGCCGTCGTTCGCGCTGCGGGCGTTGGTTAGGAGGATCGTTTCGTGGAGTGTTCATCATAGGCCATTTCAATATTAATAACACTATATTAATATTACACTAATTACCATCCGGTTCGAAGGACCAATTGTAACTGAGGGGTACAATTCCCTGACTGTATTACTAGATATGATACTTACTACCACTACCTTTGTACTTAATATTCGGCCACCCAGTACACGGCATAAATATATTATGATGAACACTGTCACGTAGATGAAACGGATCCAACACAAATGTACGAATTAGAAATAGGTCTTTATTTCTACACAGCGATGGTGTGTAGAGCAAGCACTTAATCAAATCAATCACATTTATGAATGGAATTAGTATGCACTTTTATGGCAAGAGTACTCGTCGGTATATCAATAGAGAATGTCCAATCTCTGAAGGCGCAGGTGGTACATATACGACCTGGAATAGTTTAAGGAATAACAGCAATGATACTTTAATGATTATATACTGGACACACTAGGGGGGGTTAATCCGGTCGCTTGTAAGCCGACAGGAGTAGGAAGGGGGGGGGGGTAGAATCCGGCTGCCTCATCCGGCCAAGGGTATCCCAGGTGAACCCACTGTAGTGCCGTTCAATGCGCCGGCGATCCTTGGACCACAGATGAAAGCAGGTGGACTCTTTGTGGGCCGGCGTCCTCCGGTCCACGGAGGAGAGACGTGAAGCGACCTCGTCTTGCAGAGCGTCTCCTCACCTTGCGTCCTCTCCAGGGGGGGGGGTTCCAACACACGGCAGTGTCGGGGGTCTTTATCCATGGAATAATCAATGTATACAAAGCATAATCCGTGCCTGGGAAGGCGGGCTGTCGTCGGTAGAATAATCCGGTATACAGGTCCACTCGCTCGTCGGCTCTGGGGCTCCTCGGGTGCAGCTTCACGTGGGGTCAACCACCCTGGATAAGCAGCCAGTTCTCTGCCCGAAACGATGGGGTACTGACTACGGCAGTATTCTCACCGCACGAAGCACTATATATTAACAGACTATTATTAGCTTAATAGACTACGTCCAACTCGACGATATAGTGCCAAATATGACTATTCAAATATTAATATACACGATGTCTCAATACCGATGGTAGGCGAACTTGGCCTTACTCCCACACGTGGCGTCGCGGGGAGGCTTTACGTCTGTGACTCTATTGGAGGGTAAGAAACTGGACTGAAAAGGAAGTCCTACTTTAGTAGCGCAGTATATATACGCACTATGAACAAATAGTCCCATTAGTGGTGCGGTAGTCAGATTCCTACGCGGAACTAGGACTTGTTCGTACATGTGGAGCGGTACGTTTGAACTGGGTCTGAGGGGTATGGCAGCCTGGCACCAAGGTCTCGACCAATAGTAGAATGGAGACTATTATGGGATGTTCAGTAGGCTAGAATGGATATTCAATGCATATTGTACAAGGAATATACAAGGGATATCAGGGAATATTAGAGAATATACAAATACAATTAAATATATATATATAAATAAATATATATATTCGGTTTAATCTGGCCCTTCACAACATCGGGTTTTCATCGTTATTTCTTTTATTCGATATTTCCCTTCATAATTTATACATCCAGCCTGATGTTATCATTGGGAATGGGTCTGAGATCGCAAACGTCCAATACCGCCACCTAACGCCTTGCGGCCACTATTGCACTCCTTTTGAAACTATGTGGCTTGGTGTCTGGGCCGAGCTGCGGCGGGCGGGCGGGGTCTACAGTAACTACTCGGGCAAGACAAGGGGTTATAACGGATGCATCGACGAGGGTCACCCCCCCCCCGTTCATGTTCACGATTTATAGTGAAATGCAGTAAAACGCTGTTTGGCGGCGTTTCCTGGGATTACACAAAATTACTCTAAAACGAGTCATATTCACCACGGTATAAAACAGAAATGTATGGATGAAAAACATTTCAGTTTTTTGCATCTTGACCGGAAGAAACTCAATGACAATCGACTATTGTCATGTATGTTGTGTATGTCATAAAGTACAACAACGCCAGACTCAAGAAACTGTGTTCCCTTTGGCGCAATACATACAATTGTTAAGGGGATGCAGACCAGAGAAAGACGTTTGTCTTGTTTACATCAGGGTCCCCCATTTTCAATTCATATCGACATTTATGACATACAGGACATACATGACAGCTTTGGCTGTTTGTACGATGAAACAAAGAACTTCTAAGATATACATTAACTTGGATTTCAGTGATATTCAGCGGCTATGTCAGTGTTCTTAAAAGCTTGTAGTTGTGCATGTCATAAAAAAACAAACTTGCATCATTTGGGTATTTCTGAATGTTTTGGCATATGAGTCTATATAGGATGCATTTTTGTGTAATTGTTTGATCATAATACAGGACTAAGGAACATGGTATTTTTTTATTTCAAATTATATATATAGGACTATGTATAAAGAAACCATTTCTTCTTTCAGAAAGGCTGATATAAAGCTAATGTTTTGTGTAATTGTTATACTCATTGAGGACATTACATTTGTAGTATTAATCGTAGAATCATATCATATCAGTACCTTCAATAAAGAGTAGATCTGACTACTTTACTGAATTAGACCAGAGAAAGACTTTCGTCTGGTTTACATCAGGGTCCCCCATTTTTTATTCATATCGACATTTATGACACACAACATACATGACATTAGGGATTAATAAGAACGAGCCGCCTCGGAAGAAGACGGCCGCTGCTGCTGAAACCACCGCCTCGCGTCGCCTCGCTGGCTCTTCCGTGCGCGGTCACGTGGGCTTAGTGGCCAATCAGAGGAACCCGGAAACCGAACTGCGTTGTATTTGGCATAGACGCAACCCTAACCCTCTAACCCTAACCTGTCCAGTTCTGCGACTAGGGTGAAAGGTGTGACACTTGTTGTTCACGCGCTTAATAGTGATTGTTTTTTAAAAACAAACATGGATTATTGTAATGTGAGTCCAAGATGGGATACTGTCTGAGCTACTTTTTTGGCATATACATAAAATCTAGCCAACGCTATCCACAAACACACGTTAAAAAAAAGGGCTTTTTGACCAGAACTGCGACAAGCGTGACTCGAGGGTTAAACAATATGGCTTTCTGGAGAAGTGCTAACCTTACGGAGGGCATGGAGGAGGTCACTCCTGCATGGCTCTCAATGGAGCGAGCAGCCTGTCAGGGAACCTCTCTCCTAGCCCTGTTGAATAGCCCTGTCGAGATAAACAAATCACTATATGAAGGGAATTGTATAGTACATAGCTCCTTGAAGGTATGGAAACAGATTTAAACATACTTGAAAGCTCCAAATATGTATACAGACAGTCCAATCTGTGATAACCATGCCTTTAAATCCATCCACTATGGATCAAGGGTTTGCACAGTGGAAGGTGAAGGGTATAGGGTGCTTGAAGGACTTGTACCAAGGGGGCCAGTTTTGATCATTCGAACAACGGAGGGTCAAATATGATTTACCGCCGTCACCTTTTTCCGCTAACTACAGATACGGAACTTCGTAAGGACTCATGATTGATTGATTGATTGATTGATTGATTGAAAACTTTATTAACAGATTGCAGAATGGGTAAATACAGTACGGCTATGGGTCATGTAGATACATGCAGACATTCCTCAACATCAAGCACTGGAAACTATAATTAATGTTAGACCAGGTAGTAAAGGGGCGGTGTGTCAAAATGATACCACACACTTTTCAAGTGACAGAAAGATATAGGACTGAGTGGGAGTCAGAATTGGGGGCACCCCTCAATGAGGAATTTTGGGAAACAAATATTCACCGGTGTTCAGTAAATGTTAGGCATAATTTGATTAAATTTAAAGTGATACATAGGTTGCACTACTCAAAGGTGAAAGTAAATAAGATGTATCCTAGTGTATCAGCATTGTGTAACAAATGCAAAAGTCAACTCTGGTCTTGTCCCAACCTACACACGTTCTGGTCTGCTATATTTGATTTGTACTCAAAAAGCTTTTAACAAACAGTGGGAACCCTGCCCCTTAGTGGCCATACTGGGCTCTAGCGACGATGCTACTCTGTACTCTGGCAGTATATCTAGGTGCGGTGTTGGCTAAAAAGCTCATCTTGAGACTCTGGAAGTCTGATGCAGCACCCTCATTTGAAATGTGGATGAGAGAGCTGGGTGAGACCCTGTACTTAGAGAGGCTTAGATTTAATTTAAAAATACAGGACGGAGAAAGGTGTTTGATAAGAAGACATGGGGGCCGGTGTTGGATTACTTAAAGGGTCTGAGGGGGCATGAAGATTGTATATAAATTCACAGTGTTATTCTTGTAACACTAATGGCTGAATGTATATGCTGTACTCTGTTTTGTCTTTGCTTTTTGCCTTTTTCTATTGTTTTGGTCTTTTGGTCTCTTTCCTATTTTCCAGGAAGAATCTATATTATTTAGTTATCCTGTAAATTTGTATGTATAAATCCGCCAAATGATAGCATGTTTGTTGTTGTATGCCGCTGTAAAATCTTTTTTTTTAAGAAATAGAAAAATACGTTTTTTTGTGTGCATCAATATGGAATGTATCGAAAGCAGGGGCGTAACTGGGGGGGGGGGGGGGGGGGTAGTTTTGGATGATTCCAAGGGCCCGGCACTGGGGGGGGGGCCAACATTTTTTATTTTTTTATTTTTATTTTTTTATTTTTATTTTTTAACACTAGACAACACTCAGGTGTATGATTGATGCTCTCATTGATACTATGTTTGTTTCTGAAGTGTGTGTGTGTGTGTGTGTGTGTGTGTGTGTGTGTGTGTGTGTGTGTGTGTGTGTGTGTGTGTGTGTGTGTGTGTGTGTGTGTGTGTGTGTGTGTGTGTGTGTGAGATATATAGAGAGAGGGGGGTGAGAGAGATGAGGAAGGGGCAAGAGAGAAAGAGAGCTGGAAGAGTGTGTGTGTGAGAGAGAGAGGGGGGGGGTGATTACTCAGCCCTTGTGTGGGTGAATGTAACAAGTTCCTAACGTTTTCTTTCCCCTATTATTTCATGCACACTTTATTCATTGTTTTAAATTATTATTTTCTTTTAAGTTATTTTGTGCATCACTCTGTTTTGAATTTGATGCAAATTTGCAATGCATGAGGGTCATCCTTTTGGGTTAAATGGCTGCATAAAGCAAGCATTTGTTGACTCGCATGTTGATAAGAGTATTAAAACTTGGAACTTGAAAAAGATCTGTTTAAGGTAGAAAAAAAAGAGAAAAAAAATGTGATTCAGACTGTCCAGGTCCGCTCCCACCACAGAGCTTGCTTTTTTGACCAGTTTGTTTATTTTGTGTGTGTTGGTGTTGCCCCCCCAGCATACCACAGCGAAGAAGAGGGCACCAGCAACCACAGACTGGTAGAACATCTGCAGCAGTTTGCTGCAGACATTAAAAGACCTGAGCCTTCTCAGGAAGAACAGTCTACTCTGTCCCTTCCTGTAGGGCCTCGATGTTGTTCGTCCAGTCCAGTTTACTATCACTTGACCCAGGGTTGTTCCCAGCCTAGTGCGACTCAAGGTTCTTTGGTAGACTATTGCATTGGTCCATTCATTGAAGATGAACGCAATGCGACATCCTTTACTAGGCTCCCCCACCAACAGTGCAGGTGCTGAACTGCTGATCCGAACCATATTATGCGTTTTCATCAATAAATAAATGGCACACAAAAAATTCTCTCGCGCGCTAACGCGCACTCGCATTCGTTGGGGGCCCACTAATACATTCTATCATGGGGCCCAGAATCTACAGCTACGCCCCTGATCGAAAGTACCCTGAGATAAAAAGATATATAATATAAAAAAGAATAAGAAAAACGTTCCAAATTCAAACCAAATTGGCAGGATATGTCCAGATAGCAACCCAAAACATACCCTGAATTTTACAATTTTACAATTGTAAAACATACAATTTTATTTCAAATTGACCACTAAACGTTTTTGAAAGGTCAGAACTCCTACGCCATAAGTCAGATTTACACATAACTTGGTACAGACATACATCTATATTCACTCTACAAATTTGACTCAAGGAACCATAAAATCTGCCATATTGGATTTTCTGCTATTTGGGATTTTATGTAAAAGACAATTTTGACATCTCCTCCTAAACCATATGTCCGATTGCTACCATATTTGCTGTGGAACATTATTGGATGAAGCTTATTATAGTTAGTATAAGGATTGTTGATTTTTTTTGTTTTCACGATATTAACCAATGAACTTCAAGAAGGCGTGGCTCAGCACATAAATAGATGCAAGTTAACAACCGTTTGGCCAATCATCACCAAATATGCAGGATATGTCCAGATAACTACTCAAAACATACCTTATAAATTACATTCAAATGAAACACTAGGGGGCACTACAAATGCACAAAATGTGTGGGGAATAACACAAATTGGATTATATTTCAACGATTCTTTTATCCAAACATTACAAAACGTGGAGGTCATGTTTTATAACACTGCTGAACCATGTGTGTGAACTTATTGATCCTGATGATCAATATTGGCTTGGAACTTGCAGATCGCCGCTTGCGGCTATATTTATTATTATTATTGTACTAAAGGGAGGAATTCTGTCAGTACCAAAACGGATAGCCATCAGCTCTATAGATTAATATAATGACACAGGATCGACCACATTCCTCCTACCACCTGAGAAGGTACCTCCTCCTCCCATCAGGGATGCGTGTGTATGGCTGCTCAGAGATACCTTCCCTTATGACACACATTTGACCAGTGTGCTAAGTCTAGCTTCAACTGAATGAGGGGAAATCGGTGTCTTTTTTTTTTCTTCTTTTTTCTGTATTTTCTTTTTTTATTGTTTTTTAAACAAACACATAAACAAACATGACAACATAAAATTAGATATACAAGCATTAATTAACAGTGCACATCCAATGAAATCACCATTTAAATAAATGTCTTATACAAGATATACACCTAATACTTGCTATCTAATACCCTACACACATATGCTCTCGCTCGCTCCCCCCCCCCGGGTCCCCCCAATGGATAATCCATCCATTATCATTCGCTCCTAACCACGCACTACTATTATATGCTAGCTTTTATTCTCTCCACCACTTCTAACCACATTGCAATTTTGGATTCACTGAGACCCAAAATTCTTGCTGTAGATATTTCTAGATAAATCACATCGAGATATGTAAGAATCCAGACCTTCCGGCACATTTTTTCCGGTTGAAACCATCGTGATGCTATCAGCTTTTTAGCCGCTGTGATACCAGATAAAACCAATCTCTTTAGCTGTATAGGTACTGCACACTCAAAAACATCATTCAACAGTAATACAGAGGGGTGTACAGGTATATTCAGAGTTAAGAAATTTGATAATTGCTGGGTCACTTCTTTCCAGAATATCTTAACTGGTGGGCAGTCCCAGTACATGTGCATAAATGTACCCTCGTCCCCATTTGTACATAAGGAGCATTTGGAGTCTTGTTTAAGACCCATTCTGTTCAGTCTTATAGGAGTCAAGTATGTCCTATGAATATAGTTAAGATTGATTTGTTGATGGTCCGGGTTCCGTGATGCAAGTCGAACATTTGCTCAGGCTTCTTGCCAATCAAAATCTATTTCCAGGTCTGGTATATCCCTCCTCCAGACTGAGTCTAGGTGGAGGATTTCATACGAGGACGTTAGTAATTGATGATAAAAATCTGATACAAAACCTCTCGATGTCTCTCTTTCATAGAAGAATTTGTGGTATCTGTGGTGTACAATTGGTATCCTTAATGGGACACCGTGAGCCTTCAAACATAACAATAACTGTGCGTAAAAATAATATGTGGAACTGGTGAGATTACATTTTTTGTGTATTTCCTCATAACTACAAAAACCCTGTTTGTTGAAAACATCTCCTAATGTGTGTATGCCCTGCTTTTCCCATCTAGGGAATCTTATAGGTCGTTTTCCAATCAGGAGTGCATTGTTATTGAATAAGGGAGTATGATTATGCCATTTATGTGGGTTAGAATATTTTTTGTGTGTTTCACGCCATATCGCATGAGTAATAATGGGGCCAAATTTCAGTTCGCATTGCTTAATTGATAATTTGGTGTATACTATGTCCTGCAGTCTATGTGGTGCTACTATATTTACTTCTAAGTTTCTCCAGGATACTGATGCTTGGGGATCAAACCAGGTTGTCAGTGGTCTTAAAGTGTACGCCTTAAAATAGTGGAAAATATCTGGAAATGCCATACCTCCATCGGCTTTGTTTCTCTGTGCGGTGGATCTTTTTATACGTGGTGGTTTGTTATTCCAAATAAATTTGTATGCGGAAGAGTGTAATATTTTCCAGTAACCATCTGGAGGGGGTAACGGTAGCATTGAGCTGATGAAGTTGATTCTAGGTAGGACGTCCATCTTAACTATTGATACCCGTGCCTGTACTGAGTTTTTAAGTTTTGACCACCTGTCAAAGTCGTATTTGATTTTATTTTGGATTTTTATGTAATTGTGCTTCACCGTTTGGCTTATGGTAGGGAATGCTTCAACTCCCAAACATCTAAAGTGTTTAACCATTGGTATCTCTTCTGGAAGGAGTATATTCTTTTTTGCAGGGGCGTTAAGTGGAAGGAAAGCCGACTTCGGCCAATTTATCTTAAATCCCGATAGATCGCCAAAGTCATCAATCAACTTGAGAAGATGAGGCATTGCGGTGTTGGGGTTTTGCATGAACAGTATTACGTCGTCCGCATATAAACAAATTTTATATTGTGTGCCCTTGATTACGATTGGTTCTATGGATTGGGATTGTCTTATATATTGTGCTAAAGGCTCTAATGATAAATCGAATAGTCCGGGACTAAGAGGGCAACCCTGTCTAGAAGAGCGTGATACCGGAAAGATTTCGGAGGTGATTATACCTGTTGTAATCATGGCCGATGGGTCTTTGTATAATACTTTAATCATATCAATGAATCCTTTTCCTAACCCCATCCTTTCTAATACTGCCCATAGATACGACCATTCCAACCTATCAAAAGCTTTCATTGCATCCAGGGACAGCATCGCCTTAGGTGTGGTGTCATCCTTGCTGGCATCTAGTACGTGTAGTAATCGTCTTATGTTATCAGTGATATCGGTCAAACTCCTGAAATTCGCTGACGACACCACCCTGGTGGGTCTCATCTCCAGGGGGGACGAGTCGGCCTATAGGAGGGAGATCGAGAGGCTGCAGAGCTGGTGCAGCTGTAACAACCTGGAGCTCAATGCTCAAAAGACTTCAGGAAGAAAGCAGCCCTGCCCCCTCCCATCATACTGGGAGGCACTTAGGTGACCTCCGTGGAGTCATACCGATTCCTCGGCATGACCATCTCCCGGGATTTGAAGTGGGAGCTCAACATCACGGGCCTGCTCAAGAAGGCCCAGGGGAGGATGTTCTTCCTCCGGCAGTTGAAGAAATATGTGACTCGACGTGACCAAACCCGATTTGATTCGCAAGGGGGAGGTGTCAGGAAATGAAGAAAATGTCTTGCTGTTCAGAAAATCCAAAAAATCGAAATCTTGATTTTTTTTACATATTTGAACTGTCATTAATGTGTTCCCTTATTTGCCCTTATTTGCAAACTTAAATACAACTTGTAAATGAGGTAATTATTGTTATATAGTTCCACAAGGATTTTCTCTCGTGAGGAGAAAAACTACACGCGCGGGCTGTGCGGCCTGTCCGGGTAGCAAGTACTGGTACTTAAGAGGTGTTAACACACAGACACATTATTTAGCTCTCCTTTCTCAGAGAGAGAATAACAATGTTAATACACTATCTTAATGTTATAAGTTATAAGCAACGTAACGCAGTGTCTAAATAAAAAAGATAAAAAAAGAGGCCTTGACGGCCGTTATAAAACGCGTGTTTTAACTTAATTAAAACCCATTAAAACACAGTTAGAATTTTATGAGCAAACGAATTTCGTTAGGGTGCATTTTTTGCAACCTAATGGCTAAATACATCTAAATAACATAGTTGACAGCTGGGCTGTGTTGACGTTACAATGTACAATCGCGCGGGGCATGCTGCTGCTGCTGCTGCTGCTTGGTGCTTGGTGGTGCTGCTCGAGGCAGGAGAGATGAGGCGTGCGTTAACCCTTTCACTGCCACACTACAGAAGGTTAACCTTTCACTACCACACTACAGACGGTTAACCTTTCACTACCACACTACAGAAGGTTAACCCTTTCACTACCACACTACAGAAGGTTAACCTTTCACTACCACACTACAGAAGGTTAACCCTTTCACTACCACTTGGAACCGCCCGCAGGACTTTTAGGTATCTATGAGCGCTTAGTAACGCTTCGCCTCAAAGCCGTTTCTGGCCGAATTAGTCATCGAATCTTTAATTCTTTTTTTGATTCTTATTCAGAGGTATTTCGTCGAGATTTCATAATGTGTAATGTGGCAGCGAAAATGTGTAGAAATATGGTAAAAAAAACGATCTGTTTTTTCTCGATGAAAAAAGACGTTGTATCAAACAAACACAGATTTGAGTGGTTATAATTCCGAAATATGAGTAATCTGTTAGAGATATATTGAGATTATGCTATTACTGTTAATCCTTTCACTACCACACTACAGAATGTTAACCTTTCACTACCACACTACAGAAGGTTAACCCTTTCACTACCACACTACTGAAGGTTAACCTTTCACTACCACACTACAGAAGGTTAGCCTTTCACTACCACACTACAGAAGGTTAACCTAGTTGTTGTGTCTTTCACTACCACACTACTTGTATTTACATCTAAATGCTTATTGGTCAGGCGGTGACGTCATTAAGTTGATGCCATTGATGGATGGGTATTAAACAGAGAGCAGGCAGTGCATGCTTGACAGTCACCATGGAACCTACAGCGAGGGCAGTTGCAGAGGCATTAAACCGGTTTGCTCACTTCGGAGCACACTGTGTTGAAGATGAACGCGCACTAGGAACATTCATCGCGGATTTCTTTGAGCCGAATAAAAATCCAAAAAAAAACTCAGATTCTGGTTCAGAAGAAGAAGACAACGCAGATGATGGTGACGACACTAACAGATTTGGAGACGAGGTAGAGGCAGATAATGGTGACGACACTAACGGAAACTGCCGAGGACCATGATGGCTCAATTCTACACGGCCATCATTGAGTCCATCCTCACCCACTCCATCATCTCCTGGTTCCCCGCTGCAGCGGCAAAAGATCTTGCCAAGCTGCAGCGGGTGATTCGCTCCGCGGAGAGGGTGATCGGCTGTCCCCTGCCCTCCCTCAGGTCCCTGCACGACTCCAGGGCGCTGAAGAGGGCGAGGAAGATCATGGCCGACCCATCCCACCCCGGTCACAGCCTCTTCACCCTGCTCCCCTCTGGGAGAAGGCTGAGGATACCAAAGGCTGTGAAAGCTCGACACAGACTGAGCTTCTTCCCCTCAATGCCTCAGGTCCCCCCCCCCCCCCCCCCTCGGTACCCCCCCCCCCCCCCCCCCCTCTGCCCCCAAGTGACACTGGCACAATGACACTGACTGCACTGCACTAGTCCGTACTGGAACTCTGCACTCTTCACTTTATATATATATATGTATTTTATTGATTAATCCCCCACTGCACTGTTTCGTTTCTTGTCTGTGTTGGTGTTGTTTACTGTGAAAAAAGAAAAGAAATGCATACACTGTATTGCTGCAACAATTACCAATGTGTTTTACACAAATGGCTCAATAAAGGAATCTGAATCTGAATCTGAATCTGATCAAGCGGCCTCTTATGAAGCCAGTTTGATCCAGATGAACTAAAGACGTCATATGCTTTTGAAGTCTGATGGCTAATACAGTTTGATATCGGTTCCGAGGAGGCTTAAGGGTCTATAACTACCGCACTCGGTGGGGTCTTTGTCTTTTTTAAGGAGGACTGTTATGAGTGCAATATTGTCGTTCTTATGGAAGTTCCCCTCCTTGACTGAGTATAAAATCATATTAAGTAATAGGGGTCCAATTATGTCCCAACATGAGAGGTACATTTCTGGTGGGATACCGTCTCTTCCAGGAGCCCTACCACTTTGCATTTTGGATATGGCCTTCCTGAGTTCCTCTAGTGTGATAGGTGTTTCTAACTGTTTAGCGTCATCCTCTGAAAGTTTGGGGAGGTTAATTTGATTAAAGGGGAACTATTTTACTATTTCTTTCACTATTTGGGCACTTTTACACAATTCCTGTGAGTTTATGGAACACCTCTGTAATTTTGAATTTTTTTTAATTCATTGTTTTGTATTTCTAATCAAGTCCTCAAAAACAGCATTTTTCTACCTCAAGATCCTAAGCCGTTTTGAGGCTGGGCTCCAACCACAATGGTAAGTTACTGACTCGCCTGAACATTATCATGCAGCGGTGTCTCTCTGACATCACAAATCATCACATTTTCAGATGACTCAGTTCAGTGAGGGTGAATATTGTGAGAGGAGAATTGGAAGAATGCGCCAATATGATAATTAGAGACATAGATCATATTAATATAAGTCCACATAGCTAGGAAACAATGCTAAACACTGAAAAAGGCCATTTATAAGATAGTTCCCCTTTAAGATATGTGTCCATTTTGTTTTGATCGAAGGTCGTTTCTGATTTATACAAGTTGGAGTAGAACTCTTTGAATGTCGCGTTTATTTTTTAAGGGTCTGTAACAAGTCCTTGTTGTGCTTTAATGGTAGTTATATCTGCAAATTTTGCGTTAACTCTTAATCGCATAGCTAGTAGGTGACTTGGTTTAGAACCTTGAGAGTAATGCTGTTGTCTTGTGCTACGTATTTGTACTTCAGATTGTTGTTTATATATGGCGTTAATCTCTTTTTTTTAGTACATTAACTTGAGTTTCCAGTCGAACCGAGTCGTTGTATTGTAAAGAAGTAAATAACGTAGAGTAAAGCGTTTCCAGTTCCGCCAGTTTTGAGCATCGATTCTTGCGTATTTTGGAGGAAAAGCTATCGGTGAAATCCTTGATCATTCCCTTTACCGACATCCATAACATTCTGGGGTCCTGCACCGAATTCGCATTCTCCAGTAGGAATACTGAGAGAGCTTCTTTGAGTTGTGTAATGAATTCCTTGTTATTAATCAGCATCGAGTTAAATCGCCATCTTGGGGCTCGGGATGACAGTATACCAAATGATCCTTTTAGGAGTAAATAACAGTGATCTGATAATGCATTGGGTACCATCTCCACACCATAGTTATCAAATAGTCTCGGGGATGCAACATCGGTGTCTCACGTTGTTGGTGGACTGGGTGTATTCTCTGAAGAAAGTCTGAGGACGTTTCATATGGAGCACAACAGAATCCACTGGAGCGCACTCTGCCGCCACCGTGAGCCTGGCAGGGCTTTGACCAACGCACCCAGGCATACTAGGTCCAGCATCGCACCTCCTGCCTGGGTTCTGTCAGGCTCGCTCCCATGGTCATAGAGTAGGGATGCTCGATATTGGCTTTTTTACCGATACCGATATTCCGATATTGTCCAACTCTTAATTTCGATACCGATACCGATACCGATATCAACCGATACCGATATATGCAGGGTTTCCCCCCAAAAAAACTGAATAATTTCAGGTAATTAATAATTTCACTGGATGCATTCAAAAGGCTTTCTAAATGTAAGCATTATCTGTGCAAAATATGATAATTAAAAAAGTAAAAATTAACATTACATATCTCTTGTTGTTGAATTAAACCAACATGCATACTTTTGACAATAAATAAAATAAGAATTGGTTCGTACTTGCTTGCCTGGGTAAATAAAGGTTAAATAAATGTAAAAAAAAAAAAAAAAAAAAAAAATTTCGATACCGATATTTTCCGATATCACATTTTACTGCCGATATCGGCCGATAATATCGGTCGGCCGATAATATCGGACATCCCTATCATAGAGTCAAGGTGTATACCCGGGTAGTTTACCTGCTGGTCTTGGCTACAGGGAGGTTTTCTTTCAGTTTACCACAAAACCCAACATGGCGACATGGTTCACTAGAATAGCCAAGTACACTAGCACTTGCTCCTTCGATGACCCCATTATTATCTGACCCTTCAGGAACTGACAGCGAGCTCTACACCCTTTATTCTGTACACGGTGGTAGGTTTCTGAGTCAACTTAGTAGGCCTGGCTGTGGACTCTGTATAAGTAGAGCTGGTTGACGGCACACTGCTCGACAACATAGCGAAGACACAAACCACTCCTTCTTCATCGTGGGTCGGTCCACGACACTGTTTATGTCTTCGCTGCCGCTCCAGTGTGTCAAGGTTGTAGTCGGTGGATGTCTTTCAGGTTTGCTGAACATAAAGAATTAAAGACGGATTGAGGAAAAAGGAATTACAGGGTGTGGTGTAGTGAGATTCTTCTGTGCCATCCCGGCTGAATGGGAAGACAAAATATGGGATATATTACCCATAGTGCAAAGCTTTGAAGTGAAGCACTAATGAAATAGAACATAATTTGGGTCTGTCAATTTTAGCTGGTAGATTTGCAGATACCTGGAAAGAAAACAGACGTTTATGTGTGACAGGCTACTACAGCAGCCAGTGTTCAATGGTTGATGGGTCAGTCATGGATCACTGAAGTTCATAAATCATTTCGGTGAATGAGAATGATTGGGTTGGAGATTTTTGTCAGTCCCTAAAAGATGGTGAAAACCTGTCCCTACCGCTACCACCCATATACAATTATATGGCTATGGGTGATTTTCAACTGAAAGTTACGTGATAATATTGTGCAATACAATGAACAGATATTCAGCTGTAAATGAGGCGGTATGGAATTCAAACATATCAATATTTGTGAATAAGCTTTGGCCTGATATTCAAATTTATTTCAATTTTTTTTGATTAAAATAAACAACATTCCTCTGTAGTAGCAGTTGCACTTAAAGAAAATGTATAGCAAATTGGCTGTCTTTCCTCACTTTAGGTAAAACATTGACTATATGATTACATGGAGACTGGATAACAGGTTCCATTCAAACCCATTGAAAGTTGTCTGAAAATTGGAGTGGGCCAACTGTTCACACGAGTTAGTGAAGATAGTTGTTTAAATGTTAAAACCATGTAATCATCTAATTGATTCTTATCATGTGTCTCTCTCTCTTCTTGTAATTGATAACCAAAAAGCATCACAGATGAGTGTGTGACCGTGAGCTTCACCTTAACCCTTTCACTGCCACACAACAGCCGGTTAACCCTTTCACTGCCACGTGACAGAAGGTTAACCCTTTCACTGCCACGCGACAGCCGGTTAACCCTTTCACTGCCACGCGACAGAAGGTTAACCCTTTACTATCACACAACCGACGGCGATGCTCCATCATTAGCATCATTAGCTCCGCATCCGCGGAGGCTTAGGGTTAGGGTGATAGTAAAGGGTTAACCTTCTGTATTGTCACAGTGAAAGGGTTAACCGGCTGTCGTGTGGCAGTGAAAGGGTTAATATTGTTACTTTGCTTGGTGTGTAGATCAAATACATGTTGTGATCATCCATGTACATTCATTTCTTAAATCTATTAAACAGATTTTCAGAAGGCTAACCCAGATCCTTCAACAAGAATTACAAACCAGTTAAGTCCAAACACTGGATGGTGTATAGGAGGTTGTCATATTAATGCCAGGCTACGTTGATGCTTGGCTTCTTCTGCAAGTCAAACACATTTTTTTTCCCGTTTATTATTTTTTTCCTTTGGGTAATAGTACGTTGGAGACATTAAAATCAGCCAATGCATCAGTTAATGGCTCATATCAAAACATTACAAAGATCCCCCCCCCCCCCCCCCAACACCTAAAGCAGGTATCCCTGACCATAGTGAGCGAATCCCGCTCTTTCATTCTCAACCCAGGGGATCATTTACATCAAATAAATGCAGTAATATGCGAGTACATCACATTAATGGGAAAATGAAAAATATATTCATAACTTAATAGTGGAAACATCATTGACAAACATGTTTGAACCAATGGAGCTACTTTATGAATCCATGAGATATATTCGGTGACACTTTATATTAAGTTGGCAGTTTATTATAAATTTTTTCAAGATATTATTTGTTACGGCAAGCTAATATGGTAACAAATTATTGTGTTTTCCTGAATGGCACACTGTCTGATATATGTCAATATGCATATTTCAAGAGCAGGTTCTTTTAAAATCCTCCAATTTGGTCCTTAGAAGTGTGGAATGAAATTATGTTTATCATAGGTACTTGGGATAGAGGACAACTTAGTATAAAGTGTTACCGTATTAGATTCCCAACTGTTGAAATTGGGGAAGATATACCAAGATTTAAGAACACTGCAAATATTTTTTTTGGGTCTATTATAGCAAAACAACTATCAGAATCACCAGCTGCAGACAGACAGACAGACAGGACCCTGGAATTAATAACTGTATTGACAATAAACAACACAAACACCTTTTGTATGTCAGGTACTGTTCTAGAAATCATGTCTCTGAAAGTGAATAATTGAACTTCTTTTTTATTACAGTGTCATGTCATGGAATGTCATGACAAATCTCATGAACTTTTGTCCAAAATACCAGCTTATTTTAGCAGTTTCTTCAGGGTACAGGGACGTGCGTTTCAGGCAACAGAGCGTATGGCTGTGTTTCAATGCCTTCTGGAAGCAGCAGAATATGCTTCATTATCAAAGCTTGAGAAAAGTGTTGCTACTTTAGATCTATCTATACAATGTGAAAATGTATTTGTAATTGTGTGTAAATAGGTTAAATCCCTGTTTAAACCATTTTGATCTAATGGAATAATTGTGGGAAAGAAATAATGGTAATTTTGTGGTTTTGATACAATGCACTTTCTAGTCGCAGAGAAGATCTATATTCTTTTTTTTTTACTCACTCAAACACAATTTCTTGGAAACAGCAATGTCACGTTTCTCTGACTGATAAAGTATCTAACCTAAGAATACAGGGATAGTCAGGTTTGTTCAACTAAAAGTATGTATCGGATGTGAATAAGGTACAAGTCACACTCATTGCAGTATAATGAGCCATAACAAATGTGTATTTGAAAGGAAAAAGATGTACAAATTGGTGTGCAGGAAGGGTGTAGCCCCAGATTAATCAGGCGGTCTACACCTCTGTGGCTGATCCCTTGTTTTCATGACAAATATGGATCCTCTTTTCTGTTTGTCTTGGCTTTTAGTTCGTTGCTTTGGCAGAGATTGAAAACGCTGGTCTTCCATTTCATTGTCTTCCATATCTAACTTGGATGAGGAGATTCTCATTGTTAAGGAATCAAGTAAAATGGGGCATTCGGTTGCAGGTTCTGTAAAAAAAGGAAAATGTGATTTTTGCATTTATTGCATCTATTTGTACGTCAACAAACAATGTTCTGAATTTACCTCTTATAGGTTTGGTATTCTTTCAGAGTATTTCAAGTATTTCAAAGCAAGCAAAACAACACAGAGATCAGACAAAACACAGAGGCAATAAACAACACAGTTCTGTCTATCGAATGTTACTAAGTTAGGGGCTATTGTCTATTCAAGCACCACAGGCTGGACAAAACAACACCGTCCAACCAATGGAAGTCTGTAATAGAGTCACAGTGTATTCTAAAGACAAGACGGCACAGTTAAAGTGATGATTTTACACCCTCACCCCGTATACGAGTCTTTCAATATACAATTAGATATGGGCCATGATCAATCCTGTATGTTTAATGACATGGAAAGAGCTGGACTGAAGTTATCTTCATGGCAATAGCCACTAAGGATAACTTTAGTTTTCCAAACTAGTTTGAATGATAGCATGAATGAGTTGTGTGTGTCCAAGAGGGGAACACTAAATAAATGAACTGGATTAGTCCCTATATTGAAACCTGTAGGACATCAGTAACCAAGTTACTTTCACAAATTATTGGAACAGTATTAATCTTTGACCACTTCATATTGAAGAAAGCAAAACCGTTATGTGTGTAGTTTAGTTGTATACTGTAGTAATCGGTAATCGTGGTTAGTATTATTATTAATATTAATGCCACTGTACTGTATGTTTTGACCAAACAGAACGTGTCCATGACCAGAATGAGCCAGAATCTTTATTCCCAAAGTAAGTAAAACAGGCCTGCCATAGAAAACCAAAATATGGGATTATTGAAAATGTTTCATTCTCAAATAGATTTACAGAGTTCTCAACACTAGAGTTGATAGGGTGGGAAGGCTGAACATTTTAATGTATTTTGAAGCTATACATTTTGTATTGATTTTATTGACTCAGAGTAGATCAGTATTTTGAGTTCCAAAGAAATAAGATTTTTGTGTAAAGCTTAATTTCTTTTGGCAAGTCCATGCTCTTAAAGTCCATGCTTATGTACCCTTAATTTATTGAAATAGGACCATTTATCATGAATCAAATATGATCTGTCGATCATTATGTACTGTATGCGTTTTTTTTAAGCTGAAAAGACCATATACTGTAGCGCACACTAATTAAAGCCCATGGTAAGTAGAACTTTCCCAGAATTGAGGTGAGATTTTGTTGAGCAGTTTTATATGGGGTGAGGATCATTATTCTTACATGCAATATAAGCCATATTTACCGCTTACGTGGCCTTTGCTACTTTGGTGCGCTTCATCCTTTTCCTCCGCATGAGGGTGACCTGAGGCCTCTTCAACCCCGCGATCAGCAGCAGCAGCCTGGGCCTGGACTTGGTGAGCCAGCTTCTCAGTAGCGTCCCCTTGGGAAACCTGGAGAACAGCAGACGCTTAGTTCACTAGTCACTAACCCTAACCTTAGTTCACTAACCCTGACCTTAGTTCACTAACCCTAACCTTAGTTCACTAACACTGACCTTAGTTCACTAACCCTAACCTTAGTTCACTAACCTTAGTTCACTAACACTAACCTTAGTTCACTAACCCTAACCTTAGTTCACTAACACTAACCTTAGTTCACTAACCCTAACCTTAGTTCACTAACCCTAACCTTAGTTCACTAACCTTAGTTCACTAACACTAACCTTAGTTCACTAACCCTGACCTTAGTTCACTAACACTAACCTTAGTTCACTAACACTAACCTTAGTTCACTAACCCTGACCTTAGTTCACTAACACTAACCTTAGTTCACTAACACTAACCTTAGTTCACTAACCTTAGTTCACTAACCTTAGTTCACTAACACTAACCTTAGTTCACTAACACTAACCTTAGTTCACTAACCTTAGTTCACTAACACTAACCTTAGTTCACTAACACTAACCTTAGTTCACTAACCCTGACCTTAGTTCACTAACACTAACCTTAGTTCACTAACACTAACCTTAGTTCACTAACCTTAGTTCACTAACCTTAGTTCACTAACACTAACCTTAGTTCACTAACACTAACCTTAGTTCACTAACCTTAGTTCACTAACCCTAACCTTAGTTCACTAACACTGACCTTAGTTCACTAACCCTAACCTTAGTTCACTAACCCTAACCTTAGTTCACTAACCTTAGTTCACTAACACTAACCTTAGTTCACTAACACTAACCTTAGTTCACTAACCTTAGTTCACTAACCCTGACCTTAGTTCACTAACACTAACCTTAGTTCACTAACACTAACCTTAGTTCACTAACCCTAACCTTAGTTCACTAACCCTGACCTTAGTTCACTAACCTTAGTTCACTAACACTAACCTTAGTTCACTAACCCTGACCTTAGTTCACTAACCCTGACCTTAGTTCACTAACCTTAGTTCACTAACACTAACCTTAGTTCACTAACCCTGACCTTAGTTCACTAACCCTGACCTTAGTTCACTAACACTAACCTTAGTTCACTAACCCTGACCTTAGTTCACTAACCCTGACCTTAGTTCACTAACACTAACCTTAGTTCACTAACACTAACCTTAGTTCACTAACACTAACCTTAGTTCACTAACCCTGACCTTAGTTCACTAACACTAACCTTAGTTCACTAACACTAACCTTAGTTCACTAACACTAACCTTAGTTCACTAACACTAACCTTAGTTCACTAACACTAACCTTAGTTCACTAACACTGACCTTAGTTCACTAACCCTGACCTTAGTTCACTAACACTAACCTTAGTTCACTAACCCTGACCTTAGTTCACTAACCCTGACCTTAGTTCACTAACCCTGACCTTAGTTCACTAACCCTGACCTTAGTTCACTAACACTAACCTTAGTTCACTAACACTGACCTTAGTTCACTAACACTAACCTTAGTTCACTAACCCTGACCTTAGTTCACTAACCCTGACCTTAGTTCACTAACCCTAACCTTAGTTCACTAACCCTGACCTTAGTTCACTAACCTTAGTTCACTAACCCTGACCTTAGTTCACTAACCCTGACCTTAGTTCACTAACCCTGACCTTAGTTCACTAACACTAACCTTAGTTCACTAACCCTGACCTTAGTTCACTAACCCTGACCTTAGTTCACTAACCCTGACCTTAGTTCACTAACCTTAGTTCACTAACACTAACCTTAGTTCACTAACACTAACCTTAGTTCACTAACCTTAGTTCACTAACACTAACCTTAGTTCACTAACACTAACCTTAGTTCACTAACCTTAGTTCACTAACACTAACCTTAGTTCACTAACACTAACCTTAGTTCACTAACCTTAGTTCACTAACACTAACCTTAGTTCACTAACCTTAGTTCACTGACCTTAGTTCACTAACCTTAGTTCACTAACACTAACCTTAGTTCACTAACCTTAGTTCACTAACACTAACCTTAGTTCACTAACCTTAGTTCACTAACACTAACCTTAGTTCACTAACACTAACCTTAGTTCACTAACACTAACCTTAGTTCACTAACACTAACCTTAGTTCACTAACCCTAACCTTAGTTCACTAACCCTAACCTTAGTTCACTAACACTAACCTTAGTTCACTAACCCTGACCTTAGTTCACTAACCTTAGTTCACTAACACTAACCTTAGTTCACTAACCCTAACCTTAGTTCACTAACCTTAGTTCACTGACCTTAGTTCACTAACCTTAGTTCACTAACACTAACCTTAGTTCACTAACCTTAGTTCACTGACCTTAGTTCACTAACCTTAGTTCACTAACACTAACCTTAGTTCACTAACCTTAGTTCACTAACACTAACCTTAGTTCACTAACCTTAGTTCACTAACCCTGACCTTAGTTCACTAACACTAACCTTAGTTCACTAACACTAACCTTAGTTCACTAACACTAACCTTAGTTCACTAACCCTAACCTTAGTTCACTAACACTAACCTTAGTTCACTAACACTAACCTTAGTTCACTAACACTGACCTTAGTTCACTAACACTAACCTTAGTTCACTAACACTGACCTTAGTTCACTAACCCTAACCTTAGTTCACTAACACTAACCTTAGTTCACTAACCCTGACCTTAGTTCACTAACACTAACCTTAGTTCACTAACCTTAGTTCACTAACACTAACCTTAGTTCACTAACACTAACCTTAGTTCACTAACACTAACCTTAGTTCACTAACCCTGACCTTAGTTCACTAACCTTAGTTCACTAACACTAACCTTAGTTCACTAACACTAACCTTAGTTCACTAACCTTAGTTCACTAACCTTAGTTCACTAACACTAACCTTAGTTCACTAACCTTAGTTCACTAACACTAACCTTAGTTCACTAACCTTAGTTCACTAACACTAACCTTAGTTCACTAACACTAACCTTAGTTCACTAACACTAACCTTAGTTCACTAACACTAACCTTAGTTCACTAACCTTAGTTCACTAACACTAACCTTAGTTCACTAACACTAACCTTAGTTCACTAACACTAACCTTAGTTCACTAACACTAACCTTAGTTCACTAACCCTAACCTTAGTTCACTAACACTAACCTTAGTTCACTAACACTAACCTTAGTTCACTAACACTAACCTTAGTTCACTAACACTAACCTTAGTTCACTAACACTAACCTTAGTTCACTAACACTAACCTTAGTTCACTAACCTTAGTTCACTAACCTTAGTTCACTAACACTAACCTTAGTTCACTAACCTTAGTTCACTAACACTAACCTTAGTTCACTAACACTAACCTTAGTTCACTAACCCTGACCTTAGTTCACTAACCTTAGTTCACTAACACTAACCTTAGTTCACTAACCTTAGTTCACTAACCTTAGTTCACTAACCTTAGTTCACTAACCTTAGTTCACTAACACTAACCTTAGTTCACTAACCTTAGTTCACTAACCTTAGTTCACTAACCCTGACCTTAGTTCACTAACCTTAGTTCACTAACCTTAGTTCACTAACCCTGACCTTAGTTCACTAACCTTAGTTCACTAACCTTAGTTCACTAACCTTAGTTCACTAACACTAACCTTAGTTCACTAACCTTAGTTCACTAACCTTAGTTCACTAAACTTAGTTCACTAACACTAACCTTAGTTCACTAACCTTAGTTCACTAACACTAACCTTAGTTCACTAACACTAACCTTAGTTCACTAACACTAACCTTAGTTCACTAACCCTAACCTTAGTTCACTAACCTTAGTTCACTAACACTAACCTTAGTTCACTAACCTTAGTTCACTAACCCTAGTTCACTAACCCTGACCTTAGTTCACTAACACTAACCTTAGTTCACTAACCCTGACCTTAGTTCACTAACACTAACCTTAGTTCACTAACCCTGACCTTAGTTCACTAACACTAACCTTAGTTCACTAACCCTGACCTTAGTTCACTAACACTAACCTTAGTTCACTAACACTAACCTTAGTTCACTAACACTAACCTTAGTTCACTAACACTAACCTTAGTTCACTAACACTAACCTTAGTTCACTAACACTAACCTTAGTTCACTAACACTAACCTTAGTTCACTAACCTTAGTTCACTAACACTAACCTTAGTTCACTAACCTTAGTTCACTAACACTAACCTTAGTTCACTAACACTAACCTTAGTTCACTAACCCTGACCTTAGTTCACTAACCTTAGTTCACTAACACTAACCTTAGTTCACTAACCTTAGTTCACTAACCTTAGTTCACTAACCTTAGTTCACTAACCTTAGTTCACTAACACTAACCTTAGTTCACTAACCTTAGTTCACTAACCTTAGTTCACTAACCCTGACCTTAGTTCACTAACCTTAGTTCACTAACCTTAGTTCACTAACCCTGACCTTAGTTCACTAACCTTAGTTCACTAACCTTAGTTCACTAACCTTAGTTCACTAACACTAACCTTAGTTCACTAACCTTAGTTCACTAACCTTAGTTCACTAAACTTAGTTCACTAACACTAACCTTAGTTCACTAACCTTAGTTCACTAACACTAACCTTAGTTCACTAACACTAACCTTAGTTCACTAACACTAACCTTAGTTCACTAACCCTAACCTTAGTTCACTAACCTTAGTTCACTAACACTAACCTTAGTTCACTAACCTTAGTTCACTAACCTTAGTTCACTAACCCTGACCTTAGTTCACTAACACTAACCTTAGTTCACTAACCCTGACCTTAGTTCACTAACACTAACCTTAGTTCACTAACCTTAGTTCACTAACCTTAGTTCACTAACACTAACCTTAGTTCACTAACCTTAGTTCACTAACCTTAGTTCACTAACACTAACCTTAGTTCACTAACACTAACCTTAGTTCACTAACACTAACCTTAGTTCACTAACCTTAGTTCACTAACACTAACCTTAGTTCACTAGTCAGAACAATCTTTTCAAAGTAGGGTCCAGACCACATACACCTACAGCAACATTAAGAATACTGTTGTTGTATTTCATTATTATTTAAAGGACCATGTCTGTATACTTTTGACTTATTGCCAATACTGGAGATTGTCCCTGCCTTGAACTACTGTTGTGTTCATGTGTGCATGTTTTAGATGATTTCAACTTACCTTACTAAACGCCATTCATTGACATCATTGACGTTGAAAAGGGGTGGAAAATTCTCCATGAGACTTGAAAATGGCTCGGCATTGCTATTTACACCTTGTGAATACCACAGAGCCATTTTACGTTAGCTAACACTCGACTACACGCCCTGCACATCAAATGTCTGCATTCAGTTGGGTGCACTTGTTATTAACTGTTTAGCAGTAGAGTAATACAGTAACATTTGTGAACATATTGTAAAGGTGTGGTTTTCACAAGGGTGGATTAGTATATATCCACCCCTTTTCAACAGCAATCAATGCAATGTGAAAAGTAAGCTGAGATTTTAAACTTTTTAGAAATGTACCTTATACATCTATGCACACAAAATCTATTGTCTCTGGCAATGCCAACAATCTAAATTACACTAGTATGGTCCTTTAGTTCATCAGATGTTAGCGCAATAAGAGAATGCACAGATCTCTTCAATGGAGTTGCTAGGGAAGAGCTTGGGCCCAAGTATATTTCAACTATTGATATTAGCAAACTGCAACAGGAAATACACATGATATTAGCAAACTGCAACAGGAAATACACATGATATTAGCAAACTGCAACAGGAAATACACATGATATTAGCAAACTGCAACAGGAAATACACATGATATTAGCAAACTGCAACAGGAAATACACATCATATTAGCAAACTGCAACAGGAAATACACATGATATTAGCAAACTGCAACAGGAAATACACATGATATTAGCAAACTGCAACAGGAAATACACATGATATTAGCAAACTGCAACAGGAAATACACATGATATTAGCAAACTGCAACAGGAAATACACATGGACCCATTTAGACTCTTCCTTATCTCCCCACTGGGCCATTTTACTTTGTGCTTATTTGTCTTAAAGCACAAATCTTCTCAGATGGGGATCTCTGGGACAAAATCTTAACAAATCGATCAGCAGCCAAAGCATGTCTATCTGGTACTTGACATGAAGTGGTTTGAGAGCCCGTTAGATACATTACACTACTATCATTACCCAGCCATAGTATAGGGGGTTCAGTATTCTCCTGTTGCTGGGTTACAGGCAGCACTATAAATCATTATACTGTAGCACTTGTGTAGGGCTGTACCGAATGTAACTTTTTTACATTCAAAGCTTCTATTGAAGTTTTCGAATGACGCTTCCGAGTGTCTGTCGTAATATTTTATGACATCATAAAAAGAATATTATATATACTTTTTTATTTTTTATTTTATTCCTCAAACAAAATCACCAATTTGAATAAAGTGATTAATCTGATTAAATGAGCCTTTAAAAAAAATTAAATCAACTTTCTTTAATGAATATAACTCGTCAGTTTGGTCAACATAAATAATCCAATAAGGGCACGGTTGGTTCGAAAGTGATGGTGACGTCTTGATGGAGCGCCGAGCGCCAAGCGGATGCAGATACATCATTTATGATAGATGTTTTATTAAAATCTTTATGACGAGTCATATACTATAATAGTATAATATTATAATATTAGTGTAGCCTAATCTTTATCTGCAACTGTGAAGAAAACCCCCATTGGTTTAAACAGAATGAATAGACACATAATAATAAAATTTGAACGTTGATTTTAGAATTCGAATGTCAACATTATGAATGAAGCGTCGAACTCTTCGGTACAGCCCTAGTCAGGTCATGTAAAACTGACAACATCTAAAAGCATAAAAAAAAATCTTCCAAACCACACATTATAAAGTAACAGTCCACAATATTAACATGTTATTCACATTCTTCTATCAGATATTTTTGTTATTGACAAGATTGTTCAATATTTAGTTGTATGCCATGTCTGTATGATTAAGTTGAATGTCATGGGTTGTTTCAAATCTGAAACTTCACATCAAAAATACTTTATTTACCAGGGTAGGTTTGATGAGCGTGGAGGCTCTTTTTCCCCTACCCCTAACCCCGCTTCACACTCACACAGCTACACACCTCTTTTCCCCTACCCCTAACCCCGCTTCACACTCACACAGCTACACACCTCTTTTCCCCTACCCCTAACCCTGCTTCACACTCACACAGCTACACACCTCTTTTCCCCTACCCCTAACCCCGCTTCACACTCACACAGCTACACACCTCTTTTCCCCTACCCCTAACCCCGCTTCACACTCACACAGTCACACACCTCTTTTCCCCTACCCCTAACCCCGCTTCACACTCACACAGCTACACACCTCTTTTCCCCTACCCCTAACCCCGCTTCACACTCACACAGCTACACACCTCTTTTCCCCTACCCCTAACCCCGCTTCACACTCACACAGCTACACACCTCTTTTCCCCTACCCCTAACCCCGCTTCACACTCACACAGCTACACACCTCTTTTCCCCTACCCCTAACCCCGCTTCACACTCACACAGCTACACACCTCTTTTCCCCTACCCCTAACCCTGCTTCACACTCACACAGCTACACACCTCTTTTCCCCTACCCCTAACCCCGCTTCACACTCACACAGCTACACACCTCTTTTCCCCTACCCCTAACCCCGCTTCACACTCACACAGTCACACACCTCTTTTCCCCTACCCCTAACCCCGCTTCACACTCACACAGCTACACACCTCTTTTCCCCTACCCCTAACCCCGCTTCACACTCACACAGCTACACACCTCTTTTCCCCTACCCCTAACCCCGCTTCACACTCACACAGCTACACACCTCTTTTCCCCTACCCCTAACCCCGCTTCACACTCACACAGCTACACACCTCTTTTCCCCTACCCCTAACCCCATACTTTAGAACACTTTATGTGAGTAAATTTATAATCAACCACCAAGATCAGGTGCACGCACGCTAAGTTTTTACAAGCATACACTTGTTAAAAATCAAATCTAGTTTTCTTGCACCATGAACAAATTACCCTATTGGTCAAATGTTTTTATGTAAACAACATAAACAAACAAACAGTGCCCACTATCTTGCTAAAGCTATTGTTTCAGATAGAACATTACATCTCTGAACAAAAAATGTAAATGTCAGGCTCCTCAGCACCATAGTTTGTATAATTAGACATTCTTATTACGCATCTTACATTCAAAACACCTGTTACTGTACTGTTAAGTATTGTCAGATACCTTGAAATTACTGTTGCTCTGTTGAAAATAGTGAACTTCTTACAGAATTCAGAAGCGTCAAAGCTATGTACAGACATGTGAGAAGCTTCAGAACTATGTACAGACATGTGAGAAGCTTCAGAACTATGTACAGACATGTGAGAAGCTTCAGAGCTATGTACAGACATGTGAGAAGCTTCAGAGCTATGTACAGACATGTGAGAAGCTTCAGAGCTATGTACAGACATGTGAGAAGCTTCAGAACTATGTACAGACATGTGAGAAGCTTCAGAGCTATGTACAGACATGTGAGAAGCTTCAGAGCTATGTACAGACATGTGAGAAGCTTCAGAACTATGTACAGACATGTGAGAAGCTTCAGAGCTATGTACAGACATGTGAGAAGCTTCAGAACTATGTACAGCCATGTGAGAAGCTTCAGAACTATGTACAGCCATGTGAGAAGCTTCAGAGCTATGTACAGACATGTGAGAAGCTTCAGAGCTATGTACAGACATGTGAGAAGCTTCAGAGCTATGTACAGACATGTGAGAAGCTTCAGAACTATGTACAGACAACACCAGGGGCTCAACTGAGACGGAAGGAGGCAATCCTACACCTGAAGGAGGCACTCCTACACCTAAAGGAGGCACTACACCTAAAAGAGGCACTACACCTGAAGGAGGCACTACACCTAAAGGAGGCACTACACCTGAAGGAGGCACTACACCTGAAGGAGGCACTACACCTAAAGGAGGCACTACACCTAAAGGAGACACTACACCTAAAGGAGGCACTACACCTGAAGGAGGCACTACACCTAAAGGAGGCACTACACCTAAAGGAGGCACTACACCTGAAGGAGGCACTACACCTAAAGGAGGCACTACACCTAAAGGAGGCACTACACCTAAAGGAGGCACTACACCTGAAGGAGGCACTACACCTAAAGGAGGCACTACACCTAAAGGAGGCACTACACCTAAAGGAGGCACTACACCTAAAGGAGGCACTACACCTAAAGGAGGCACTACACCTGAAGGAGGCACTACACCTGAAGGAGGCACTACACCTAAAGGAGGCACTACACCTAAAGGAGGCACTACACCTAAAGGAGGCACTACACCTAAAGGAGGCACTACACCTAAATGAGGCACTACACCTAAATGAGGCACTCCTACACCTGAAGGAGGCACTACACCTAAAGGAGGCACTACACCTAAAGGAGGCACTCCTACACCTAAAGGAGGCACTCCTACACCTAAAGGAGGTACTACACCTAAAGGAGGCACTACACCTAAAGGAGGCACTACACCTAAAGGAGGCACTACACCTAAAGGAGGCACTACACCTAAAGGAGGTACTACACCTAGATGAGGCACTACACCTAAAGGAGGCACTACACCTAAAGGAGGCACTACACCTAAAGGAGGCACTACACCTGAAGGAGGCACTACACCTAAAGGAGGCACTACACCTAAAGGAGGCACTACACCTAAAGGAGGCACTACACCTAAAGGAGGCACTCCTACACCTAAAGGAGGCACTACACCTAAAGGAGGCACTACACCTGAAGGAGGCACTACACCTAAAGGAGGCACTACACCTAAAGGAGGCACTACACCTGAAGGAGGCACTACACCTAAAGGAGGCACTACACCTAAATGAGGCACTACACCTAAAGGAGGCACTACAACTAAAGGAGGCACTACACCTAAAGGAGGCACTACACCTGAAGGAGGCACTACACCTAAAGGAGGCACTACACCTAAAGCAGGCACTACACCTAAAGGAGGCACTACACCTAATGGAGGCACTACACCTAAAGGAGGCACTACACCTAAATGAGGCACTCCTACACCTGAAGGAGGCACTACACCTAAAGGAGGCACTACACCTAAAGGAGGCACTACACCTAAAGGAGGCACTACACCTAAATGAGGCACTACACCTAAAGGAGGCACTACACCTAATGGAGGCACTACACCTAAAGGAGGCACTCCCACACCTAATGGAGGCACTACACCTAATGGAGGCACTACACCTAAAGGAGGCACTACACCTAAATGAGGCACTACACCTAAAGGAGGCACTACACCTAAAGGAGGCACTACACCTAAAGGAGGCACTACACCTGAAGGAGGCACTACACCTAAAGGAGGCACTACACCTAAAGCAGGCACTACACCTAAAGGAGGCACTACACCTAAAGGAGGCACTACACCTAATGGAGGCACTACACCTAAAGGAGGCACTACACCTAAAGGAGGCACTCCTACACCTAAAGGAGGCACTACACCTAAAGGAGGCACTACACCTAAAGGAGGCACTACACCTGAGGGAGGCACTACACCTAAAGGAGGCACTACACCTAAAGGAGGCACTACACCTGAAGGAGGCACTACACCTAAAGGAGGCACTACACCTAAATGAGGCACTACACCTAAAGGAGGCACTACACCTAAAGGAGGCACTACACCTGAATGAGGCACTACACCTAAAGGAGGCACTACACCTAAAGCAGGCACTACACCTAAAGGAGGCACTACACCTAAAGGAGGCACTACACCTAATGGAGGCACTACACCTAAAGGAGGCACTACACCTAAAGGAGGCACTCCTACACCTGAAGGAGGCACTACACCTAAAGGAGGCACTCCTACACCTAAAGGAGGCACTACACCTAAAGGAGGCACTACACCTAAAGGAGGCACTCCTACACATAAAGGAGGCACTACACCTAATGGAGGCACTACACCTAAACGAGGCACTCCTACACCTAAAGGAGGCACTACACCTAAAGGAGGCACTACACCTAAAGGAGGCACTACACCTAAACGAGGCACTCCTACACCTGAAGGAGGCACTACACCTAAAGGAGGCACTACACCTGAAGGAGGCACTACACCTAATGGAGGCACTACACCTAAAGGAGGCACTACACCTAAAGGAGGCACTCCTACACCTAAAGGAGGCACTACACCTAAAGGAGGCACTACACCTAAAGGAGGCACTACACCTGAGGGAGGCACTACACCTAAAGGAGGCACTACACCTAAAGGAGGCACTACACCTGAAGGAGGCACTACACCTAAAGGAGGCACTACACCTAAATGAGGCACTACACCTAAAGGAGGCACTACACCTAAAGGAGGCACTACACCTGAATGAGGCACTACACCTAAAGGAGGCACTACACCTAAAGCAGGCACTACACCTAAAGGAGGCACTACACCTAAAGGAGGCACTACACCTAATGGAGGCACTACACCTAAAGGAGGCACTACACCTAAAGGAGGCACTCCTACACCTGAAGGAGGCACTACACCTAAAGGAGGCACTCCTACAACTAAAGGAGGCACTACACCTAAAGGAGGCACTACACCTAAAGGAGGCACTCCTACACATAAAGGAGGCACTACACCTAATGGAGGCACTACACCTAAACGAGGCACTCCTACACCTAAAGGAGGCACTACACCTAAAGGAGGCACTAGACCTAAAGGAGGCACTACACCTAAAGGAGGCACTACACCTAAACGAGGCACTCCTACACCTGAAGGAGGCACTACACCTAAAGGAGGCACTACACCTGAAGGAGGCACTACACCTGAAGGAGGCACTACACCTAAATGAGGCACTACACCTAAAGGAGGCACTACACCTAAAGGAGGCACTACACCTAAAGGAGGCACTACACCTGAAGGAGGCACTACACCTAAAGGAGGCACTACACCTAAAGCAGGCACTACACCTAAAGGAGGCACTACACCTAAACGAGGCACTACACCTAATGGAGGCACTACACCTAAAGGAGGCACTACACCTAAAGGAGGCACTCCTACACCTGAAGGAGGCACTACACCTAAAGGAGGCACTCCTACACCTAAAGGAGGCACTACACCTAAAGGAGGCACTACACCTAAAGGAGGCACTCCTACACATAAAGGAGGCACTACACCTAATGGAGGCACTACACCTAAACGAGGCACTCCTACACCTAAAGGAGGCACTACACCTAAAGGAGGCACTACACCTAAAGGAGGCACTACACCTAAAGGAGGCACTACACCTAAACGAGGCACTCCTACACCTGAAGGAGGCACTACACCTAAAGGAGGCACTACACCTGAAGGAGGCACTACACCTAAAGGAGGCACTACACCTAAAGGAGGCACTACACCTGAAGGAGGCACTCCTACACCTAAAGGAGGCACTACACCTAAATGAGGCACTACACCTAAAGGAGGCACTACTACAACTAAAGGAGGCACGCCTACACCTAAAAGAGGCACTACAACTAAAGGAGGCACTACACCTAAAGGACGCACTCCTACACCTAAAAGAGGCACTATACCTAAAGGAGGCACTCCTACACCTAAAGGAGGCACTACACCTAAAGGAGGCACTCCTACACCTAAAGGAGGCACTACACCTAAAGGAGGCACTCCTACACCTAAAGGAGGCACTACACCTAAACGAGGCACTCCTACACCTGAAGGAGGCACTACACCTAAAGGAGGCACTACACCTAAATGAGGCACTACACCTAAAGGAGGCACTACACCTGAAGGAGGCTCTACACCTAAAGGAGGCACTACACCTGAAGGAGGCACTACACCTAAAGGAGGCACTACACCTAAAGGAGGCACTACACCTAAAGGAGGCACTACACCTAAATGAGGCAATCCTACACCTAAAGGAGGCACTACACCTGAAGGAGGCACTACACCTAAAGGAGGCACTACACCTAAAGGAGGCACGACACCTAAAGGAGGCACTACACCTAAACGAGGCACTCCTACACCTGAAGGAGGCACTACACCTAAAGGAGGCACTACACCTAAATGAGGCACTACACCTAAACGAGGCACTCCTACACCTGAAGGAGGCACTACACCTAAAGGAGGCACTACACCTGAAGGAGGCACTACACCTAAAGGAGGCACTACACCTAAAGGAGGCACTACACCTGAAGGAGGCACTCCTACACCTAGAGGAGGCACTACACCTAATGGAGGCACTCCTACACCTAAAGGAGGCACTACACCTAAATGAGGCACTACACCTAAATAAGGCACTACACCTGAAGGAGGCACTACACCTAAAGGAGGCACTACACCTGAAGGAGGCACTACACCTAAAGGAGGCACTACACCTAAAGGAGGCACTACACCTAAAGGAGGCACTACACCTGAAGGAGGCACTCCTACACCTAGAGGAGGCACTACACCTAAATGAGGCACTCATACACCTGAAGGATGCACTACACCTAAAGGAGGCACTACTACAACTAAAGGAGGCACTCCTACACCCAAAGAAGGCACACCTAGATCTAAAGGAGGCACTACACCTAAATGAGGCACTCCTACACCTGAAGGAGGCACTACACCTAAAGGAGGCACTCCTACACCCAAAGAAGGCACTCCTAGATCTAAAGGAGGCACTACACCTAAAGGAGGCACTCCTACACATAAAGGAGGCACTACACCTAAAGGAGGCACTACACCTAAATGAGGCACTCCTACACCTAAATGAGGCACGCCTACACCTAAAGGAGGCACTACACCTAAAGGAGGCACTACACCTAAATGAGGCACTCCTACACCTAAATGAGGCACGCCTACACCTAAAGGAGGCACTACACCTGAAGGAGGCACTACACCTAAAGGAGGCACTCCTACACCTAAAGGAGGCACTACACCTAAAGGAGGCACTACACCTAGAGGAGGCACTACACCTAAAGGAGGCACTACACCTAAAGGAGGCACTCCTACACCTAAATGAGGCACTACACCTAAAGGAGGCACTACACCTAGAGGAGGCACTACACCTAAAGGAGGCACTACACCTAAAGGAGGCACTCCTACACCTGAAGGAGGCACTACACCTAAATGAGGCACTCATACACCTGAAGGAGGCACTACACCTAAACGAGGCACTACAACTAAAGGAGGCATTACACCTAAAGGAGGCACTACACCTGAAGGAGGCACTACACCTAAATGAGGCACTACACCTAAATGAGGCACTCCTACACCTGAAGGAGGCACTACACCTAAAGGAGGCACTACACCTAAAGGAGGCACTCCTACACCCAAAAAAGGCACTACTAGATCTAAAGGAGGCACTACACCTAAAGGAGGCACTCCTACACCCAAAGAAGGCACACCTAGATCTAAAGGAGGCACTACACCTAAATGAGGCACTCCTACACCTGAAGGAGGCACTACACCTAAAGGAGGCACTCCTACACCCAAAGAAGGCACTCCTAGATCTAAAGGAGGCACTACACCTAAAGGAGGCACTCCTACACATAAAGGAGGCACTACACCTAAACGAGGCACTCCTACACCTGAAGGAGGCACTACACCTAAAGGAGGCACTACACCTGAAGGAGGCACTACACCTGAAGGAGGCACTACACCTAAAGGAGGCACTACACCTAAAGGAGGCACTACACCTGAAGGAGGCACTCCTACACCTAAAGGAGGCACTACACCTAAAGGAGGCACTACACCTAAAGGAGGCACTACACCTAAATGAGGCACTCCTACACCTAAATGAGGCACGCCTACACCTAAAGGAGGCACTACACCTAAAGGAGGCACTACACCTAAATGAGGCACTCCTACACCTAAATGAGGCACGCCTACACCTAAAGGAGGCACTACACCTGAAGGAGGCACTACACCTAAAGGAGGCACTCCTACACCTAAAGGAGGCACTACACCTAAAGGAGGCACTACACCTAGAGGAGGCACTACACCTAAAGGAGGCACTACACCTAAAGGAGGCACTCCTACACCTAAATGAGGCACTACACCTAAAGGAGGCACTACACCTAGAGGAGGCACTACACCTAAAGGAGGCACTACACCTAAAGGAGGCACTACACCTGAAGGAGGCACTCCTACACCTAAAGGAGGCACTACACCTAAAGGAGGCACTACACCTAAAGGAAGCACTACACCTAGAGGAGGCACTACACCTAAAGGAGGCACTACACCTAAAGGAGGCACTCCTACACCTAAATGAGGCACTACACCTAAAGGAGGCACTCCTACACCTAGAGGAGGCACTACACCTAAAGGAGGCACTACACCTAAAGGAGGCAATACACCTAAAGGAGGCACTCCTACACCTAAAGGAGGCACTACACCTAAAGGAGGCACTACACCTAAAGGAGGCACTCCTACACTTAAAGGAGGCACTACACCTAAAGGAGGCACTACACCTAAAGGAGGCACTCCTACACCTAAAGGAGGCACTACACCTAAAGGAGGCACTACACCTAAAGGAGGCACTTCTTTTTTCATATATGTCCTGCTCTGTTTCAGATGAAGCTGATCGTAAACAATTGATACAACATTTTGATATGATGAGTGATATACACCTCAACTACACCCTCTACTGGCCTGATGAGTGATATACACCTCATCTACACCCTCTACTGGCCTGATGAGTGATATACACCTCAACTACACCCTCTACTGGCCTGATGAGTGATATACACCTCAACTACACCCTCTACTGGCCTGATGAGTGATATACACCTCAACTACACCCTCTACTGGCCTGATGAGTGATATACACCTCAACTACACCCTCTACTGGCCTGATGAGTGATATACACCTCAACTACGCCCTCTCTGTAGTGATATACACCTCAACTACACCCTCTACTGGCCTGATGAGTGATATACACCTCAACTACACCCTCTACTGGCTTGATGAGTGATATACACCTCAACTACACCCTCTACTGACCTGATGAGTGATATACACCTCAACTACACCCTCTACTGGCCTGATGAGTGATATACACCTCAACTACACCCTCTCTGTAGTGATATACACCTCAACTACACCCTCTCTGTACTGATGAGTGATATACACCTCAACTACACCCTCTACTGGCCTGATGAGTGATATACACCTCAACTACACCCTCTACTGGCCTTATGAGTGATATACACCTCAACTACACCCTCTACTGGCCTGATGAGTGATATACACCTCAACTACACCCTCTACTGGCCTGATGAGTGATATACACCTCAACTACACCCTCTCTGTAGTGATGAGTGATATACACCTCAACTACACCCTCTACTGGCCTGATGAGTGATATACACCTCAACTACACCCTCTACTGGCCTGCTGAGTGATATACACCTCAACTACACCCTCTACTGGCCTGATGAGTGATATACACCTCAACTACACCCTCTACTGGCCTGATGAGTGATATACACCTCAACTACACCCTCTACTGGCCTGATGAGTGATACACACCTCAACTACACCCTCTACTGGCCTGATGAGTGATATACACCTCAACTACACCCTCTACTGGCCTGCTGAGTGATATACACCTCAACTACACCCTCTACTGGCCTGATGAGTGATATACACCTCAACTACACCCTCTACTGGCCTGATGAGTGATATACACCTCAACTACACCCTCTACTGGCCTGATGAGTGATATACACCTCAACTACACCCTCTACTGGCCTGATGAGTGATATACACCTCAACTACACCCTCTCTGTAGTGATGAGTGATATACACCTCAACTACACCCTCTCTGTAGTGATGAGTGCACCAGGCCAGTGCACTAGTGTTTTATGCCCTTTTCAGAACTGTTTAACTGCTACATCTCACGTACCTATAATGCACAACGCACAGTGTAAGTCGTTTCCACATTTAATTTTGATAACAAAACCAGGTTTTCTGTGCCAATCTGCCATTTTTGTACAATTGTTTCCTTGTTCTACAGATGCATTTAAAACATCCCAATACATAATGAAAACAAATGGTTGTTGAAATTATGTAGAAGAAAAAAATGTGTGCCCCATCTGATCTGGATTTGAAATTCTGCATTAGTGATCATAATGCTCTGTTGTTGTGAGACACTGTTCTACTCGTTCTATGTGTTACACTTACAGTACAACCTTAAAGAGGCACTTGCCCAAAAACAATGCTGATTTATTTTGCACATAATCTCACACACTAAACTAAAACTAAACAGTTTTACACACATGAATTTAGTTTAACATTTATTGAGAGTAAATGAGTTTGAATATGGCCACCAATGATGTCATCTGGGACATAGAATATTTGTGTTGTGTTAATTACAGCTCAATGGAACGGTAGGGCAGCGGCCCCTAACAAGATATGGCAACCTTTTCATCTACATCATTTCATGGAGCTGTAACACAACACATGGTGGCCATATTCACAATAATTTAGTCTCAATAAATATCAAACTAAATCAATGTGTGTGAGATCATGTGGACAAATAAATAAAACGTTGTTTTTTGGTGAAGTGCCCCTTTAAAGTCTCAAATCAGAACTAGCACTACACTGTAAAATAGACAGCAGCACAGCTCAACAACCTTTCTTTTATCAAATCACATCTACAGAGCATTGTGTCCCTCATACATACATAACCCTAACCCTCATACATAACCCTAACCCTCATACATAACCCTAACCCTCATACATAACCCTAACCCTCATACATAACCCTAACCCTCATACATAACCCTAACCCTAACCCTCATACATAACCCTAACCCTCATACATAACCCTAACCCTCATACATAACCCTAACCCTCATACATAACCCTAACTCTCATACATAACCCTAACCCTCATACATAACCCTAACCCTCATACATAACCCTAACGCTCATACATAACCCTAACCCTCATACATAACCCTAACCCTCATACATAACCCTAACTCTCATATATAACCCTAACTCTCATACATAACCCTAACTCTCATACATAACCCTAACTCTCATACATAACCCTAACGCTCATACATAACCCTAACTCTCATACATAACCCTAACCCTCATACATAACCCTAACGCTCATACATAACCCTAACTCTCATACATAACCCTAACCCTCATACATAACCCTAACTCTCATACATAACCCTAACCCTCATACATAACCCTAACTCTCATACATAACCCTAACCCTCATACATAACCCTAACTCTCATACATAACCCTAACGCTCATACATAACCCTAACTCTCATACATAACCCTAACCCTCATACATAACCCTAACTCTCATACATAACCCTAACTCTCATACATAACCCTAACTCTCATACATAACCCTAACCCTCATACATAACCCTAACTCTCATACATAACCCTAACGCTCATACATAACCCTAACCCTCATACATAACCCTAACTCTCATACATAACCCTAACTCTCATACATAACCCTAACTCTCATACATAACCCTAACTCTCATACATAACCCTAACCCTCATACATAACCCTAACTCTCATACATAACCCTAACCCTAACCCTCATACATAACCCTAACCCTCATACATAACCCTAACCCTAACTCTCATACATAACCCTAACGCTCATACATAACCCTAACCCTAACCCTCATACATAACCCTAACCCTAACCCTCATACATAACCCTAACCCTCATACATAACCCTAACCCTAACTCTCATACATAACCCTAACGCTCATACATAACCCTAACCCTAACGCTCATACATAACCCTAACCCTAACCCTCATACATAACCCTAACGCTCATACATAACCCTAACCTCAACCAGTAACAATCCTCACAGAACAGAACAGAACAGAACCAGTAACACTCCTCACCGAACAGAACAGAACAGAACCAGTAACACTCCTCACCGAACAGAACAGAACAGAACAGAACCAGTAACACTCCTCACCGAACAGAACAGAACAGAACAGAACAGAACAGAACCAGTAACACTCCTCACCGAACAGAACAGAACAGAACCGAACAGAACAGAACCAGTAACACTCCTCACAGAACAGAACAGAACAGAACAGAAGAGAACAGAACAGAACCAGTAACACTCCTCACCGAACAGAACAGAACAGAACCGAACAGAACAGAACCAGTAACACTCCTCACCGAACAGAACAGAACAGAACCGAACAGAACAGAACCAGTAACACTCCTCACCGAACAGAACAGAACAGAACAGAACCGAACAGAACAGAACCAGTAACACTCCTCACCGAACGGAACAGAACAGAACCGAACAGAACAGAACAGAACCAGTAACACTTCTCACCGAACAGAACAGAACAGAACCAGTAACACTCCTCACCGAACAGAACAGAACCGAACAGAACAGAACCAGTAACACTCCTCACCGAACAGAACAGAACAGAACCGAACAGAACAGAACAGAACCAGTAACACTCCTCACCGAACAGAACAGAACAGAACCGAACAGAACAGAACCAGTAACACTCCTCACCGAACAGAACAGAACAGAACAGAACAGAACAGAACAGAACAGAACAGAACAGAACCAGTAACACTCCTCACCGAACAGAACAGAACAGAACAGAACAGAACCAGTAACACTCCTCACCGAACAGAACAGTACCTCAACCAGTAACACTCCTCACCGAAGCACCATAGCAACAACGTTTAGCTTCCTGAACCACGGCACCTTCAGACACAGAGCTCACATTCTTTGCTAGTGGCTCTTCTGGGGGGTAATGTGGGCCATGGACGCGCCCTTTGTGACCCTTTATACTGTATGTGCGACCGCAGACACAGCCCTGCCGAGTTCTGACTGCTGAGCATGATGGAAAATATAAAACCTTTCAATTGTTCGACTTTTGCTGTCGGAGCACACCCAACCCGGCCAGAGAGAAATCTAGCAATGTTTAGATGTGGTAGGGCCTTGCTGACGCCATTGTTGTCCCCCTGCGGGCTTGATGTTAAATGTACCGAGGGCAACATTGTTTGTTTGTTTAGTTCACCCATCCCCCATCCGCTAACCCCCCCCCCCCCCCCCCCTCATCACTGGCTTTCATTGGCCTCATGTGATTAGATCATGCAGGCTCCCTTTGTTCTTCTCAAGGGGTCCAAGGAGGCCTTTCAGTTCTTCATTCATCCTTGAGTTGTTTCTCTAAAGTCTTTGTCCCCGACGTGGGACGTGGTGTTGAACTCCTCCTTATACTTGATTGAAGTTTGGCATCCGTTCCCCTCGCCTCTTGTCCTCTTGACCTTGCCGGCCCTTTTTCACGTGCCGATTCTTTTCATTGCCAGTGTTGTCTCCAGTTCTTATCTGAAGTTGTTCCGTGCAATGTTCCTTTTTATTTATTCTCTTGGAAGTGTTTTTTTGTCTTCCATAGCCGTGTCAATACTTTACCTTCTCACAGACTGATTTGCTCAGAATAGTCCTTGATGTGGTCGGCGACATCTTGTTTTCAACAGTCTTCTTCCTTCTACTTTTTTGGTTTTGTGGTTTAATGGTGTTCGCCTCCTGCTAGTGTTGCACAGGGTGTTTTCATGTCTTCAATTTTCAACCCAGCCTAACCCCTATCCATCCAAAGCAGACATCTTGCTATTTTGTTATTCCATTTTAGTTACTGACCGGCTGCAGATGTCCTTTGAGTCGGGTGAAGCAGGTAACTTTGACATTCTTCTCTCCCGTCTGCCCTGTAGCAACTAGCAAGAGGAGCTCACTCTTAGTGTCGCTGCAAATCCCAGTTATCTAACCACCGTCTGGCAAAGCATCATACATGTAGATAACAGCAGCTGTTGAGAAGCACGTCGCCTGCTTCAGCAGTATAGCCAAAGAACCATTCATCCCAAAATTATTAATCCATGTAGTACGTTTATTTTCAGAAATCCAAACACTCACACATCTTAAGAAGACTTATGAATGTAAGTATTAATTAGTAGAACTGCTACCAAGTTATTTTGTATTGCTTTCAATCACTTTTTGAGAACAGCACAGCAACAGAAGGTGTTACAATCTCACTCCCTTTAGCCATGCGCACTACTGGACAGTATGTTCTACATTCCACACAAACACTTGCCTTAAATTCATCAGGAGTCGAGAGGTTCCTACTGACGTACTGAAATGTACTATGTTTGTAGTACTTTGTACTACTGTTAAAAAGTTAATATGGAGTCCCAATAGATGTCATGCGTATCCACACCCAAGCCATCCTGTTTTTAACTCCACTCTTCATTCAGAACACAACTTGACACTCTACCTTAAGTCCCTACCTCTGGAGAAGTAACAAACAGAAAGCAGTCCTTACCAATTGACCCCACACATTTGTTAGGTTATGCCCCCGCGTCCCTGCAAAGGCACATATATGATCCTGATGGAGTTTTTTCCTCTCACACTAGAAGGTTCAACCAGGATGCAAAAACAAATCTGCTAAATAATAGGAGGCCATGAACTCCACAGAGGGAGGCGGGGAGAGAGGCTTTAAAAAGGACGGTCCACTCAGCACTTCTCACTGCAAACGGCAACGGATGATCCAGACCGGGCAGCCAATCAGGTCACTGACTTGTCCCGTTGCCATGACATCCGGCACTTGACCAATATAAAAAGCGCAGGCGTTTTTTGGACAATGTAGGAAGAGGTCAGCCAAACTGCCATGGTCCCTGTAGTAACTGGTGATAGTGAGGCTACATATTTCTAACTTGTACAATTCATATATAATTGTAATATAAATCACCGGGTATATTTGATTTCATTGTCTACACTTCTTTTATATGTGTATTCACTGTACACAAAAGGTTTAGTGGCGACTAACTTAAAGATCCCATTCAATTAAGAATGTTTTTTTCCTCCATTTGACCCCCTTCGCCTTCGCCTATCTATTTATCACTTTGCGCCAAAAGAGTCATACAGATCATTTACTTTTACTTTGGTCTAAAGTAATCCACTGTTTTCTCTTCCTGGGAAAAAGACCTAATGCATGAGATATCGTCATCAACCTTTATTTATAGTCGAAAAGACAATTGAGGTCACCCTCATGTTCAATGTTGTCGAGACTTTACAGACATTTCAATGCACACATTTCTACAATATAACAATAAATATTAATAGCTTTCTATATAGTATAAAATAAACATAGGCATAAACAAAAACAGTGCATAAATTGCAGACATAAGAATAGGTATAAAAGACAATGAAAGTAGTGCAATGTAAACGTGCAGACTTAATAATGGCATAAAATAAGTACAAAAGTACAATGTCGCTCGAAGGCATGTGAACCCCCCTGGAACAGTCAGTCCCCCCAAAATCAATATATCAATGCATGAGATATGTCACAATACATCTCACAATACAGAGATATGTCACAATACAGAGATATGTCACAATACATGAGATATGTCACAATGAGGGCGAACACCAAAATAAATGTTCAATATTACCATTACATTTTGAACCGCGCCCTACAATGTGCGGCACTTTAGGATGTCAATCATATGCAGGGGTGCAGTCGTAATATCAGAAGTGCCTGTACGCTGTTTAAATGACGCCACGTGCACACGCGCACATGCGCATACATGTTCCCTCGCGTGCGCACAGAACAGATGATTATTATGCATAAATAGTAGGAAACATGTTTGTATAGGAAATTACTAGTTTTAGTTTAGTTTTTGTAAATATTGCCTTGAAATAGAGAAGCTGAAAAAGGTAGCAGGATGTAGCCTTCAATATATAAAGAAATTATATTGTCAACAGATATGGTTATAAAACAAACAATGTTTTAAATGTAATTGTAGATACAATATTGTAGTTCCAATTTCTTTAATTGAATTAACTTAAACTAGAAAAGTAAACACAAACTAAATTAACAATGTAACTTACAGTTTACAGAAAGACAGTTTCCTTCTGAAGCATATAGGCGGCGGGTATATAAGGCCAGGGGAGGCAATGCCGACCCAGTCTGCGCATTATTATAGGCAGCCTAGGCTACGATATTGTGTGTGTGTGTGTGGGCTGCTGCAGCCCGGTGGTGACAATACGCAAGGGTCAGCCAACCAAGGTGTCAATGGCAGTAGGTGTGGTGGCCGTTAACATTCCAGAGGCAAGTCTTTTCTGTTTGAGGACTGGTGACGAGTGAACACACAGAGTGGAGCACAGAGTGCATGACTGCTTGCTTGGAGCGCCAGAAAGCCGCGCCCCCACAGATCATATTTATGACCGTTTATAGGCTACATTTATTTCCTTGATTCATTTACATTGGCCGCTTGCGCGCAGTGACGCCGAGTCAGTGTGCGTTAAGCCAAGCGCCCAAGTTTGGAGGTAGGTAGATTTCTGAGAGTGACGTCAGTCACAAACGAGGGGGGAGAAAGAATAGCATGCACAAAACAATGATTTATATACTATATTAATGTTATTGTGCATTTTAATAGTAATTATTATTCATTTTAAACATGTTTAGTTTATTTTTAGGGCTTCAAAATATCTAAAATAAAAAACACAAGTTCTTCTTCTCCTCTCTCTCAGAGGTGGCGCCCCCTATCGGCCGGCCGCCACTGAGCAGACCAGATATATATACACACACTAATTGACACATGAGGGTTGATTGGAAACGAGACACACCTGGGAGGGAATACAGACTGGCTGGCAGACTACAGTGACACTAATACAAGGCTGATAACAAATACACTAACTACTAACACGCACACTGGAGACACAACAGTAAACCAGACAAGGGCATACAAAAGGCAACAGGCACACAGGAAGGGACAACAAGACTGGGAGTACACTGAGATATAATGATATTTTGACAAGACACAAGTGAATGACAAGTAGTGAGGGTAGACCTGGGAAATATAAGAGGAAATGGGAAAATTCCACCAAGACAGGTGAAAACAGAGCAAGCTGAAATGGTATGTGGATGCCCATTCAGAAATGAGCACAAACAGACGGGTTGAGGATGAAATAATTCAAGCGATTACCTAAATGTTTATTGTGAGCGATCTCTTGTGCTGAATTTCCCTCTGAACCAGTGGCGTTGTTAGCCCTGGGCTTCCGGGGCTTTAGCCCCGGATGTTTTTCTCCTAGCCCCGGAGCTTAAAAAAAAATATTACATTTTTTTATTGATTTTTTTTTAAAAGATGGCAGCATCCTCATTGTCTGTGCTTAAAGGGGAACTCCAACATTTTGGGAAATTAGCTTATTTAACATCTTCCCTGGAGTTAGACAAGAAGATACATACCTTTTTTGTCTCTGTGTGTGCATTTTAGCTTTGGGAATAGACGCTCCGTTAGCATAGCTTAGCTTCATCACTGGAAGTGAGGCAGGACAGTGAATATTGTGAGAGGAGAATTGGAAGAATGCTGTGAGGTTTTGTCCTTTGCTCACTTACTCGCTCTGTTCCTTTAAGCCTACTCGCTCTGGTTCCATTTGTTTTCTGTTAATCATTTCATTCCCCTATTCACACGCTTCTTCCCAGAGACGTCGTTGATTGGTTCTCCCCCGTCCACACACTTATCAATCACTTCCCTCAGCTGTCACTGCTTGTCAATTAAGCATTCCCGTATTATTTATACCCCGTTTCCCCATTCAAGTTTTGTTGGATCGTTTTGATATTTCAGTTGCATTTGCCGTTCCTGCTGCCTGCTGTTGTTTCCCTGTGCTTTGCCTCCAGGATATTCAAGAAGCATTCCTCTTGGACACCCATTCCCCGTGGCGACGCGCTCGCTCCGTTCTGTTCCAACGCTCTTTACGCACAACGCCTGGGTGAGTTTTTTATGACTGTCTTTGATCCAATTCCGTTTTTTGTGTGTTTATTTAACACTGAAGATTTCCAGCTTTTTATCAGACAGTCACTCACCCAGCATTTAGCCTTTTTTGGATTGTTTCATTGGGATAATATTTTGGCCTAACATCTCCCACTGTGTGTTTACACACCGAAGATATTATCACATTGGAATTGTATTTTGGGACTTCGCTCACGTTGTTTATTTTGCACCGAAGATATCTATCACTTGGGATTGTGTTTGGAACGTTACTCACAGTGTGTATTTACACCGAAGATTCAGTCACTTGGATAACTCTGTTTTCGGGTACATTGATTTGATTTGATTTGATATTTTTTATTTTCGTGTCTTACATACAGATGTATGCCCATATGGGCGTACAAGACACATAACAATAAGTATATAATAATATACTTTACCAATTGCTTAACAAATGACATTAGACCAAGATGGCCATACAAAAAAATACAAGAAAATACAATAAAACGTAATATAACACAAGCTGTACTCAATGTAAATAAACAGAAAAGCAAGGTGAATTCAAATACAATTATATAGGATACAGTGTGTTTTGTCTCAGGTGCCATGCCTTCTCCAAAAATCCTGCAAAACCGAAGATGTCCTCCACAAAAAAACAACTCAACATACAGCTCTCAGACTGCCAAAACAAATCTGGGTTTACAATTTGAATTTTTTCAAATAAAGCCCTCCTCAAAGTGGTGTACAAAGGGCAATAAAAAACAAAATGATATTCATCCTCCACCACTCCCAGATCACACAGAACACACAACCGCTCCTCCTCAGGTTTACCCTGGAATCTACCCACTTCCACAGCCAATGGCAGGGTGCCAGACCTCAACTGGGCACACAGAGACCTCCGTCTTCTCTTTAAGTTTAACATTACATAAGGTTCAGTAAAATACTCATTTTTAATTGCAATATATTTTCTAAGTTTAGGTTTTTTCAAAATCTCCACCTTCCACTTATCCTGATGGATTGTTGATAATTTTGTTTTAATTATGTGAACCTTACACTGCAAATTGTTCATAAAAATCATACTCAAGTCAGTGGAAGAGAAAATCATAGACATCTCTCTTGACCAGGGATGACCGTGTGCTCTGTCCCAATTAAAAATCTTTTTAGTCACCCTGCCATTTGGCAGCTGGACCAGGCGGTTCCATAACCTCACCATTTCACCTTTTTGCTTGACCAAGCAAGAATCCCACCCCATGTCCCCTTCTATAGCCCCTTTTGGTGTGTATTTATGGACTCCTAAAAAGTATCTTATGGCCTGGTTCTGGATCGCATTACATTCAGGTGCATCATCAAAACCCCATACTCCAGCAGCATAAAACAAAACAGAACCCACCATTGAATCAAATAATTGTGTAAATGTTGAAAACCCAAGGTCAGTGCACACTTTCATTTTACTCAACACGCCCCCTAGCGCCCTTCCTGCTGACTCAGACATAATTTTCCTTCCTTCTATGAAGCACATGTACTCATTAAAGGTGAAACCAAGATATTTATAAGAATGTGTGTAAATTAGGGGCGTTGGTCCAAATTGAAATTTATGACTACTCTGCTGTGCGGTACAAGTCACCTCTCCTGTTCACCTGCTCTGTTCCACCTGCACTCTGAGTTAACTCGCTCCCCCTCTCTCTCTCGGTCCCGCAACCACCTCGGAGATTCTGCCGAGAGAAGTCTGCAGAGCGGCTCTGACGTCAGCGTCTGCTTCCCCTGACTACCATCCCGGGAGAAGCTGCAGAACAGCAACATTCATCCTTGCTTGTATTCCATTCTTTGTTTGAACTCTTCCAAGTCTGTGCTGTTTATTTAGTCTTAATAAACAAGCCCTTGTTTTTGGCAACTCTGAATCCTACTCTCTTGTGTCGTTGCGTTTGGGGTCGGTGTCAAACCTTAACATTACGATCCAACCAAAATGACAACCCCAGCCGACACAGAGAGGGTCAGAACCGCACTTGCTAATCAAGTCGAGTTGACCAAGGATCACAGCCACCAACTAGAGAGGGCGGTGCAGGATCTCAGGGAACAGGTCCTGCCTATTCAAGGGTCACTGGCCGCTCTGGCGGGACAACAATCTGGTATTCTCGTTCAGCTTCACTCGCTGAGCGACACCGTTAATGCTTTACTTCCCTCACATCCTTCAGGAGCATTCCCCGCAGCCCCAGCTGATCCCGCACCTCGGGAACCCCGTCTCTCCGTCCCACGGCTGTTCGACGGCAATCCCGAGGAGTGTGCCACATTCATCATGCAATGTGAGTTGGTTTTCCGTCATCAACCAAGCCGTTTTACTGCTAGAGGGTCCCAAGTGGCCTATATGACGAACTTGCTTTCAGGCCATGCTGCCCAGTGGGTCACTTCCTCCTGGGCAATGGATGCAGATTTTGTTTTCTCCTATCCAGACTTCGTGGCGGAGCTCCGCAGAGTGTTCCACCATCCAGCCCGAGGTCTGGACCCTGGAGCCCGGTTGGGGACCTTCCGACAGGGGAGCGGCAGGGTAACTGACTACGTCCTGGAGTTTCGACTGGCGGCGGTGGAGAGTGGATGGAACGACCCTGCACTTCGCCTAACCTTCTTGAGGGGGCTCAGTGACGCAGTCCGGGACCAGCTCGCTACCCGGGAGGTGCCCGACTCCCTCGAGGACCTGTTTAGCCTCGTCATCCGCATCGACGGACGCCTCCAGGAGAGAAGGCGCGAGAGGACCCGACTGTTACCTCCTGAGGTACCCCGGATTCCCCGGACGCATGACGTCACTCCTGGACGCCCTGTCCTCAACACAACTGGTGGTAGCGGGTCCTCCCGTTCGGTTCGCGAGGAGGAACCCATGCAGCTGGGACGCTCTCATCTGAGCCAGGCGGAGCGTGAGGCAAGGCTCAGGTCCGGTCTTTGCCTCTACTGCGGAAGGGAGGGACACCGAATCGCCGACTGCCCCACCCGGCCAAAAGATCAGGCTCGCCGAGACCCCGGGAAATCCTGGTGAGCCGTTTTTTCCATTCCCAGAGCCGCGCACCACCTGACCATCTGATGAGCGTCACCCTGGCCTGGGGGGACCAACGAGCCACGGTGGAGGCCCTCATCGACTCTGGGGCAGACGAGAATTTCCTCGACTTCGAGTTTGCTACCCGAGCCAACATCCCACTTGAGGACCTTGTGAGGCCCTTGGAGATCTTTTCGTTGGACCAACACCGCCTGGCCGACATCTCTCAACGCACCGGCCCAGTCGTGCTGACCATCGCTGGGAACCACGTCGAGAGAATCCAGTTCCTCATCACCCAATCCCCCCTTGTCCCGGTGGTCCTGGGTAGGCCCTGGCTCGCGCTGCACGAGCCCCACATCGCCTGGTCCTCCGGTACCATCAAGGGCTGGAGCTCCTCCTGTCACGCCCTGTGTCTGCAGGCGGCGTCCTGTCCCCCGCCCCGGAGGCCCGCTGGTGAGTCGCCTCCGGACCTCTCGTCCATACCTCCCGAGTACCATGACCTCTTGGAGGTTTTCAGTAAGTCCAGGGCTCAGGCCCTTCCACCTCACCGCCCCTATGACTGCGCCATCGACCTCCGCCAAGGGGCTCCCCTTCCCGGCAGCCGCCTCTACAGTCTGACCGTTCCGGAGAAGAAGGCGATGGATCTCTACATCTCTGAGTCATTGGAAGCAGGACTCATTCGGCCTTCCTCCTCCCCGGTGGCGGCCGGTTTCTTCTTTGTTGGTAAGAAGGATGGGGACCTGCGACCCTGCATCGACTATCGCCAGCTCAACGAGATCACCATCAAGAACAAGTACCCGCTACCTCTCATGAACTCCACCTTCGAGCCACTGACCCAGGCCTCCGTCTTCACCAAGCTGGACCTCCGGAGTGCCTACCATCTTGTCCGTATCCGTGAGGGCGATGAGTGGAAGACCGCCTTCAAGACCCCCAGGGGCCACTACGAGTACCTAGTGATGCCGTTCGGCCTCACCAACGCCCCGGCGGTATTCCAGGCACTCATGAATGACGTCCTTCGTGACATGCTGGAGGTGTTCGTGGTGGTGTACCTGGACGACATCCTCATCTTCTCCAGGACCCTCGAGGAACACATCCAGCATGTCCGCCGTGTGCTGGAGCGCCTCCTCCACAATCGGCTCTTCGTCAAGGCTGAGAAGTGCCGTTTCCACTCCGACTCCGTCGACTACCTGGGCTTCATCGTTGAGAAGGGCTTGATCCGAGCGGATCCTCGCAAGATCCAAGCTGTGGAGGATTGGCCTGAACCCACCACTCGGAAGGAGTTACAGAGTTTCCTCGGGTTCGCCAACTTCTACCGAAGGTTCATCCGGAACTACAGTCAAGTGGCGGAGCCACTTACCAAGCTGACCTCCGCCGCTCTGCCGTTCGACTGGTCCCCAGCGGCATGTGCTGCGTTCCGCTCCCTCAAGAAGAGGTTCACTTCCGCCCCTATCCTGCTCCACCCTGACCCCAAGAGACAGTTCATTGTGGAGGTGGACGCCTCGGATACTGGACTGGGCGCTGTCCTATCCCAACGTTCTCTTTCGGACCAGAAGGTACATCCTTGCGCCTTCTACTCGCGTCGTTTCCTCCCTGCCGAGAGGAACTACGACACCGGCAATCGGGAGCTGCTGGCGGTCGTGGCTGCGTTGGAGGAGTGGCGTCATTGGCTAGAGGGAGCCGAGGAGCCTTTTACCATCTGGACGGACCACAAGAACCTGACGTTCATCCGCGCTTCCAGGCGCCTCAACGGTCGGCAGGCGAGATGGGCCAGTTTCCTCAGTCGGTTCGACTTCTCGCTGACCTTCCGCCCCGGTTCCCGCAACACGAAGGCCGACTCCCTGTCCCGGTTACACTCCAAGGGGGCTCCACCCTCTGAGGACCCTACTCCCATCCTCCCGGAGGCCCGAGTGGTTGGAGCCATCACCTTGGGCATCGAGGGTGTGGTTAGACGTGCCCTACGCTTCCAGCGTGCTCCAAGCAACGTTCCTATTCATCGTCTCTTCGTCCCCGACTCTGTCCGGTCCCGGGTACTGCTTTGGGGCCATACCAGCCGGTTCGCCTGCCACCCTGGCGTCCATCGCACGTTCTCCTTCCTGGCTCGTCGTTTCTGGTGGCCCACCATGCGGAACGACGTCAAGGAGTTCGTATTGGCCTGCGCGGTCTGTGCCCGCAGCAAGGCCTCACACCAGGCACCCTCCGGGCTCTTACAGCCACTTCCCGTTCCAAGCCGTCCTTGGTCACATGTGGCGCTAGACTTCGTCACAGGTCTTCCCTCCTCCCAGGGGAACACTTGCCTTCTGACCGTGGTGGATCGATTCAGCAAGGGGGTTCACCTCGTGGCCCTTTCCAAGCTTCCCTCGGCGGCCGAGACGGCGGACCTCCTGACTCACCACGTGTTCCGCCTTCATGGGTTTCCCCAGGACATCGTCTCTGACCGGGGGCCCCAGTTCACCTCCCAGGTATGGCGGGCCTTTTGCAAGGGATTGGGGGCGACGGTCAGTCTTTCCTCTGGTTATCATCCCCAGACTAACGGACAGACGGAGAGGATGAACCAGAGCGTGGAGTCTGCTCTTCGGTGTGTGGCAGCCGAGAGACCGGCATCCTGGAGCCGTTTCCTTCCCTGGGTTGAATACTCCATCAATTCAATGGTCAGTTCCGCCACCGGCCTCTCACCATTTGAGGTTTCCCATGGCTACCAACCCCCTCTTTTCCCCGCACAGGAGGCGGAAGTGGCAGTTCCCTCCGTGCAGGACCACCTCGACCGCTGCCGACGAGTTTGGGAGATCACCAGGACCGCGCTGCTCCGGACATCTGAGCGCGCCTGTCGTGGTGCCGACCGGCGCCGGGTTCCTGCGCCGACTTACCTCCCTGGGCAGAGGGTGTGGCTCTCCGCAAAGGACCTCCCGCTTCGGTCCTCGGCCAAGAAGCTCAACCCCCGTTTCGTCGGACCTTTCGAGGTCCTGAAGGTACTCAGTCCGGCGGCCCTACGCCTGAAACTTCCTGCGTCCATGCACATTCACCCTGTGTTCCATGTCTCCCGGGTTAAGCCCGTCTCCCTCAGTCCCCTTATGCCTCCAGCTCCTGATCCTCCGCCTCCTGTGTTGGTGGATGGTCACCCCCAGTGGCAGGTCCGCCGGTTGATGGGCGTTCGTCGGCGGGGCTGGGGGTTCCAATACCTGGTGGACTGGGAGGGTTACGGCCCTGGGAGCGTAGCTGGGTCTCCCGGCAGCTCATCGTGGATCCCGGCTTGATCACTGACTTCCATCGTGCCCATCCTGACGAGCCGGGTCGGCCTGGTCGCCGGGTGGCTCCCGTGGAGGGGGGGGTACTGTGAGGTTTTGTCCTTTGCTCACTTACTCGCTCTGTTCCTTTAAGCCTACTCGCTCTGGTTCCATTTGTTTTCTGTTAATCATTTCATTCCCCTATTCACACGCTTCTTCCCAGAGACGTCGTTGATTGGTTCTCCCCCGTCCACACGCTTATCAATCACTTCCCTCAGCTGTCACTGCTTGTCAATTAAGCATTCCCGTATTATTTATACCCCGTTTCCCCATTCAAGTTTTGTTGGATCGTTTTGATATTTCAGTTGCATTCGCCGTTCCTGCTGCCTGCTGTTGTTTCCCTGTGCTTTGCCTCCAGGATATTCAAGAAGCATTCCTCTTGGACACCCCTTCCCCGTGGCGACGCGCTCGCTCTGTTCTGTTCCAACGCTCTTTACGCACAACGCCTGGGTGAGTTTTTTATGACTGTCTTTGATCCAATTCCGTTTTTCGTGTGTTTATTTAACACTGAAGATTTCCAGCTTTTTATCAGACAGTCACTCACCCAGCGTTTAGCCTTTTTTGGATTGTTTCATTGGGATAATATTTTGGCCTAACATCTCCCACTGTGTGTTTACACACCGAAGATATTATCACATTGGAATTGTATTTTGGGACTTCGCTCACGTTGTTTATTTTGCACCGAAGATATCTATGAATGAATGAATGAAAACTTTATTTAACAGATTGCAGAATGGGTACAATACAGTACGGCTCAATACATACAATTGTTAAGGGGATGCAGACCTGAGAAAGACGTTTGTCTTGTTTCCATCAGGGTCCCCCATTTTCAATTCATATAGACATATATGACATACATGACATACAGATAGTCAGTACTGCTACATCTATACATTTATGACATACCAGATTTGCAAATACAGTACTGTTTGTGATACAGAAGGAGTCAAGAAAAGGGAGTATATACATTTGACGTAGAAACTGTACATTGGAGGAGGTTGGGTGGGGGGGGGTTGGGTACATTGGGATATTGACAACCATACTGGGTAATTTACATTGGAGGTGGTTGGGGGGGGGGGGGGGGGAGGGGGCACACTGTATAAACAAGTAACACTGTACATTGAGGGGGGGGGGGGAGGAGACACTGTACAAACAAACACAATTGTACATTGAACTATTGACAAAACCATACTAGGTAAATGACTGTACATTGGAGGGGGTTGGGTTAGGATATTTACAGGGGCCAGTGTTGAATTGCAGTCTCCCGTAGGTGTCCCTTGAGAGAGGTTTTGAAAGTGGGTAGTGATCCACATTCCTTTACAGCTTTGGGTAGGGCGTTCCACATTGATGTGGCATAATTGCGAAACGTGTTTAGTCCCTTATTTGAGCCGAATCTGGGTTTAACATGATTTGTGGAGCTCCCTCTGGTGTTGTGATCGTGGTATTCACTGACCTTTGGGAAGTATTTTGACATGTACATGGGTACCTTGGTCGTGTAGTGTATCTTGTAGACCAGGCCCATTGCAAGTTGTTGTACTCTGTCGTCTACTCTAAGCCATCCTAGGTTGTCAAAGTGGGCAAGGGTGAGGTGGGTTCTAGGAGTAAGGTCAAGCAGTAGTCTGACCAGTTTGTTTTGAGATGTTTGTAATTTTGTTTTTAGCGCCTTTGAGGTGCTTTGGTACCATGAGGTGCAAGCATAGTCGTAGTACCCCTGAATGAGTGCTCCTGCCAGAGTCTTCAGGGTGTTCTTGTTTACCAGAGAGGAGATCCGGTACAAGAATCGAGTTCGTTGGTTGACTTTTTTTATTACATTGGATGCCATTTTGTCACAGGAGAGATTAGCCTCTAGGATGGAACCCAGGTAGGTAATTTCATCTTTCCTTGTGACAATATTGTCACCCACTGTAACTGAGAAGCCGTCGGTCTTGCTGAGTTTGTTATTTGAACCGAAGAGAATGGACTCTGTTTTGCCCATGTGTAATGATAGTTTGTTATCAGCGAGCCATATGCAGATTCTGCCTAGTTCCGAGCTGAGGGTTTTTTCAACCTGTAACTTGTTCTTGTCAGAGACCAGCAGGGCTGAGTCGTCCGCAAACAGGAACAAGTTGCAGTCACAAGCTGACGACATGTCATTTGCATAAATTAGGAACAGTAGCGGTCCTAGTATGCTTCCTTGAGGAACACCACAGCTCACTGTGAGGGGGGGGGATAGGGTACCGTTTACCTCCACCATCTGTTCCCTCCCCTCAAGGTAGGATTGCATCCAGCTCACTGATAGACTATCAAAACCAATTGCTTTTAGCTTGTCAATCAGAATGGAGTGATTGACCGTGTCAAAGGCCTTTTGTAGGTCCAGCATGACCATGCCGCAGTATTTGCCTGCGTCCACCTCTTGTTTGATGTGGTCATTCAAATAGAGAAGGCATGTGTCAGTGGAGTGGGATGTTCTGAAGCCAGATTGGAATTCGTAGATTAGATTTTTTTCCGCTACGTACTTTTCGACCTGTTCGTAGACTATTTTTTCCATGACTTTCGAGATGGAGGTGAGAATAGAAACAGGGCGGTAGTTGCCTGGGTCTAATTTGCTGCCCTTTTTGTGCAGAGGGGTCACCCTCGCAATTTTGAAGTCCTTGGGGACGTGTCCCTGTTTTATGGAGAGGTTTATTATGTGTGTGATGATTGGTGTGATGGCGGCTGCTGAGTCTCTGAGGAATTTGGAGGGGATGTTGTCATGGCCAGTGGCCTTGTTAGGTTGGAGGGCGCTCAGTTTATTGAGTACCTCATCTGTTGTTACAATTTCCAGCTTGAAGTCGTCCTTGCGGACCCCTAGGTTTTTGTAGTAAGCTACTATGTGTTCTACCCCATAAAGCCCTGAGTGGGAGGGTAGTTTGTTTACCAGTGTTGTGGCTATGTTTGTGAAGAAAATGTTTAAGTAATTGGCTACATCCAGCTTGTCTGTGATGAGCGTGTTGTCCGTTTTTATGTTTATGTTTGAGAATCTGGTTTTAAGTTTTTTACTGCATCCTAGTTGATTATTGAGTAATTTCCAAAGTTCACGTGGTTTGTTTTTGTTTTCCTCAGTTTTGTCATTGATGAAATTCTTTTTTGCAGTTTTGATCATGGAGTTTACGTCGTTTCTTAGTCTGTTTCTTTCTAGTTTGAGTTCAGTCACGTGGGCTTGGAGTTCACTGCTCGTGCTTTTAGTAAGCTTTGACTGACTTTTACGAAACTCAGAGCATTTTTTGTCTCTGGTTTTCATAGCGGCCAGTATTTCTATCACTTGGGATTGTGTTTGGAACGTTACTCACAGTGTGTATTTACACCGAAGATTCAGTCACTTGGATAACTCTGTTTTCGGGTACAAGTCACCTCTCCTGTTCACCTGCTCTGTTCCACCTGCACTCTGAGTTAACTCGCTCCCCCTCTCTCTCTCGGTCCCGCAACCACCTCGGAGATTCTGCCGAGAGAAGTCTGCAGAGCGGCTCTGACGTCAGCGTCTGCTTCCCCTGACTACCATCCCGGGAGAAGCTGCAGAGCAGCAACATTCATCCTTGCTTGTATTCCATTCTTTGTTTGAACTCTTCCAAGTCTGTGCTGTTTATTTAGTCTTAATAAACAAGCCCTTGTTTTTGGCAACTCTGAATCCTACTCTCTTGTGTCGTTGCGTTTGGGGTCGGTGTCAAACCTTAACATTGCGCCAATATGAGAATTTTGAGACATAGATCATATTAATATAAGTTCACATAGCTAGGAAAGAATGCTAAACATTCAAAAAGGCCATTTATAAGATAGTTCCCCTTTAATGTTTGTTAGTGTTTGGTATTTTTTGTTGGTTTTTAGTACTTTTAAACATCCATTTTTAGTAAGTAGTAGTTTTCATTTGATCCTATAATTTTTTCATTCACCGATTTGTGGACTTTTCTTTTTAGTGTCCTGAAAGGCGCCTTATAAATAAAATGCATTATTATTATTATTATTATTATTATTATTATTATTATTATTATTATTATTATTATTATTATTATTATTATTATTATTATTATTATTATTATTATTATTATTATTATTATTATTATTATTATCATCCAGGAGGGAAAATAAACTTTGGATAGTAGGGACTGCATCTCTGCCTGTCCTGGCCAGGAAACACTTTGCAACTGTGATCTCCTCTGGCAGTAGTTGGATATTGTAATGTGTGGCGAGGGGTTGCAGCAATTCCACTGAGAGAAACTGGTCTGAGGCTGGATAACATGCCTGTATGCCTCTCATAAGTTGTTCTCCAACTCATGAGAACCTGCTCTCAAGCTCTTGCAGCATTCTGTCGAGGACTGGATAGAACAGTCTCTGTCTCAGCTGATCTCCTGAGCTGAGGTCTGAGCTTGTGCCACAAGATGACTCAACTACATACTCGTCCATTCTTTTCAGCTTCCTCCTTTGTATGTAGTATGTTCCTCAATCCCAAGGCCATTACATATGGTCTTTGTCCTGTCATACATGTCCACTGCCATCTCTGAGGTGCGATAACCTTTGAGTGTGTCCTGCACTGTGCTTTTAAATAGTACAGATAGGTATTGAAGATGTGCACTTTAACACAGCAGCACCTGGAGCCATCCATACCCATGTCCAGTGTCCACTGACAAAGACATGCTCATGATACTGTGATAAACTATAATAAGCTTTAATCAAACCCTATTTCCTCGGATAGTCCGGTTGGTTTGGGGTGGTGTGAAAGCTCATTCACTATTGCAAGTGAACCCTGCTGCGGTTCATTTGAGATGTGAATGCAAAGCGGACCAAAGGCAGGAAAAGACCCAAAAATCAATTTTTTTTATGAGACAACTGAGACATATGTACATAATGAAACACACAATACAGTCTTTTTTCGATTGCTTAAGCACGATTTTGAAAACAGGGCCCGGTGTTTCAAAACACTACACACAATTACCACAACCACACACACAATTATCAGAACACCTCAGATCCTTTGCTAAATGAAACACTCTTGTCAAAACTATACACTAATTTATAAAAACTACATTTTGTTACCATATGAAACACACGTTTCATATGACTTCATTCTGTTTGAACCAGTTACACACTGCTGTGCTTAACCTAAAACACATTTAGCAATTCTACTTCTCAGTGATTAGAGTAAGTGAAGTACACAGAGAATGTGCAAATATACAATAAATTCACCCAACACTACACAAGACCAATGCTGTAGTGTAGACTGATGAAAATATAATTTATTTATCTCCATATACCCAAATCAATGATGCAGACTGATGAAAAAAAAAACATTTTCTCTCCATATACCTAAATCAATGATGCAGACTGATACAAATATAAATTTTCTCTATAACCAAATCAGTCAACATTTCAACATGGCGAATCACAACAAAACATGTCCCAGTTTTCATGTTACTACAGTGTGCACAACACTGTAAGCTCAGCAAATATCAGACAAACATAAAATACTGTATCGAGTACAGGTTAAAATTACAGTAAAACTAAAACAAAAATAGAACAAATTTAAATAGAGTACAGAAAATACTAGACATTATCTCTTTGCCTAGCTGGATCTGGCAAGATCATTTTTTGTTGTGATTCTCCATGTTGACATGTTGACTGATTTTGGTATATGGAGAGAAAATGTATATTTTCATCAGTCTGCATCATTGGTTGTCTTGTGTAGTGTTTGGTGAATGTATTGTATATTTTCACGTTCTCTGTGTACAGTACTTCACTCTCCTTCCATTTTGGTTGAAGACAGGTGAACTCACCTGCTGCATTTTTATAGTGCTTAAACCTGATTGGTGTATCTACAATTAAGCAATGGTGTTTGTGCATATGATGGCTGTGTTTAACCAATTGGTTCATATGTGTGGTAATTTGACATTCTGTGTCTAATGTAATGCAAGTGTGTTTAGTGTTTTGCAAATCACTGTGTGTATTGTTTTGCAAAAAGTGTGAGGCTGACATTGTGCTTATAGGGGTGCAAATCTGGGCCTATGTTTTGCTCCTTGAGTGTAAGGTTTTGATAATTGTGTAATACTTTTGATTTATGTTTATGCAATCGAAGAAAACTGTAAAGACTAGAGATTAACTGTTTATTTCTTTTGTACATAGGCTGTGCATATGTTTGTTTGTTTATTTGCTTATGTGTATGATTCTTAACTGTGTTTTTTATTTTGTTATTGGTGTATATGTGTGTATGTATGTGTATATATATATGTATATATGTATGTATATTTGTACTCCTGTTGGGGCCTCTTGCACCAGATCAATGTTTCATCTGGCTAAATAAAGGTTAAATAAATAAATAAGAAACTGATGATTTGGTCCTGTTAACTTTGAATTTTCTATGGGGACTGCCCAGATCCCTCTCATGGACCTGGACCTCACTTTGAGAACCTCTAATCTAGTTCTTCAGTATTCGTCTCTAATTACTCTAAAATTGCGTATTTCTGTGAAAATAAATAAAAAAAAACGACCCCCGCTCCACCCCCCGGGCTGAAGCCCCCAATGTTTTCTAACCCTAAAAACGCCCCTACTCTGAACCTCTTAAACCCTTAACCTTAACCTTAACCCGAGCCATATTTTCAGAAAATTCGCCTAAAAATACATACCCAAGTAAATGGAAGATTGCTCCACTTCTACAAGGCCAATTAGCATGTTCTTGGTATCTAGGGACATCTAAGGACATCAGGGAATGTATTCCCAGTGTCAGACATATTGTGTCTGTTACTATTCTCGAGTAAATTGTAATAAACCAAATTATGTTGTGTACTGACGTGCCACACTGTTACGTGGGTGCGTCATAGGAGCTGACGCTGGGCGTTCACTCCAGGAAATGCATACTGAGAGTGAGTCTAGTGCGCGGGCACTAGACCGGGGAATGGAAATAAAGATTATTGTTTAAATATGGAGTTGATTCTTAAATGAAGTACTGAATATCTAACAGGATATAAATTATTATTATTAGTTTCCCCCCCCCCCATCTTAGACTGTGAATAACACCATGCTAACATTGACCAAAAGTGATCAAATCCACTGAGCTCATTCAGCACCTTCTTGAGATCAAGTGTACTAAAGATCTAAGCAAATTAACCAAGGGCAGACGATTTACAGGGGTTCTTGTAGATGGGTGGTTGATGTTTTAGGCAAAAAATTCATAAATAAAATAAAATAAAAATATATCACATATGAGTAATGGGAATCATTCAGTTCTGTTTTACAGACTCTAATCTTTCCAAAGATATTTGTGGTATTGTAGATATTTTTTTCATTAGTATAATGTGCTAGTTGAGCTTATAGGACTAGATATTACAATCCCTTAGATAATCAGCACTTTTTATTGAATGGGGTAGTGGTAAAAGCTTCACTGGGGTCTTCAGGTGGGCACCCTCCTTCATTGGTGTTTCGTTGACAGGCCCACGACACCTCCGAAGGGCTCAACGGCAACACCTGGCGTCCCAGGTGTGCCCCCCTCTGCTTTTACCCCTCGATGGTCAGTTGGGGTCCTTTCTCTTGATCCATAGCCATCTGCTGCTTCGTTTGGCAGCCTCTGACAGTGTTTTGACAGCTTGTCGGAAGGCCTGTCCTCGCACTCCCATCCCCTTAAGAAGCTTGGTTGTGGACATGGCAACAAATCCTCTAGATCCAACCTCAACCGGAAGCACCTGGGCACGCCAGCCGCGTTGTTTTGCCTCGGCTGCTATGTCGGAGTACTTCAGTCGTTTACGTTCATATGCTTCACCAACTGCAGCCTCCCATGGTACAGTTAGTTCCACAATGAATACAGACTTCTGGGAGGTTGACCACAAGACCAGGTCCGGCCTGAGGTTAGTTGTAATGATCTCAGGCGGAAAGATGAGTTTCTGGTCCAAGTCAACCTGCATTCTCCAGTCCCGGGCAGTGTCCAGGAGGGTTGCTTCTACTATTGCAGATGGCTTTGCTGGGAGCTGTCCTGCTCTTACAAAAGGGGTGGTGTTTGAATGTCTAGGCATTGGGGGAGGGAGGGCATTGTTGGTAGTTCTCCTTCCTTCCAGGGTGATTGCCAGTTGTCTTAGGACCTGGTTGTGTCTCCAGGTGTAGCGCCCTTGGGACAAACTGGTTTTGCAGCCGGTGAGGATGTGCCTCAGTGTTGCGGGGGTTTGGCAAAGCGCACAAGAAGGATCTTCTCCAAACCACTGGTTTAGGTTCTTGGGCGTGGGAAGAACATCATAGGTGGCTCTGATGATGAAGCTGATTTGGCTTCCTTCCATCTCCCAAAGATCCTTCCATGTGAGCTTACGATGCTCCAGGTTTTCCCAGCTAGTCCACTGGCCCTGGTTGCAATGTGAGACTGCCTTTGCGCATCTGTCTGCCTCCTCTTGTTGCCGAACCTGAGCCACCACCAGCTTTCTCCTCTGGGTTGATGTTGCCCTGTGCCATGTGGGTCGACTTGTCCCAAGTCCAAACACACCTCTTCCATGCTGCACCTGTCCTACAATGTCTCCATGCCTGAGAGCAGATTTTGCTTGCTGTACGGCCTCAGATGGGATCCATTTCCTCCCAGTTGCCAGACAGGGAGCAGCCGCTCGGATCACTTCATCTTGAGACTCGGTCAGGGTCATGTTCAGCCTCACTTTGGTGCATTTAAACTCCTCTATGAGGCTAGAGACAGGCAATTCCAGGGCCCCCGTGTCCATACAAGCCGATGTTGCTGAGGCAACGTGGGAGGCCAAACCACTTCTTGATGTATGAACTGACTGTCCTCTCCAGCTTCTCGACTTTGGTCATGGGGATCTCGTAGACCGTTAGAGGCCACATCAGGCGGGGGAGCAATCCAAACTGCAGGCACCACAGTTTCAGCTTTTCAGGGAGCAAGGTCTTGTCTATGCTGACTAACCATAGGATGGGGTATGGTAGATTATATTGTGGTCCATGTTGAGTAGTTGCTTAATGCTTATTATCCTCCACTTTATTTCATTTTATAAACCTGTCTAAAGATGGAACAACTTACCAGAATCAATACGTTTATCAATGTAATTTGATCATTGTTGAATGCAGTGATCGATTTTTTTTTACCGATATGAAATGATAGCAAGGTAGCCAACAAATACTGTAGCTGTATAATGTAACGTGTCTTTTGAGTAGGAGGGAGTGGGCTTATAATAAAATGTAGTTATTGAATGCTGATACAGTAGGCATAATAAAGTATTACGAAAGAGATGTGCCTATTGCTACAATAATCAAACCGTTATGGTGCGGCTTAGCAGGTATTGTTCTATATCTAACATAAGGAACATTATATTCTTACCATTCGAGCGTCTAAGAATGTTCTGGAGAAAAGTGTTTTGCTGGGCCACAAGTCCTCGCTGTCCACCCGCCTCCCTACTCGACAGGCAGCACCGGGCAGAGATGGCAGAGTGACAGGCAGCACCGGGCAGGGATGGCAGAGTGACGGGCAGCACCGGGCAGAGATGGCAGAGTGACGGGCAGCACCGGGCAGAGATGGCAGAGTGACGGGCAGCACCGGGCAGAGATGGCAGAGTGACGGGCAGCACCGGGCAGAGATGGCAGAGTGACGGGCAGCACCGGGCAGAGATGGCAGAGTGACGGGCAGCACCGGGCAGAGATGGCAGAGTGACAGGCAGCACCGGGCAGGGATGGCAGAGTGACGGGCAGCACCGGGCAGAGATGGCAGAGTGACGGGCAGCACCGGGCAGAGATGGCAGAGTGACAGGCAGCACCGGGCAGAGATGGCAGAGTGACGGGCAGCACCGGGCAGAGATGGCAGAGTGACAGGCAGCACCGGGCAGAGATGGCGGAGTGACGGGCAGCACCGGGCAGAGATGGCAGAGTGACGGGCAGCACCGGGCAGAGATGGCAGAGTGACAGGCAGCACCGGGCAGAGATGGCGGAGTGACGGGCAGCACCGGGCAGGGATGGCAGAGTGACGGGCAGCACCGGGCAGAGATGGCAGAGTGACGGGCAGCACCGGGCAGAGATGGCAGAGTGACGGGCAGCACCGGGCAGAGATGGCAGAGTGACGGGCAGCACCGGGCAGAGATGGCAGAGTGACGGGCAGCACCGGGCAGAGATGGCAGAGTGACGGGCAGCACCGGGCAGAGATGGCAGAGTGACAGGCAGCACCGGGCAGGGATGGCAGAGTGACGGGCAGCACCGGGCAGAGATGGCAGAGTGACGGGCAGCACCGGGCAGAGATGGCAGAGTGACGGGCAGCACCGGGCAGAGATGGCAGAGTGACAGGCAGCACCGGGCAGAGATGGCGGAGTGACGGGCAGCACCGGGCAGAGATGGCAGAGTGACGGGCAGCACCGGGCAGAGATGGCAGAGTGACAGGCAGCACCGGGCAGAGATGGCGGAGTGACGGGCAGCACCGGGCAGAGATGGCAGAGTGACGGGCAGCACCGGGCAGAGATAGCAGAGTGACAGGCAGCACCGGGCAGAGATGGCAGAGTGACGGGCAGCACCGGGCAGAGATGGCAGAGTGACGGGCAGCACCGGGCAGAGATGGCAGAGTGACGGGCAGCACCGGGCAGAGATGGCAGAGTGACGGGCAGCACCGGGCAGAGATGGCAGAGTGACAGGCAGCACCGGGCAGAGATGGCAGAGTGACGGGCAGCACCGGGCAGAGATGGCAGAGTGACGGGCAGCACCGGGCAGAGATGGCAGAGTGACGGGCAGCACCGGGCAGAGATGGCAGAGTGAATGGACACTTGAAGTCTCCGCAAGACGATGACTCCGTTCACATGTTCAGTTCTGTAGCCTCGAGTAGGGTCCAGCTGCAGCGCCGGAGAATCCTGTGGCAGCCACAGAGAGCGCGCTGATTGGCGGAAAGTGCGGACGTTTCTCGAAGTGCTCGGAGGTGCATCATGCCATCTAAGAATGAAGTGAGCGTGTGTTATTGGAATGATTGATTGATTGATTGATTGATTGAACATTTTATTAATGTCCGCCTTGTTTGGAACTGGCTATGCTTAGGCCCTCTTTCGAAGTCGGTTATGCTTAGAGTTTATCTTTAGAGCAGGGCGATAGACCACCAGCCCTGATTCCAAACTCTAAGCATAACCAACTTCGAAAGAGGGCCTAAGCCTAACCAGTTCAAAACAAGGCGGACATTAATAACATTTTCAATCAATCAATCCAATAACACACGCTCACTTAAAACAGCGCACCTCCGAGCTGTTCTATAGAAAGTAGGTTCGTACTTTACGCCAGACGTACAGAGCCCCCCCCCCCCCCCTCCTATACAGAAGGAAGCACCTGAGAGAGTATAGCTCCCGCTGTGCAGAGAGCCCCCCCCCCCCCCCCTATCTGTATGTCATGTATGTCATATATGTCCTGATGAATTGAAAATGGGGGACCCTGATGTAAACAAGACGAAAGTCTTTCTCTGGTCTGCATCCCCTTAACAATTGTGTGTATTGAGCTGTACTGTATTGTACCCATTCTGCAATCTGTTAATAAAGTTTTCAATCAATCAATCAATCAATCCCCTACAGCTCATCCTGTGTCCACCTGCTGGTAAGGGATGGAGCTACACTTGCCAGCCATACCTATAGGGAGGTGTAGCCTGACGTCACTTTGGGCCGCGTGGTCGGTCCACCCGTTTAGGGATTTATCATTGGGAAAATGGATTATCGGCTATTGTAACAATTCTGCCTCATGAACTTTCCATTTTTGCACAAAATGAGTTCCCTTCTACCACTAACATTATTGTTTAAGCATTTTTGGTTGAAATAAAGGTAGTTATAAGGTTTTTAATTAGTCGTTAAAAAATAACTACACTACACCAGTACAGGCAGTAGATTTGTTGGTGAGAACAAAAGTATACAAAGAGGAGAGAACAATTTTAAATCGGGGCATGTAGAGGAGTTTCGGGAATGCAGCCGGCTAGCAAGCTAGCTAGCTAGCTAGCTACTAACGTTACGTGAAAAACAATAACGTTATAAACTATACACAATATGTACAACGAAACGGTCAATGGTCTCTAACTACACACCCTCAAGACCCCTACGCTCTGCTTCTTCTGGCCGCCTCAGACCTACTCCTATCCAAGCTCCGGGAGGGTCATCAAAGAGAAGTCGCCTATTCTCAGTCCTTGCCCCACAATGGTGGAATGAACTACCCACCCCAGTTAGGACAGCCGAAACCCGTCCAATCTTTCGCCGTCGACTAAAGACGCACTTCTTCAACCATTATCTGAAATAAATATATATATAAATAAAAAATCTAACCCTAACTAACCCTACTGTCATGCACTTGTCCTAATAAACTAACCTACACTGTAGCACTCAACACTTTGATGAACATTGTTACTCAGCTGATAGAGTTGTGCCCTTCCTGATGACTTGTCGCACAGAACTTGTAAGTCGCCTTGGATAAAAGCGTCAGCTAAATGACTAAATGTAAATGTAAATGAAACAATGATTTACATTAGTATTTACAGTGATTTAATATGCAGCGAAATAGGGCTGTCCCCGACTAAGGATTTGGATAGTCGACTTTGATTGGCCGAAATGAGCCGATAGTGGACTATTAGTCGACTATGAAAAAAAAGAATTTTGAAAATAAAAAGTATAATTTTTTATTTATTTATTTGTATCATTCCATTTGGGCTGTGGGGGGTGCTTAATATCTGAACGAGTCGACGGAAGGCTTCTTGTTCTCTGCGAAAGCATGCAATTAGGCCACTGATGGATACATCTTGAGTCTAGTGTGTTCATTAGATGGGTGAAATCCTCTTTCAGTGCCTCTGTGCCTGTTTTATTAGGCAGTTAGCCTCTGGTCTGCGTGCCATTAGCGTTAGCCACGCTTCTAGGCCTATTTTCTTTTGGAAAGAATGATACAAAAATTTTTATTAAAAGAAAATTTTAAATAAAAATAATTATAATAATATTTATATATTTTTTGCATTCGACTAAGAGGTTGGCAGTCGACTACGGCTCCTTTCAATCGATTAGTCGACTATTCGACTAATAGGGGTCAGCCCTACAGCGAAATAACATTATACAATTTAAAATATAAATACAAATTGTGGTTGTTGCTTTTAAAAATGGTGGTTGGCCTTAGAGATGAATGGTTATGATCACCAGAGAGATACTAGCCACAGATTCAGGGTCAGTTATTTTCCCATTGTAAGAATTGTTAAGCTTATGGAATGTAAGGGAAATCGGATCCTAGGTCTGCGACTAAAGCCAGGAGTCTGACGTCAATTCCAGCTTGATCCTAGAATGATTTCATACCGATCAGTCCGATCAGCGTGTGTGGTGTTCAAAACGAAAGCCGTTACTGGCGATCAAAGAATAAAAAAACTACCCCCCCCCCCTTTGATGCATTCATGAATACCTATTGTTACAAAGGGTCAGATTAAACCGAATATATATATTTATTGCTTGAGATATATTGTATAATATTTGTATATCGTCTGATATCCCTTGTATATTCTTTGTACATATACACGGAATATCCCTTTACCTAGTACAGGCCAGACCATAATATTCGTTCTCCAATTGGACAGCGACCCCCCTAGGCGCCACGGCCATACCCCCAATGTCTAGTTCAAAGTCACCGCTAAGACATGCCTGAACATGCCCGGTTCTGCGCAGTAATATGAGACAGAAATAAGGCTGGTACTAGATTATTCACCTTACGTATAAATACGTCGCAGGTGGATACAGCAGTAATGTTAACCAATAAGTTGAAGCCTCACACCACGATACAACGTGCTGTGAAGTGGGCCCGTTTTGCCCCGAAATAGAGCCTTGAGACCGCGTGCGAATTGATAGCTGAAGTGTCAGAGTTTAACGCTGTATCGTCGAGTTCGACCTATTCTATTATTAAGTAATAGTCTATTATGTATAGTGTATCGTGCGGCTACCGTTCTACAGTGACCAGCATTACCAACGTTTCATCGTACCGAGCTAGTGTGCTTATCCAGGCTGGGTCGGCCTAACCTTGTGCCGTCATCCGAGGAGCCCTAGACGAGAACCGTGTGGATATGTACACTGGATAACCTACACCGACGACTACAGAGCCCTTTTCGGCTGGATTATAATGCTTTGGTCCTGTGGCTGTTGGAGCAGAGAATCGTCTACACCCACTACCGTGTGGGATTTACCCTGTGAGGAGCACCGTCGAGCCCGCCTCTAGGACTCTGAGGCTGGCTAGCTTTCCTCCATGCGGCACTGCACACCGGAGAATAGCTGTTGCTTTGTCTACGGATCAAGGGATTATTGCACTGTCTCCTGTACCTGGAGCCTCCTTATTCCTCGTTGATCCAGACGTCTGCTACCGACAAATCCTCTCCCCTGCTGGCTTACAAGGTACCCATGTACATGTCAAAATACTTCCCAAAGGTCAGTGAATACCACGATCACAACACCAGAGGGAGCTCCACAAATCATGTTAAACCCAGATTCGGCTCAAATAAGGGACTAAACACGTTTCGCAATTATGCCACATCAATGTGGAACGCCCTACCCAAAGCTGTAAAGGAATGTGGATCACTACCCACTTTCAAAACCTCTCTCAAGGGACACCTACGGGAGACTGCAATTCGACACTGGCCCCTGTAAATATCCTAACCCAACCCCCTCCAATGTACAGTCATTTACCTAGTATGGTTTTGTCAATAGTTCAATGTACAATTTTGTTTGTTTGTACAGTGTCTCCCCCCCCCCCCCTCAATGTACAGTTTTACTTGTTTATACAGTGTGCCCCCCCCCCCCAACCACCTCCAATGTAAATTACCCAGTATGGTTGTCAATATCCCAATGTACCCAACCCCCCCCACCCAACCTCCTCCAATGTACAGTTTCTACGTCAAATGTATATACTCCCTTTTCTTGACTCCTTCTGTATCACAAACAGTACTGTATTTGCAAATCTGGTATGTCATAAATGTATAGATGTAGCAGTACTGACTATCTGTATGTCATGTATGTCATATATGTCCTGATGAATTGAAAATGGGGGACCCTGATGTAAACAAGACGAAAGTCTTTCTCTGGTCTGCATCTCCTTAACAATTGTGTGTATTGAGCTGTACTGTATTGTACCCATTCTGCAATCTGTTAATAAAGTTTTCAATCAATCAATCAAAACAACCGGAGGGGACCCCCTTAGTATCTCCAGCTGCAGTGGCGGCCGCTGGGTACTTCGCCACTAGGGGCGCTATACCAAATATTTTGCGAACATGTACAGTACAGTACTGTACCACGCAAGACTCATGGCAAGACGTGAGCGATTCGACTCACGCTCACGGCAATGAATCGGCTCTTATGAACGAGTCGCTCAGCTGTTACTACAACAACACACAACCAGTCAAATAAAGTATAGTCTAGACTCTAATTCACAACTTGAAACACAATATAAATAGAAAAGTTAGAAACAAAACTCGCCCGTCTCCAAACACAGGCAGATCTCTCCCTCTCTCCTTCTCTCTCTCACACACAGCGCGACGTGGAATCGATTCGTTACACAATCAGACCTATTATATACCAAGAATAACTTCAGTATGAGTACAGGGCTGTACACATATTTTGCATATTGTTAAACAAGCCAAGGCTAGCTATTAAACTATCGATATGAATCGAAAATCTGGGACCCTGATGTAAACAAGACAAACGTCTTTCTCTGGTCTGCATCCCCTTAACAATTGTGTGTATTGAGCCGTACTGTATTGTACCCATTCTGCAATCTGTTAATAAAGTTCTCATTCATTCATTCATTCATTCAAACATAGACGATATTGAACAAGTTCAAGTTCAAGTTCTCAAGTTCTTTAATAGTTGTCATACAGAAGTACAGAATACTTTCATACAAAATGCTTCTTACTGTTACGCTCCAGAGACTGTGCTAGACAAGATAGTATCAAATAACATAATAACATAATATAGCATGAATTTAGAAGAAGAAAATGAGGTCACAGTGTTCGGTATAGACATATGTACAATGTTCTGAGTTACCATATAATATACAATACACAATACTATGCAGTGTACTAATGTACAGTACTATCTAGTGCAAAGCAGAAATGGGATGAGGTACAATTTTAGGTACAATTTACAGTAAGGTGTACGAGTTGTAGTGCAATCCTTCATCCATAAATATAAAGTGTGGGGAGTGGGTGCTACAGTGTGTTTGTTTAAAGTGGGTGTGTGCTATAAAGTGTGTGGAGTGGGTGCTACAGTGTGTTTGTTTAAAGTGAGTGTGTGCGTGTGGGTGTGTGTGCTATGTGCGTTTGGTGGTTGTTGTTGTGTAGTGTTCATTCATTGTTCGTTTAGCAGCCTGATGGCCTGGGGATAGAAGCTACTTCTGAGTCTTTCTGTGCTCGCCTTGAGACTCCGGTATCGCTTGCCTGACCGCAGCAGTTCAAAGAGGCAGTTGTTCGGGTGACTGGAGTCTTTAATGATTCTCTTAGCCTTGCCCTTGCAACGCTTGTAGTAAATGTTCTGGAGGGTGGGGAGCCCCCCTCCAATTGTGCGTTCGGCTGAACGTGTCACTCTTTGTAGTCTGCTTCGGTCTTTTGCAGTGCTATTCCCAAACCAGGAGGTGATGTTGCCGGTCAAGATGCTCTCTATTGTACATGAGTAGAAGTTCTTAAGGATCTTCTGGCTGACTTGGAACTTCCTTAGGCGCCTGAGGAAGTAGAAGCGTTGTCGTGCCTTCTTCACCACACTGTTAATGTGTGTGGTCCATGTCAAGTCCTCGGATATGTAGGCTCCGAGGTACTTGAAGCTGTTGACTCTCTCAACCGGTGCCCCGTCGATGCTGAGGGGGCTGTAGTCCTTGACCCCCGACCTCCTGAAGTCCACAATCATCTCCTTTGTTTTGCTGACGTTCAGGGAGAGGCTGTTTTCCTGGCACCATCCCGCCAGGACCTTGACCTCTTCCAGGTAGGCCCTCTCGTCGTTGGCAGAGATCAGGCCCACCACCACTGTGTCGTCAGCAAATTTGACGATTGTATTGCTACTCCGCTGAGCCACACAGTCGTGTGTGTACAGGGAGTAGAGGAGGGGACTCAGAACACAGCCCTGGGGGGCCCCTATGTTGAGGGTGATGGATGAGGAGGTGCAGTTGCCTGCTCTCACCACCTGGGGTCTGCCAGTCAGGAAGTCCAAGACCCACTGGCAGAGGTCATAGCCCAAGCCCAGGTCCCTGAGCTTGGCTATGAGTATGGAGGGGACTATGGTATTGAATGCCGAGCTGTAGTCGATGAATAGCATTCTCACATAGTTCCCCTGCCTCTTGTCCAGGTGTGATGCTGCTGTGTGCAGCACATGGGATATGGCGTCCTCCGTGGACCTGTTGGGGCGGTATGCAAATTGCAGGGGGTCCATGTTGATGGGGAGGGAGGAGCAGATGTAGCCCTTTACTAGCTTCTCAAATCACTTCATGGCTATGGAGGTGAGAGCTACAGGGCGGTAGTCGTTGAGGCAAGCAGGCTTGGATTTTTTGGGTACAGGGATAATAGTGGACTTCTTCAGGCAGGTGGGGATGACAGCCTGTTCTAAGGACAGGTTAAATATGTCAGTGAATACTGGGGCCAGTTGGTCGGCACAGACTTTTAGGACGCGGCCGGGGATGCCGTCCGGACCTGCTGCCTTCCTGATATTCACTTTTTTAAAGGTCCGCCTCACCTCATGCTCTGTTACCCTGAACACTGCGCCTCCATCAGCAGCCGACCCCCCCCCCCCCATTGCCGAGGCTTGTGAGCTGGTGTTGTTATTACCAGCATCAAACCTCGCATAGAAGGTATTGAGGTCGTTTGCTAAGGAGATGTCACTGTTCAGTTTGAGGGAGGCGCCTTTGTAGTCTGTCATCGTTTTGAGCCCCTGCCACATAGCTCTAGAGTCAGCTTGTTCAAACTGGAGTTCAATTTTATCCCTGTAGCGCCGTTTGGCCTCTGACACTGTCCTCCTTACAAGCCATAATCCACGTATTTTCAATCCGAGAGAGCTGCAGTAGTTAAATCAATGAGCCATCGATAAATAAACAATCAGCAATGTCTCGCTTCATGAATGGCCAGCAGTAGTACTGCTCCTAAAAAAACTATTTACAACCGTTAACGTTAAGAAGAGAGAGAGAGAGAGAGAGAGAGAGAGAGAGAGATTTCTTCAACCTCGAACCTAAATTCCTTAGCAACCCGTGTTACCAAGTAAACAAATCACAGAACGATAGCCAGTTAGCCCGCACCAGCCTAGTAGTACTACTAACGTTAGCTCCCAGAACGATAGCCAGTTAGCCCGCACCAGCCTAGTACTAGTACTAACGTTAGCTGCCAGAACGATAGCCAGTTAGCCCGCACCAGCCTAGTACTAGTACTAACGTTAGCTCCCAGAACGATAGCCAGTTAGCCCGCACCAGCCTAGTACTAGTACTAACGTTAGCTGCCAGAACGATAGCCAGTTAGCCCGCACCAGCCTAGTACTAGTACTAACGTTAGCTCCCAGAACGATAGCCAGTTAGCCCGCACCAGCCTAGTACTAGTACTAACGTTAGAGAGAGAGAGAGAGAGAGACTCACTGTTTAGTTGAAACGTCCAGGGCAGGAGAGCTTGATATCCGCCATATAGCTTGTTAGCCAAGTGTTAGCTCAGCTGAGCTCGTCGACGTTAGCACAACACTCAACAAGTACATTCCTTTGTCCATTTCCGCTCGAACAGACTGCAAACTACCTGGCGTTCTATCGCCATGCTCTAAGACAAACTCTAACCTTAACCAACTTTGAAAGAGTGCCTAAGCTTAACAGTCTAAAGAAAGAACTTGCAGTCACGGCACGGCACGCTCTAAGACAAACAACAGTCCTAGTACCAGGAACCAAGCTAGAATCTAGAATTGGAACATTAGAAATTGGATTCGGCCAATCAGAGATCGTCTCTGTGAAATTCTGCCATGGAAAAAAATACTGGCGTCGGCCAATCAGAGAGCGTCTCCGCGAAATGCGGCTATGGAAATTCTCACGGAAGTTCACGCTGCTTTCTAGACCGCTTCAAATCGCGCTCGGATTCCAACATAATAGTCATATTTCAACGCACAACGGCGTATGCACTGATTGGCTGTGACGGAGACAGCGATCAAACTGTGACGCGCAGTCAGAGCGCTATCGCTTCTTGCCCGGGCGAGAAATACAAAAAAAAAATAAAATAAAAAAAACGTGATGTCACTTCCTGCTCTGGAAAACGCTGTTTTTTTTATTTAGATAATAACGTTATATTGTGCATTGGAAATACAAACATACTTAAAATGAGTAAATATTATTCATTTTAAACATGTTTATATTATTTATAGGGCTATAAAACAAAAAACAAATTTTTTTTTTTCTTCTTCTCTCATTTAACAGGTGGGTCGGCGCCCTAGCGCCACCAGTGGCGAGCCGCCACTGTCCAGCTGACCTACTAGTGTACCATATATAATTCTTATGCTACAGGTGGTATTAATTATCCCCTTCGTAATATGCTCATGGACTTACGCTCTTGACATATTCATGCACATTCTTCGCCTTACAAGCGCAACTCTCAATCTTAATAAATGTAAGATAATCTTGGTGCTCTTCTAATAAATATTATTATAAACAGTACTTTCTTGTTAAGCCGTGTTATTGTGGGGGTGTTCATCACCAGTGATGGGAATAACGGCACTATAAGTAACTTCGTTACTAACGGCGTTCGTTTTTTCAGTAACGAGTAATCTAACGGATTACTCTTCCAATCTTAATAACGTCGTTACCGTTACTACAAAAAAATGCGGCGCGTTACTATGAATGAACCTGTTTCTTTCATCAGACATATCCAGGCATGCGTTGTTCATGGCACGGGGTACCACTCAGTGGTACCTCACTGAGTATTAAAGATTTGAGCAGAAGCGCGTGCACGCACATGCACGCGCTCGCGAGAACGCGCTGCGCTCGGCTCGGATCGTTGTGTTTACCTGCGGCGCTACCTCGCATTATCATAACAATAGCCGCTATAGGCTGGTGTCTTCAACCAGTCTGGGACTCTTTGTTCAACCCCCCACCCACCACCACTCACCCCCGGACAACAACACACTCTGCAAACAGCAGCAACCCGGGACATTCCATATCTACATCACAAACTTCGGGACTGAGTAGATAATTAATTAATCTTCTCTTTATTTTTATTATTTATATTAAAACTGAATCAAACCATAAACAAGGTTGCCTGTTGGGATGTTAGATCCTAATGTGAAAAACTGATTTTATATGTCTGCACTTTATGTGCTCATTTTATGCCTGTCTTAATTCTGTTGTGAAGCACTTTGAGCTGCAGTTTCTGTATGAAAGGCTATACAAACAAAGTGTATTATTGTGCGCGAGGGAACATATGCGCATGCGCGCGGGGCCGCGCGTGCGTGTGCGCGCGCGCGTGCGCGCGGCGTCATTATCCTGCGTGGCGGCTCAGCCCATAATAACAACGCAACGCTGGACATATCTCTGCGCCGAGAGGCAATAATATGTTCTTCCTTGTTTAGTGGACAGTGCGCGAGCCAAGCATACATGCTGACGATTGGCTGAGGTTGAATACAATGTCATGGTAAGCCAATCAGAGGTGGAGGTGGGCGGGTGTCTAAAGCATCCAGAGTCTGACACACAGCGCGACAAGACAAGCGATCACTGATCAGTCAGCATGAGACCGCGGTCCGTGTAGTGTACGTTTTGAGCTCAAAAACGAATCCAACGAACAACACAAGCGACTCAGTCAACATGAGACCGCGGGTCCATGAGCGTTTTGTGTTCACTCTTTGCAGCGCAGGGCACTGAGTGGCCCTACTGCAGTGCTGACAGCCTTATCAACAGTGCTGCACTTCCGGGTTTAATAGGCTTCAGGTGCTCAGAGATATAATATATCTGTATGTCATGCATGTCTTAAATGTAATGATTAGATTAGTTTAGATGATTCGATTAGATTCTTATATCTGTATGTTGTGTATGTCATTGATTGATTGATTGAAAAGTTTATTAACAGATTGCAGAATGGGTACAGTACAGTACAGCTCAATACATACAATTGTTAAGGGGATGCAGACCAGAGAAAGACTTTCGTCATAAATGTCATGAATTGAAAATGGGGGACCCTGATGTAAACAAGACGAAACTCTTTCTCTGGTCTGCATCCCCTTAACAATTGTGTGTATTGAGCCGTACTGTATTGTACCCATTCTGAAATCTGTTAATTAAAATGTTCAATCAATCAGTATATGTTATTTATTTTTGGTATAGTGCTTAACAAGCATAATTTAATGTTGCCCAGTTGTGGCCTGTTGAGGGGCAATACATATCAAAAGTTCCAAAACATCTATTCTGTTTGTATTTGTATGATCCACTATATAAACATAGTAATTATAATATCTACATAGCCTACATGGCATTTGATTGGAGGCTAGTCTCACTTTGTCCCACAGCAACATTAAAATAGTTTAGATTTGTGTATGTTGTTTATGTAAAAAAAAATCTTGAAAGTAACGCAATAGTTACTTTCTGAAGTAACTAGTTACTTTTATAATTTGTAACTGAGTAAGTAATTTAGTTACTTTTTGGAAGAAGTAACTAGTAACTGTAACTAGTTACTTTTTTAAAGTAACTTACCCAACACTGTTCATCACATATACCTGTGTACTGTATGGCCAGTAGTAATGTACATAACTCAGTAGTGGTTTAATGATACCATACTTATCAATACAGTCAGGGAATTGTACCCCTCAGTTACAATTGGTCCTTCGAGCCGGAGGGTAATTAGCGTAATATTAATATAATATTAATATTGACATGGCCAGCGATGAACACTCCACAAACGGTTCTCCTAAGCTAGATCGCCCGCAGCGCAGACGGCAGCCACCTCATTACCTAGAGGACTACGCTGCCAGTCTACTACCTAGCTTTATACAGACGTTAAATACGGATAAAATAAATAAAGCGGATAGTAAAAGTATGTCAAACCCTACCGAACAGGCGACCCTGCCAGTAGAGACCCTAGTGGGTTCTAACGTAACTGACCAAGCTCACGGGGGGGACCAGGAGGGACATGACACGACTATACCCCCAGACAACGACCACGGGACGGTCCCCGGAGAGCTCCAGGATAAAGAAAGCGCTCCAGGGACAGAACCCGACCCACTACCAGAAGAGAAGCGCGCCCCGGAGACGGACCTCGAGGCACGCCCAGAGAACAAATCTCCAACGAGCACTGCCAGAAGCCGATCGCCTCCGTCGGTGTCTTCCCCCAGCGAAGCGGACAAGATGCTGGCGCAGGCATTCATCGCCACCCTGGCAGCCTCCACCGAACGCGATCGACCTCAAGCGCAACAACTAAGTGAGCGCGAACATTCTACCAGGGAAAGAGAACGCCTCCAGGCTCAACAGACAAGCGAGCGCGAACACGCTGCAATCGAGCGAGAGCGCTTCCAGGCGCAACAAAGGAGTGAAGACGACCGCATAAGACTGGAGACCAGACGCCTTCAGACGGAAGAGAACATTGAAAGAGGCCGCGCCGATGCACAGCGCGCCGCCGCCAATGCACAGCGCGACGCCGCCTATGCCAGCGCCAATGCACAGCGCGACGCCGCCCATGCCAGCGCCAATGCACAGCGCAATGCCGCCAATGCCCAGCGCAAAGCAGTGCGCGACGCCGCCCATGCCCAGCGCGAGGCAGAGCGCGACCGGCTGCAGGCGCAGATGATGGAACAATTGATTGCCATAGCGACACCCCCTCTCTCCGCACGGAGCTCCCGGAGATCATCGCGACAAGGGTCTAGGGCACATTCCCCTACCCGACCAAGCGACCCGGGACCCCGCCAACAGGAGGATCCTGTCCACGTCTCCGAACCCCCTCCCCGACCGGTCCATACGAGACCCAGCAACCGGGAAGAACCGGCCTACGTCGCCGAGAGACTGAACAGAAGACTCCAGGACCTAGCAGAGGAAGAGGAAGAGGAAGAGGAGGAATGTCAAGCCGACCAGCAGCAACATACTCTGGACCAGGAGGCCCAGTACAGCCCCGACGTCAGCCCCGAGGCCCTGCGTTACAGACCCCCGACTCAACTCAAGGGTGAGTTTGACGCACCGCCAGCCCCGAGGAACAGCACCTGGGTACCCGGGCCTTGGTACCCACCGGGTACCAGCCCACCACGACACGTAAGAGGAGACTCGCCTAGGAGGCCTCTCCCCCAATGCTCACCGATGTGCCAGCCATCCATGGCATCGTACCTTGGCACACCGACGTTCCCGGACTTCACACACGAGAACAGAGCACAGTACACAGAGCTACGAATGTGCCTAGAGACAATGATGTCCAATGTCCCCGATGAGACGTACAAGTATGCTATCCTACTCAAGCACCTGAAGGTGCCCAGAGCGCATAATATAGCGCTGGCATATTCCAACTCATGTACCCCATACACCGCGGCTCTAGTAGCCCTCGACCAACGTTATGGACGCATATGGGACTACGTGATACAAGAGATAAGAGACATTGACCGTCTCCCCCCAGCCAGAGACAACAGAGCACTGGATGACCTCTCTATCAAGGTACAGTCCCTGGTAGGGATGCTGGGGTCCCAAAAGGAAAAGGGGATATACGAACTGTACGCTAACTCTAATGTAGAAAGGATATTAGAGAAGCTCCCTCCCGCCCGACAAGAGCGTTTTAGGCGGCAGAGAGACCACCGCGACCCCAACGGCCCAGAGGCATCCCTCCTAGACTTATCTGACTTCCTCGCGAGAGAAGTCAGCAGCCTACGACTGGACACGTTCGTGTGGAGTGGACCAAGCCCAAGACCAGGACCTCGGGGATCAAATGATAACCGCCGGTCGGTGACCGTTATGCACCAAGCCGAATCAGTACCGCAGCACAAGAACCACAACACCCCCTCGACGAAAGAGGAGTGGAAGATTGAATGCCAGTACTGTGAAGGGGAACATCGGCTGTATCAATGCGACACTTTCGGGAAGCTGACCACGGACGAGGTGAGTCAGTGGATCAAAGACCACCGCCGCTGCGCGCGCAGCCATATGGCAGCTGAGTGCCGCTTGAAGAAGAAGTGCGGCAGGTGCGGTGGCGCCCACTTGGAGGTCCTGCATGACATCAACAGGCGTCCGCCAGGACAACAAAGTGGGCCCGTCACGGTAATGTACCAGGCCGAGGCGGTGGCACCAGTACCAAAGATCCACCAGACCGCCCCCTGGTGTCCCGACTGCTACAGCAGACACTGGGAGTCACGGTGCGACTCGGACGACCGCGAGTCGGCACCACTCCAGAAGATCCAAGGCAACCGACCAACAGGAGTGCTCCATATAGACCAGCATAGCGGGACCCCCCGAGTGCTCATCAAAGTGGTCAGAGTGCTCCTGAGCTACGAGGACAAGGTCCTGGACACTTACGCCGTCCTAGACGATGGGTCTGAAAAGACTCTCCTCCTCGCTTCCGCCGCAGCCCAGCTGGATCTGCGGGGTGCCAAAGGAACAATGACAATACGTACCATCAGAAGAGACCAGAAGACCATAAAGGGTGAAAAGGTCTCCTTCAAGATAGCAGCGGTGGACCAGCCCGAGAAGCAGTATAGTATTACCAACGTCTTCACCAGCCACGACATAGGCCTATCACAGTACACCTACCCCATCCCACAGCTGATGGCGAAGTATGTGCACCTACGTCGACTGCCTATACCGCTTATCGACGGCGCCACACCGACCCTGCTCATCGGCTCCGACCACGCGGACCTCATTCTCCCAATTGAGGCGGCCCACATCGGACCCAAAGGATGCCCAGTCGCGGTTCAGACCCGACTGGGGTGGACGCTCCAGGGCCCCCTCTACGGACTTGACAGTCAACCCACGTCTACACGCTGCCTACACACAAAGGCGAGCGACACCGGCCACTCCCTCGTACAGCCCGTTGAGAGGCTATTGACATTGAGCGAGAGGCCTGTGAGAGAACCGGGGGCACAAGAGGGAGTTCGGAACTCCACCCCACTCAGCTGCGCTCCAGACGTAGCTGACCTCGAACCCAGCACCCCAAGCGACTCCTTGATGGGGCGGCCGGAACCGGCCCCTCCTCAGACGGGGTACAGACCAAACAAGAGAAACAGACGGAGGAGGTGGAGGCACAGCCAAGCACAGATCAAAGCAGTCTCAGGCCCGCTTCCTCCTAACCCCCCCCCCCATCCCTTCCAGCCCGTCAGAAGCGGGTCAAGGACGGGGACAACTTAAAAGTGGACACAGTCGTCGTGATCATAGACCAGTCACTACCCCGAGCTGCGTGGCCGGCCGGCCGCGTAAGCAAAGTGATCACTGGTGCCGACGGAAAGGTCAGAGCGGCAGAAGTGCTCGTCCAGGGGCGGACATACACCCGACCCGTGGCGAGGCTGATAGAGTTGCCAAGGCTCCCCGACTCTCCTAATGACGACCATGACCCACTGACTTTGTGAATTGCCCTACTCCTCACAACGGACATTGAGTAGTGGACAAGGCGGTTAATCTGTCTCTGCTTATCTAATTAGGTGCGGACTAATTAGGAGGCGGCTGTTACAAAGGGTCAGATTAAACCGAATATATATATTTATTGCTTGAGATATATTGTATAATATTTGTATATCGTCTGATATCCCTTGTATATTCTTTGTACATATACACGGAATATCCCTTTACCTAGTACAGGCCAGACCATAATATTTGTTCTCCTATTGGACAGCGACCCCCCTAGGCGCCACGGCCATACCCCCAATGTCTAGTTCAAAGTCACCGCTAAGACATGCCTGAACATGCCCGGTTCTGCGCAGTAATATGAGACAGAAATAAGGCTGGTACTAGATTATACACCTTACATATAAATACGTCGCAGGTGGATACAGCAGTAATGTTAACCAATAAGTTGAAGCCTCACACCACGATACAACGTGCTGTGAAGTGGGCCCGTTTTGCCCCGAAATAGAGCCTTGAGACCGCGTGCGAATTGATAGCTGAAGTGTCAGAGTTTAACGCTGTATCGTCGAGTTCGACCTATTCTATTATTAAGTAATAGTCTATTATGTATAGTGTATCGTGCGGCTACCGTTCTACAGTGACCAGCATTACCAACGTTTCATCGTACCGAGCTAGTGTGCTTATCCAGGCTGGGCGGCCTAATCCGAGGAGCCCTAGACGAGAACCGTGTGGATATGTACACTGGATAACCTACACCGACGACTACAGAGCCCTTTTCGGCTGGATTATAATGCTTTGGTCCTGTGGCTGTTGGAGCAGAGAATTGTCTACACCCACTACCGTGTGGGATTTACCCTGTGAGGAGCACCGTCGAGCCCGCCTCTAGGACTCTGAGGCTGGCTAGCTTTCCTCCATGCGGCACTGCACACCGGAGAATAGCTGTTGCTTTGTCTACGGATCAAGGGATTATTGCACTGTCTCCTGTACCTGGAGCCTCCTTATTCCTCGTTGATCCAGACTTCTGCTACCGACAAATCCTCTCCCCTGCTGGCTTACAACCGGAGGGGACCCCCTTAGTATCTCCAGCTGACCTACTAGTGTACCATATATAATTCTTATGCTACAGGTGGTATTAATTATCCCCTTCGTAATATGCTCATGGACTTACGCTCTTGACCTATTCATGCACATTCTTCGCCTTACAAGCGCAACTCTCAATCTTAATAAATGTAAGATAATCTTGGTGCTCTTCTAATAAATATTATTATAAACAGTACTTTCTTGTTAAGCCGTGTTATTGTGGGGGTGTTCATCACATATACCTGTGTACTGTATGGCCAGTAGTAATGTACATAACTCAGTAGTGGTTTAATGATACCATACTTATCAATACAGTCAGGGAATTGTACCCCTCAGTTACACCTATTATATACATTTGATTTGGGAATAGTAGCATGTCCAGGCGACAAATGGCAACGACTTTAGCAGAATTCACATAGCGCCCCATTACGCAGCTTTCTGGAATTAGCTGGGATCATTCTGAAACTATACAATATTCAGATAACGCGCAAATGTATTCATCAAATTTATTCTTTTTTGCATCTTGGACAGAAGATAGTTGACCTACCTGGGTTCCATCCTAGAGGCTAATCTCTCCTGTGACAAAATGGCATCCAATGTAATAAAAAAAGTCAACCAACGAACTCGATTCTTGTACCGGATCTCCTCTCTGGTAAACAAGAATACCCTGAAGACTCTGGCAGGAGCACTCATTCAGGGGTACTACTACGACTATGCTTGCACCTCATGGTACCAAAGCACCTCAAAGGCGCTAAAAACAAAATTACAAACATCTCAAAACAAACTGGTCAGACTACTGCTTGACCTTACTCCTAGAACCCACCTCACCCCTGCCCACTTTGACAACCTAGGATGGCTTAGAGTAGACGACAGAGTACAGCAACTTGCAATGGGCCTGGTCTACAAGATACACTACACGACCAAGGTACCCATGTACATGTCAAAATACTTCCCAAAGGTCAGTGAATACCACGATCACAACACCAGAGGGAGCTACACAAATCATGTTAAACCCAGATTCGGCTCAAATAAGGGACTAAACACGTTTCGCAATTATGCCACATCAATGTGGAACGCCCTACCCAAAGCTGTAAAGGAATGTGGATCACTACCCACTTTCAAAACCTCTCTCAAGGGACACCTACGGGAGACTGCAATTCAACACTGGCCCCTGTAAATATCCTAACCCAACCCCCTCCAATGTACAGTCATTTACCTAGTATGGTTTTGTCAATAGTCCAATGTACAATTTTGTTTGTTTGTACAGTGTCTCCTCCCCCCCCCCCCTCAATGTACAGTGTTACTTGTTTATACAGTGTGCCCCCCCCCCCAACCACCTCCAATGTAAATTACCCAGTATGGTTGTCAATATCCCAATGTACCCAACCCCCCCCACCCAACCTCCTCCAATGTACAGTTTCTACGTCAAATGTATATACTCCCTTTTCTTGACTCCTTCTGTATCACAAACAGTACTGTATTTGCAAATCTGGTATGTCATAAATGTATAGATGTAGCAGTACTGACTATCTGTATGTCATGTATGTCATATATGTCCTGATGAATTGAAAATTGGGGACCCTGATGTAAACAAGACGAAAGTCTTTCTCTGGTCTGCATCCCCTTAACAATTGTGTGTATTGAGCTGTACTGTATTGTACCCATTCTGCAATATGTTAATAAAGTTTTCATTCAATCAATCAATCAACGTCAAATGAGCCATAGTATTGTAGCTATAATATAGAATATAGTAGGGCTGACTCCTATTAGTCGATTAATCGGTCATAAGGAGCCGTAGTCGACTGCCAACCTCTTAGTCTGGGACAGCCGTAGAATATAGATATAGCTCAGCAAACATTGTGACACACAGTGAAAATAGGCTCTAGATAGCTGGCGCTCTAGCTACGAGGATAATGCTAATCCCTGGCGTTGAAAGTGTTAATTGCAAATATTTTCATGTTGAGCTATAGATTGTGGATGAATACGCACAGAAAGGTACACCATGCAAATGTTCATGCTTTATTTGTTTTAAACGAGACGATTTAGAAATGGGCAATGGGAAATACATTGCGACGTAACCACTACACCTCCCTATAGACCAGGAAGCCTGTATATTTTCCATAACGGAGTTGCACTTCCGCATTCGGTTTGCACAATCTGATTGGCCACTGACGTTTTTTTCAGCGCCAATCGCGTTACTCCTAACAAACTGGTTAAGCTTGGCGACTCTTTCGAAGTTGGTTCTATGTCGTTATGGCTTGCTCAGCACCTGTCTGCATATATCTCGCTTCAGCGTATATACACTACATGCCAGCATTCATCTGGCCACACCCCCATCCGCTTACCTACATAAGCAGGGGTGGGGCCACACACTCATCTCCTTCGCAAATTTCATCACAAGCTAAGTGCTGCTCACATGCCCACTTGACGTGGAGAAAAATATTTAGTCTGAGGAAAGGAAGAACAAGGAGATACGTTGACATCATATCTTTATTTTCTCTCTCACTATTTTCGAGAAAATACGGCGATATTGTCTTCGTTACTGGAGTGTCTGGATCATTCCGACCTTCAACGTTTTTTTCGTATTAGGAGCTCACGCCGCTGACATGCTTCCCAACTACAATCATCCTTGCTGCGGCTGGATGGGGTTACCCTCCAGCAACACAGCTGGACTCTAGGACGCACCGACTATTGTGAGAAGCGGTTGTTTCCAGGTTGGGTACGTACGGTTTTGCTTACGAGCTCTGGTTGTTGTTGATGCTGTGGGGGTTAGCTAACAATTTACGAAACGCCGACTCCAGGCTAGGGTCCTCTGCTCTGCTTAAACGGCAGTCGGGGGATCTTGGTCTGATGCCCATGATGGCTAATCTAGTGGGCCGCGCTAGGTCCTGGTGATCCCAGGATTCTAGAGCGGATGCTTCTCTGTCCCGTGCAGGCCCCATCTTTCATATACAAATGAAAGTATACCCTAACGAGGAAATGTGGGCATAGGATCTTCTTTATCAGAAGTTCCATGCTCAAAGGGCCCTGTGTATGTCTGGACTACCGTTGACAACTGTGTTCTGACATTTCTTTTTCTTTTCCCTGTTAGGGGAGGGATTGGGACAGTGGCCTGTCTGAAGTGTGGCTTGTTATGTCATTGTATACAGTTCAGGTGATAGCTGCTTAGCTTGCGTGCTAGTTTGTGGACTACTGTGTTAGCCAGTCAGCTGTTAGCTGCGCAGCTGTTAGCTGCGGTGTTAGCTCACTGTGTTTACCAGGCTGGTATACGTTAGCTTGTTGCTATCAGCCGAACGGCTGTTAGCTTAATGCTACACTGTTGAATGTTTTCTGTGACTATAACATGCCTTAAACACTCTGACTACGACGTCATCTTTGACAGAGGATGTTAGTCGAACCTACCGGGAGCCCGGCCGGCGAGGACTGCGTCAACATGGAGAACCGTAGCGGCCAGATTGCAGTTTGCTTGGCCTGCGCTCACGGTAGGAAGGTCCCGACCGGACCTTAAACACTTTTTCTTCCTTCCCTTCTAAATGTTTTGTAATAATGATGTTTTCCAAAACGGGTGTTGCTGCAATACATTTAGGATACGACGCGTGTTGTGTGTGAATTGTCTTGTCACTGGTATAGCTTCTCTCTCCATACAAATCGGGTTGTTGTTTTACATGTGTAAAAATGATCTGGTTAGTTGTGTTGAGAACATCATGTGTGTTCAGGTACCATGAACTCACAACTAAGGGGGTTAATTAACCTATAAAGCTATGCTTAGTGACATATGAGTGAAGAATGAATTCTTTTCTCAGCCTGTAATGACAATGAACAGTGTGTTCACATATTAACAGGGTTACCTGTTCAACTGGGCCGTATCAAGGGTAAGGTAGGAGGGGTGATCCCCCCGGTTCCCTGGGTCTTCCCCACCCTCCTCTCAGACATGTTGTTTACAATATATTGTATCACTGTGTTTGTGGGGATACGATGTAACCCTTAGCTTAGTTGCTGGGGTTGTGCTAACCGCTTGAGAAACTATATTTTCCTAAAGAAAAGATTGTTTGGTCGCTTTTCGTGTGTGCTTAGCAAGGCCTGTGGCCGATACTAATCGAGGATTCTGTATTCTCTCGTTATGAAAAACGGCGTTCCTCTGTAGCAAGAGTGTACTTGCCATTTTTTGTTGTGATAAAGGGTTGTGTGTGTCTTGTGATCTACAACTGGGTTAGGTTGGCCACAGAAGCACATGTGTAAGTCTGGTACCGGGGCTCTTAAAGGGGCCCTCTCTATTCTGTGTTTTTTCCTTAGTAAAAATCAGATAGCAGGTTAGCACATGAGCTGTGTGAAGCTGTTAGACACTTCATGTAGCTGACTATGACTGTGTCATGCTCTTTTTTGTCATTACATCGTATCATGGGTGTGGGGTCATAAAGGGGTGAACTGGTAGCGTGTACCGGTTCCGCAACAGTAAGTGACTTCCGGGTAGGCCTGATTGGCCCCGACAGGCACGTGACGCGGCAAACTCAGGACGCGCAACGAGGCTGCTGAGAGCTGTCGCGCGGAAATAGGCTGTCTATTGCCATTCTCTAACACAAACTCTAACCTTAACCAGCTCCTTAACAGCGCCTAAACTTAACCGTTCTAACCTTAACCAACTCCGAAACAATGCCTAACCTTAACCTTAACCATGCCTAACCTTAACCATAGAAAGAATATTGCCATTCTCTAACACAAACTCTAACCTTAACCAGCTCCTTAACAGCGCCTAAACTTAACCGTTCTAACCTTAACCAACTCCGAAACAATGCCTAACCTTAACCTTAACCTTAACCATGCCTAACCTTAACCGGCGAAAGAATACACGTTAAAAAAAAAATCACGTTAAAAAAAAAAGATTTGATGGGATTCGAACTCACCAACAACGGACCGCAGGATCGCAGGACCGCTGCTCTGCCAGGTGAGCTATAGCGCCGAATGAGAGTCATGACGTATTTGGACGGTTACGTAATTCCGTAAGGGCTCCGCGGAACGTGCCGCGCGGCAGAGAAAGTTGCGCGTCACGTGCCTGTCGGGGCCAATCAGGCCTACCCCGGAAGTCACTTACTGTTGCGGAACAGCTACACGCGAACTGGTAATCCTTTCCTCCCCTTTTTGATTGGTCAGGGGTTAAAACCTCCTGTCCTTCAAGGTTCCTGTCACGTTGCTGTTCGGCACGTTACAGGGTAAGAGGGGCGGGGAGGGAGTTTCCTGGTCCCACGCCCTGGAAGATTGGGCGTGTGCACCGCAGAAATTCCCCCGCCATAGAGTACGTCACTGTGCGCGTCTCTGTTGGTAAGACTTCCGTGAGTTGTTCAGGTCCATGTGATGGATCTGTTTCAGGGAGTTGTCAGAGCTCCTCCTCACGAAGCTCCTCCTCGGGCCTTCTGTGAGTTAGGACTCTCCTTCCCTGTGAGGGAGCCTCCTCAGAGTTCAGAGCCTCCTCCTCAGATTGTCAAGGTGAATAGAACTTCAAAAAGGGGTTCTGCTCTATTGTGTGTGTATTCGATTCAATTCGATTATTGAGTGTGTATTGGTTCAGTGCCTCCTCCTCGGAGAGCCCTACCCCAAATTTTACATAGCTCAATGTTGCAATATATTCTTTTCAATCTATACAGCTCGCGTGGGAAGTCTCTCTGGGGATTTCCGTCTCCTCCCTATGGGAGGGTGGTGGGATGTAAAAAAAAATTACCCTCAGCTGCGTCACGAGGGATTCATGTCAGTCTGTGTTCTTTCTTTTTTGAATAAAAAGAGGAAGGTACATGAAGCACGACGGCTCCGTGTCGTTCTCCCAGGCGACTTGGAGGAACAATGTTTGGTGTCTTGCTAGACTATCCATTGATGTGTTTGGGTCTCAACGCATACATAGTGCTGGCTCTGTGTTTCTGTTAAGGAATCACACAGGGGCTAAGTGCGCCTTGGTTGCTTGTTAAAACAGCGTTTTTATAGGGCAACTGGGATGGCGTTTTGTCTCTTCCGAGCGCCAGTTTACTAGGTTGTCTCGATGAATTCTCGTTCATATCTGGGGGATGTTAATGGAATAGATCTGAACATAGGTAGAGGGGTCTCACGCCCTTGGGGTGGGCCACTGAGCACGGTCCAAATAGGACCGTCTGGGTGACGCCCTCTTTTCATGTTTTAGATCGACACGCATACCTACCCCCTCTTCTGGAGTGGGCATGTCGGCGTGGTTAGGACACGGGACTGGTCTGGTCACGCTGGTCCAGGTCAGTTAACCCGTTGTCCGCCGGGGATGCAGATCTGCTGTTCTGGTACCCTGAGGGACTTGGGCTTTTTTCGGGGGGAAAAATGCCGGGTCGGTCCGGGTGGCACTGGCACAGGGTTAGGCGCTATGGAGACCATTTGTTGGGTACATATTGTACTCTGCACTATCGTAATGGCTTACGGCCATGCCAACCTGTACACGCCCGATCTCGTCCGATCTCGGACGCTACGCAGGTTCGGTCCTGGTTAGTACTTGGTTGGGAGACCGCCTGGGAATACCAAGTGCGGTGTGCTTAGGGCTGGTTCTCCATTCTTTTCGCTCCTCTCTCACGCGTGTTGAAGAGGGGGCTGTTGGGGTGGTCTTGGACCTCCTCTGGTAACCCTGTGCTTCCCGTGTCGCCGGGCCCGGTCCGAAGTAAAGTTTCGTTGATACTGTAACTGAGGGGTACAATTCCCTGACTGTATTGAATAAGTATGGTATCATTAAACCACTACTGTCTTATGTACATTACTACTGGCCATACAGTACACAGGTATATGAGATGAACACTTCCACAATGACACGGTTCCACAACAAATCTTGGTTAGAATAATATTTATTAGCAGCAATAATATTATATTACATTACTTTAATTAGAGTCGCGCTTGTAAGGCGAAGAATGTGCATGAATAGATCAAGAGCGTAAGTCCATTAGAATATTACGCAGGAGATAATGAATACCACCTGTATTATAGGAATTAGGAATTATATCTATGGTACACTAGTAGGGCAGCGGGAGATACTAGTAGGGTCCCTCCGGTTGTAGGCCAGCAGGGGAGGATTTGTCGGTAACGAAAGTCTGGGTCAACGAAGAATAAGGAGACTCCAAGTACAGGAGACAGTGCAATAATCTCTTGATCCGCAGACGAACAACAGCTATTCTCCGGTATGCAGCTCCGCATGGAAGAAAGCTAGCCAGCCTCAGGCGTCCTAGAGGCGGGCTCGACGTTGCTCCTCACAGGGTAAATCCCACACAATTGTGGGTGTAGACGATTCTCCGCTCCATCAGCTACAGGACCAAAGCAAATATAATCCAGCCGAAAAGGGCTCTGTAGTCGTCGGGTAGGTTATCCAGTGTACATATCCACACGGTCCTCGTCTAGGGCTCCTCGGATGACGGCACCAGGTTAAGCCGCCCAGCCTGGATAAGCACACTAGCTAGGTACGAGGAAGCGTTGGTATTGCTGGTCACTGTAGAACGGTAGCCGCACGATACACTATACTTAAATAGACTATTACTGAATAATAGAATAGGTCGAACTCGACGGTACAGCGTTAAACTCTGATACTTCAGCTATTAGTTCGCACGCGGTCTCAAGGCTCTATTTCGGGGCAAAAACGGGCCCACTTCACAGCACGTTGTATCGTGGTGTGAGGCTTCAACTTATTGGGTAACATACTTCTGTATTCACCTGCGCCGTATTTATACGTTAGGTGAACAATCTAGTACCAGCCTTATTTCTGTCTCGTATTCTTGCGCAGAGCCGATCATGTTCAGGCATGTCTTTGGCGGTGACTTTGAACTAGACCTTGGGGGTATGGCCGTGGCGCCTAAGGGATCGCTGTCCAATAGGAGAACGAAATATTATGGTCTGTACTAGGTAAAAGGGATATTCCGTGTATATGTACAAAGAATACACAAGGGATATCAGACGATATACAAATACTATGCAATATATATCAAGTAATAAATATATATATTCGGTTTAATCTGATCCTTCGTAACAGATACCGTAGGCCTGGGATAACCCTTTTTTGAAAACTGAAACACTTGTACTGCGGTATAGCCAGTGTATGCCCGCAGGTGTGTTTTGGAGTTTTTTCTTGAGGGGTTATAGGAACAACCACCGACGGTACCAAGAGGGTGGTTGATTCCCTGGTGTGTTGGAGCAGTGTCAACTCCCGGGTTACCCGGTTGAGTGTGCCCCTGCACGTTCATGACGTCTGCCAATCATGTCAGCCTTCTCTGCCTCGACCCCTCTGGGTGTTTTTTTTTTAATGGAGGCTTTGTCATGCAACAACGCCAGCATACGCCCCTTCCACCGGGGGGGCTGTTTTCAGCTGACTCCTTTGGCGCCTGTCTCGTCCGCAGTGCTCCAGGCTTAGGTTACAGCCTGTTGCCTGGTTTCCCCGGTGCGCTGCCTGCTTCCATTGGTTAACCTTTTTTGTGTGCTTATGGCCATGCTGACTGCCTGTTCTGCAGGGTCAGTGTGCCAGGCGGTGTGCTATTGCGGGGAAAGGGCCCGCTCTTGGAGGGGCGTCATCCGAATACGCTGGCAATGTGGGGGGCGGTTTCACTAAATGACCACCTGGTGGGGTCTTGATGCCTGGCGTCATTGACCTCTCCGGGCCCCCGTTTTCCAGGGGATCCAGTCCCTTCAGTGGGTCTGGGTCTTCCTTCGCGCTCCGCTGCTACGGCCTTGCCACGGGGTTGGGTTTGCTCTTGACCCCGTGATTTCTGGGGGCAGTAACGAGGTTGTTCCTTCCGTTCGTTCCCGGGTGGCATGCGGGTTGTGCGTGTGTGTAGTCGTGGGGTCAAGCCACGGTCTGCTCACCCTTTGCGTTGAGTTGCTTGAGTGCCTCTTTGCACGGTCGGATCCGTCGCCCTCCCGTGAACCTCCAATAGGGGGGGTATCCTCCATTAGCGAGGGTCGGGGGGGCTCGGTCCTCCCCAGTCTGATGGTTGTGGGGGGCCTCAGTGGGGTACATTCGTCGGGCTATGGCTCCGCTCAGCCCCTGTTATGCAGACAGGTGCTGAGCAAGCCATAACGACATAGAAGAAAGGGTTATGTATATAACCCAGTTCTATGAGTTATGGTGCGCTCAGCACCTGGACGCCGCTGCGGCCCTTGATTTTTCATTGTGGTGAAATTTGTTGGGAAGGAGATGAGTGTGTGGCCCCACCCCTGCTTATGTAGGTAAGCGGATGGGGGTGTGGCCAGATGAATGCTGGCATGTAAAGGTACATGGTGGAATTTTTTATTCAGTGTATATACGCTGAAGCGAGATATATGCAGACAGGTGCTGAGCGCACCATAACTCATAGAACTGGGTTATATACATAACCCTTCGTTAAGGTTAGGGTTAAGGTTAGGGTTAGGGTTAGTTGGTTAAGGTTAGGGTTAAGGTTAGGGTTAGGGTTAGTTGGTTAAGGTTAGGGTTAAGGTTAGGGTTAAGGTTAGGGTTAGTTGATTAAGGTTAGGGTTAGGGTTAGTTGGTTAAGGTTAGGGTTAGGGTTAGGGTAACAGCCTGCTGGCGCGATTGTTAGGAGTAACGCGATTGGTGCTGAAAAAAATTTCAGTGGCCAATCAGATCGCGCAAACCGAACGCGGAAGTGCAACTCCGTTAGGGAAAATATACACGCGACCAGGAACTCAGGAAGTAATCACTACACCTCCCTATAGACCAGGAAGTAACCACTACACCTCCCTATAGACCAGGAAGTAACCACTACACCTCCCTATAGACCAGGAAGTAACCACTACACCTCCCTATAGACCAGGAAGTAACCACTACACCTCCCTCCGACCTGGGTCCAACATTGCATGTCAATTAATACATTTGATAAATTATAGTATACTATATAGCCTATATGATTATTACATATTTGAATGTAATAACCATTACTGAATGATTTTGAAACTGCACGTTCATTGGTAGAGCATTATTATATTATTCCAGCATGTAGCCTAACCTGTCATAAATGGTTATAAGTAGGCTATAAAAAAAGATTTTAAAGTAAAGTGGTATTGGCATTTTTTTGTTTTTGAATAAACTGGGATTGTACACTGTAAAAAAATTATGTTTTTTCACGGGAAATTCACTGTATTATTTGACAGATTACTTTTGTTTTTCTACTTTAAGTGTAAATGCCATAAAATACAGTAAATTACCTTTTATCAAAATATTAACCATTAAATAAAGGTTGTAATCTGTAAATGTATTTGATTTTACTGTAATTTGACAGGTTTCTTGCAGCTTTTTTTCTTACAGTGTACAACTTCTAGGCTCTTTCAAGTGCAGTTGCCACAAGGAAGCCGCACGGGAAAGTCCTCCGCTGAGATTCGGCCCTTGACACAAAAGACATGGCATAGGGGCGTCTATAAGCGTCCATGCAAATTGTGTTTATCTGCTGGGTATAATCTGTAGGAGTTTATCTGCTGGGTATACTCTGTAGGAGTTTATCTGATGAGTATAATCTGTAGGAGTTTATCTGCTGGGTATAATCTGTAGGAGTTTATCTGATGGGTATAATCTGTAGGAGTTTATCTGCTGGGAATACTCTGTAGGAGTTTATCTGATGGGTATAATCTGTAGGAGTTTATCTGCTGGGTATAATCTGTAGGAGTTTATCTGATGGATATAATCTGTAGGAGTTTATCTGCTGGGTATAATCTGTAGGAGTTTATCTGATGGGTATAATCTGTAGGAGTTTATCTGATGGGTATAATCTGTAGGAGTTTATCTGCTGGGTATGTTTGCAGTGCTAAAACTATATTAACAGGTTGAGTGCCAGCCTCCGTGTCCTATTTACCCCACTTCAATGATAGCGCTCTCATATTTGCGAACGCATAAACTACATCTTAAATTAGGGTCTAATCTGGCCGTCGCTTATCAATGACTTGTTTGCAGTCAACATTGTCGAAACGGATAGTTTTTTAATTGGTTCATTTCCGTTTTATTCTCGAAGTCAACTTCCTGTCTGTTGTTGCTACGCAACTGCAGCGTGGGGGGGGAACTGTCCAGCCTGGTACATTGTGTATGCTTCATAAGTGGAGAAACGGATCGTTAAAGCGGCAAATTAAAGACAATCAAGCGGAATTTTCTTCAGTCCTTCACAATGCCAAAGAGCTGCTGTGTTACGCGTTGTACTAATGACAAAAACAGAAATCCAAATCGCAAGTTTTATACCATCACGGAGGGAAAAGTGGCTGGCAGCTAACTTTAGCTACGTTAAACTAGACAAATAGCTACATGCTGAGCTAACGTCAACCACATCATATCGAACCGATAGGAGTTTATCCCATCCAATCCCACGTGGATGTTTGATCGGGTAGTGGCACACGTGGTACCACCACGTAAGATTAGATAAGATAAGCTCCTATCGGCTCGATATATATGATGTAGCTACCACTACCACAACACCAGAATCATGGGGAGCTTATTTGACTCATATCTCGCCTTAGAATCACCAGAAAGGCTTTCGAAATAGTGAAATGCCATGTTGGCCTCAATATTTTCAAAACAAATCATATGCAAATGTTATGAAATGAACAAGAATGTGATAAAACCATAGGCGGAGTTTGAACTTGACGCCAGGGGATGCGACTGCTTGGTGAACGATACCCGCGCGCACATTTTTTTGACCTTTATTTTTATTATTTTAGCGTTTTTACAATGCCCTAACCCCTAATTTTTTATTTTATTTAGGTAGTACAGCAGCACACACACACACTCACACACACAGCACTACGGGGGATCATTTTTAACTGACTTGAAAAATGGAGGCTCTAATTATTATTATTCATAGAGACTCTCGGTCTCGAGCAATAATAATTATTACAGCCTCCATTTTTCATGGACGAAGATACATTAATTATCATCTCAGAATAAGTGGCTTTGTACAAGCGTTACAATCTATCGCGCGGGGCATTCTGCTGCTGCTGCTTGGTGCTTGGCCGCGCGTTAACCCTTTCACTGCCACACTACAGAAGGTTCGCCTTATAATGTGACATGATTACTACTATAAAATGAATGTATTGTAAAACAAAACATAATAGAATTCAGATTTGTTTCTCACAATTATTATAATTTTATTAAAATAAAAATAATCTTGATTTTTTTTTTTTTTTTTTTTCAAATCAATTTCACCCCCGGCCACCAGGGGGTGCAATGCACCCCCTGCACCCCCATAAACTCCGCCCATGGATAAAACATGTAATAAAAACGGAGCTCAACGCATGTATTTGATGGTAGAAATCAGTTTGTTACCCTCATACCAAGATGGCGGCGGTCTCGTGACATCAGAGTGTCTTCGAGAATACCATTTTGAAAAACGCTCGTTTCTTGAAACTTCCAGAAGATTTCAGAAGATTCTGTGATAAACGCCCTTTACTGTAATACACAAAACACGTTGTCATTTTTCGGCCTATTTATGAATCGTTTTCAAATAAACGCTAGATTATCGATAGTATATGTGTACTTTTTTTTTTTAAATCTTTTTCCCCACTCCTTTTTTTACGATTTTTCTCCCATCCCACTGTTAGTCGTTATGCCAATTCCCAACCCCCTTCCTGGTTGTTGCGCACCCCCTACTGTTGGTCCGGGAGGCCGGAGACTGTCACATGCTTTCCTCCGACACATGTGCAGCCAGCCGGTGTTGTGCCAAAATCCTACCCCTTGCCATAATTTTACCCCACCCACTCAGTCAGCATTGGTTAATACTGCTGGAGCATTGGTTCATTTTGGTCCGATTTTGCGTGCCACGTGGGGGTAAATTCGAGACACATATTCGGTTGCAAAAAGGTGTCCCACGGTCTCCTCTATGGCCGTGAATATTTTCACGCGGATCGGAATCACGGCGCGCCCGTGGGACACTTTTCCGTTTCTGCGAGTTTATTCCACGCTTTCGGCTTTCTTTTTCTAAAAATCTTCGGGGCTACATGTGAATGAGTAAAAGTTGCAGGACGCCCAGATGTACCCACGGTAGAAAGCTCGCGTGGAGCCAATAATAGGCTCACTTAATACAGCGTTTTTAAAATCACGCAACATTTTCAGGGTCGCAAGCCGACCTTTCCCCCTCGTTTTCGATGATGGAAGTGATTTAGGAAAAGCTTCGGCACGCCGAGAGGTACCCGTGGATTTAATCTCACGTCACACGTAAGTTATTGAATTGGGGTGGGGTAAAATTATGGCAACGGGTAAGATTTTGGCACCACTCTACCACTAGTTACTAATGTCCCACACCTGTGAAAGCCTGGCCTCTGCTGGTCATAGCTCCAATTAGCAGGACAATGACCCAGGCAGCTTGAGACACCATCTTTTCTTATTTGACCTTTATTTAGCCAGATAAAACATTAAGAACAGGTTTCTTATTTACAATGTCGATCTGGTCCAAGAGGCCCCAACAGGAATACAAAAGATTATTATATATTAGGGCTGTCAAAATTAATGCTTTAACTTTGGAGATTAATACAAATTATTTAAAGCATTAAAATAAATTAATCTAGATTAATCTATGGAGTGAAAAATCTTCAATCTTCGCATATAAGAAAGCGGTCTAGCTGAGTCAATGTTGATGGTTTTGTTGAACATTTGTATTTCACAGGTGAGACACTGAGAAAGCTATTAAAATAGTCTTTGAATCTAAATATACTTTTTTATGTGTTGATTTTACATTAATTCCATGATTTTACTCAAGTAAATATCTGTTACAAGCTTCGGTCTTAAATAGAAAAATGCTATTTTTAATCTAGATTAATCTAGATTAATTACAGAAAATTGTGAGATTAATTAGTAATTTTTTTTTAAATCTACACTAATATATATATATATATATTAATAATAAAATAAAAACACAGTTAAGAATCATACACATAAACAAATAAACAAATAAACACATGCACACGTACAAAGAAAATAAACGGGGGAGGAGTGGGGGGGGGGGGTGTGTGTGTATGTGTGTGTGTGTGTGTGTGTGTGTGTGTGTGTGCGCGTGCGCTCGCGCATGTGTATGCAAACAGATGCATGTGTCTAGGTGCGAGTATGAAGATGAATGTATGTTGTGTGTGAGAGGGTGTATGGAAGTGAAGTAAGAGCTGTACGTTTTAAGGGTGTCTTGAAAATCGTTCCAGTCATAAGCTGCTGCAAAGTGAAAGGAGTTTCGGCCGAAGGTGGTCTTGGATCTTGGGATGTTTAATTTGATGAGTTCGCTTGATCTTGTGCCGTAAGTGCTCTGAGAAAGGTGGAGCAGGGAGGAAAGATAAGGTGGGGTCTCTTGGCCAGGATTGTCTTGTAAATGGAGTGGAACCACTGTTGGCGTCGGCGGGCGTGGAGGGAGGGCAAGTCGGCCAGTTTGTAAAGGTCACAGTGAGGTGTATTAAAGGGTGCATTGGTGGCAAAGCGGGTGGCAGAATGGTGAAGAGTTTGTGTAGAGCCGTCTTTGAAGCCATTTTATAGATGACATATGCATTTTATAGATTCAGAAACTAAACTGAATTGTATATTTAAGATTATACACAATTAGATTCCCCAAGTTGACTTACTCTCTGTCACTGGAACTCAGGTTAGTGTAGCTTCCTTCTGCTCTGTCAATACAAAAAGCATTAGAGTGTTTCCGGCATAAAAACACTGCAGTTAATCGCCATCCTATGACCAAGGCTGGATTAGTACCCCCAGGGGCTCCTGGAAAACGATGCTCAGAGTCCCCCCCACCACCGCTGTGCCTCACAGCCATGTCTGGAGGGCCCCTGGGGCTCCTGGAAAATGATGCCCCTGGGTACTGCCTGGAGGGCCCCTGGGTACTGCCTGGAGGGCCCCTGGGTGTTGCCTGGAGGGCCCCTGGGTGCTGTCTGGAGGGCCCCTGGGTGCTGTCTGGAGGGCCCCTGGGTGCTGTCTGGAGGGCCCCTGGGTGCTGTCTGGAGGGCCCCTGGGTGCTGTCTGGAGGGCCCCTGGGTGCTGTCTGGAGGGCCCCTGGGTGTTGCCTGGAGGGCCCCTGGGTGTTGCCTGAAGGGCCCCTGGATGTTGCCTGAAGGGCCCCTGGGTGTTGTCTGAAGGGCCCCTGGATGTTGCCTGAAGGGCCCCTGGATGTTGCCTGGAGGGCCCCTGGGTGCTGTCTGGAGGGCCCCTGGGTGTTGCCTGGAGGGCCCCTGGGTGTTGCCTGGAGGGCCCCTGGGTGCTGTCTGGAGGGCCCCTGGGTGTTGCCTGGAGGGCCCCTGGGTGCTGTCTGGAGGGCCCCTGGGTGTTGTCTGGAGGGCCCCTGGATGTTGCCTGAAGGGCCCCTGGGTGTTGTCTGAAGGGCCCCTGGATGTTGCCTGAAGGGCCCCTGGATGTTGCCTGAAGGGCCCCTGGATGTTGCCTGAAGGGCCCCTGGATGTTGCCTGAAGGGCCCCTGGATGTTGCCTGAAGGGCCCCTGGGTGTTGCCTGAAGGGCCCCTGGATGTTGCCTGAAGGGCCCCTGGGTGTTGTCTGGAGGGCCCCTGGGTGTTGTCTGGAGGGACCCTGGGTACTGTCTGGAGGGCCCCTGGGTGTTGTCTGGAGGGCCCCTGGGTGTTGTCTGGAGGGCCCCTGGGTGTTGTCTGGAGGGCCCCTGGGTGTTGCCTGGAGGGCCCCTGGGTACTGTCTGGAGGGCCCCTGGGTGTTGCCTGGAGGGCCCCTGGGTGCTGTCTGGAGGGCCCCTGGGTACTGTCTGGAGGGCCCCTGGGTGCTGTCTGGAGGGCCCCTGGGTGCTGTCTGGAGGGCCCCTGGGTGTTGTCTGGAGGGCCCCTGGGTGTTGCCTGGAGGGCCCCTGGGTGCTGCCTGGAGGGCCCCTGGGTACTGTCTGGAGGGCCCCTGGGTGCTGTCTGGAGGGCCCCTGGGTGTTGCCTGAAGGGCCCCTGGATACTGCCTGAAGGGCCCCTGGATGTTGCCTGGAGGGCCCCTGGATGTTGCCTGAAGGGCCCCTGGGTACTCCCGGCCCCTGATGAGCAAGAGTCATGTTTCTTACTCTTTAATACGTAGCGAGCAGGGTGTCCCCACTAATGTAACAGATATGCACCAACGATCCCTCTCTGGACCCTGTGACATTTCCCCGACAGTGCACATGGAGAGTGCAAGGCTGAAATAGATAGAGAGAGAGAGAGAGAGAGAGAGAGAGAGAGAGAGAGAGAGAGAGAGAGAGAGAGAGAGAGAGAGAGAGAGAGAGAGAGAGAGAGAGAGAGCTAACACACCGGAGAGACAGACGACCCAGTCTTAATACTGACCAAGGTGGACGAGGAACAGAGCAGAGCCTCCACAGAGCTGGTGTCACAGAGAAGAACAGGACAAGTTGAACACCAGGTTGTTTACCATGAGAAGCCGCAGCAACTCCGGCGTTAAGTTGGACAACTATGTCCACATGGTGCAGAAGACCATACTGCAGCACCAGGTGAGAGGAACACCACCAACCACCAGGGTTGGGAAAAAGTACCCAGAAATTATACTTAAGTGAAAGCATGGGTACCGTCTCAAAATTGTACTCAAGTAAAAGTCAGAGTATATCTGGCTAAAAACACACTTGAGTAAAAGTCTAAAATGTTCTACTTTTAAATGTACTTAAGTACTAAAAAGTAAAAGTTTAAACTTTTTTTTATTCCGGGGCAATGAAGTGTTCCGTTTCGTCCTCTTCATCACTCGTACCATCGTTTGTGGCCATCTTCTGTAGCTTGTCACTCTGACTGTCTTTTCTTCTGATAGCAGGTGTTTAATCAAAGATCCCCGCGTTCTAGTCCTGCACAAGGACCAATCAGCATGGGTATGGGCGGGTTCATTTTCCATTGATGGGGGTTTAATTGGCTGTTTTTAAATAAAGAACGGCCGCAGGATTAATAACGTTAACGTTAGTTCGGCCAGAGAAACAAATATACTAATTAAAATGGTTGGACCTGCGATATTTGTACTTTGTACTTTGTAGGTCTGCATTTTAAATGTAAGGAGTAAAATGTATGTTTTTTTCTCTCTGAAATGTATATATATGTATATATATATATATGTGTATATGTACACGTACACAAACCTAATAATACTTGAGTAAAGTACAAATCCCCCAAAATAGTACTTAAGTATTGCAACAAAGTACAATTACTCAATTACTTGACACCCCTGCCAACGACTGTACAGTCAGAGAGAGAGAGAGAGAGACATCACCAACGACTGTACAGTCAGAGAGAGAGAGAGAGAGACACCACCAACGACTGTACAGTCAGAGAGAGAGAGAGAGAGACACCACCAACGACTGTACAGTCAGAGAGAGAGAGAGAGACATCACCAACGACTGTACAGTCAGAGAGAGAGAGAGAGAGAGACCACCAACGACTGTACAGTCAGAGAGAGAGAGAGAGAGAGAGACACCACCAACGACTGTACAGTCAGAGAGAGAGAGACACCACCAACGACTGTACAGTCAGAGAGAGAGAGAGAGACACCAACGACTGTACAGTCAGAGAGAGAGAGACCACTAACGACTCTACAGTGCTTCTGGCTATTTATCTTTATTAAAGGCCTAATCCTGGAACCAAATTTAAACAAATGGGTATATAGCCTAGGGGTGGGAATCACCAGAGGCCTCACGATACGATATTATTATCACAATACTTAAGTCATGATACGATAGTATTGCGATTCAAAATATATTGCGACATGCTGAGTATTGCAATATTAATAGAATCAAGAATCAAGAGGTTTATTGGTCACATACATACCAGGGCATGCAGTGAAATGCGGGTGGCCATGCCCGCATCGATTGTGCAAAATACAATAGTAGAAATAGGCATAAAAAAAAATAAAAATAAAAAGACATGCTAAGTTCCTGAGAAACTGGTTCCTATGTACATTACTATACAATATACAATTTACTATTTTAACTCTTAATGTATCTAAACTATACTATACAATACCTCCTTCCTTTAAAGTGACTTCCATTATTTAAAGTGACATTTTGTTTAAAGTGATTGTTTTAGCGGTTGCCGCATGAGTGTGTGTGTGTGTGTGTGTGTGTGTGTGTGTGTGTGTGTGTGTGTGTGTGTGCGTGCGTGCGTGCGTGTGTGTGTGTGTGTGTGTGTGTGTGCGTGTGTGCGTGCGTGCGTGCGTGTGTGTGTGTGTGTGTGTGTGTGTGTGTGTGTGTGTGTGTGTGTGTGTGTGTGCTCATGTCTACTTGTGAGTGGAGAGTTCAGTGTTCAGTGTTCTGATGGCCTGGGGGGAAGAAGCTGAGCCGGAGTCTCTCTGTTCTCGCAGCGTGTGTACGTAGGCGCTTGCCTGACCACAGCAGCTTGTACAGGCTGTTGTTGGGGTGGTGAGGGTCTTTCATTATTCTGCAGGCTCTGGATTTGCACCTCCTGTTATATAAGTCCTGCAGGGGTGGTAGTGCAATTCCCGTAGTACGCTCTGCTGACCGCACCACTCTCTGGAGGGCCTTTCTGTCCTGTGCCGTGCTGTTTCCAAACCAGGCAGTGATTTTTCCAGTCAGAATGCTCTCCACAGTCCCGGAATAGAAGGACTGGAGTATCTTCCCCGATACTCTGAACTTCCTTAGCTGTCTCAGGTGATAGAGGCGCTGTTTTGCCTTTTTCACCACAGAATCTGTGTGTTGACCATGTCAGGTCCTCTGTGATGTGGACTCCCAGGTACTTGAAACTGTGTGTGTCCCCTGCTGTATTCTCCTAAAATCCACGATCAGCTCCTTGGTCTTACCAATGTTCAGGAGCAGGCTGTTGTCCTGGCACCAGCGTGCCAGTTCATCAACCTCCCCCCGGTAGGCCTTCTCGTCATTGCTAGAGATCAGCCCCACCACCACTGTGTCGTCTGCAAACTTCACTATGGAGTTGGAGCTGAACCTGGCCACACAGTCATGTGTGTACAGTGAATACAGCAGGGGGCTGAGAACACAGCCCTGGGGGGAGCCGGTGCTCAGGGTGATTTAGCTGGAGGTCTGACCCCCCACCCTGACCGCCTGGGGCCTGTCACTTAGAAAGTCCAGGATCCAGGCGCTCATGGCGGAGCTCAGACCCAGATCTATCAGCTTGTCAACCAGTCTGGTGGGGACTATGGTGTACTCAGCCAGGGATATATTGAATATGGTTGTAAATACTGGGGCTAGCTGATTTGCACAGGACTTTAGTATTCATCCTGTTATCCCATCTGGGCCTGCAGCTTTTCTAGTATTTACTCCCATAAACGCTAATCTCACGCTGTGTTCCGTCAATATATAATATTGCGATATATTGCGATTTATTACCTTTTTTCAACTGCAAGTAAAACTTTGTCAACATGTTTTATCTAATAAAATAAAGTTAATTCTGTTCATCTCACTTCAATAATTTTTATTGCAGCAAATGGGATTTTCTCAAGCAGACAGATGTAAACACTGTAATCTTTGTTGCATGTACCTGACAAACTGAACTGTTTGTATTATAGTCATATTCCAACTTAACTGAATGCACACATGTGTGTGTGGACTACTGTACTATTACAGGTATTGAAATGAAAAATGCAACTTCCTTATACAAAAAAGAAATAATAATAATAATAAATAAAACATTTGCATAATAAAATATCGATACTTGGCGTCCTTGTATCGATACAGTATCGCCACGCAAAGTATCACGATACTATACTGTATCCATATTTCCCCCCATCACTAGTATAGCCCCGGCCACCACCAAACAAAACGTATTCTCTAGTTGACTGACTGAGTTCTTGATGCAAGGACTAATGTTACAGGTCGACCTTAACCGACCCGGGCTTAAAATAAACCCAGGGTAGCGACACAGACACAGCCGATGGAAGGAATAACATGGAAATCTGTATTGCACAATTTTAATTATAATGTCACAAGGACAAAAACTGGGAAATGTCCAGCATCCACACTATTAGTAATGCTTGGGGTTAGTACACACTAGTTAGTACACACTAGTTAGTCCACACTATTAGTAATGCTGGGGGTTAGTACACATGCTGGGGGTTAGGTGGGGGTTAGTACACATGCTGGGGGTTAGGTGGGGGTTAGTACACATGCTGGGGGTTAGTACACATGCTGGGGGTTAGTACACATGCTGGGGGTTAGTACACATGCTGGGGGTTAGTACACATGCTGGGGGTTAGTACACATACTGGGGGTTAGTACACATGCTGGGGGTTAGTTATTATTATTAGTAATAGTGTCGTGCTTATGTGAGTCCTTCGTTTATCTGGCGTTGTGGCCAAGAAAGGGCCATTCTTGATACACAGCAAACCACAAGTGCTATGTTAACATTTAGCAGGCCGACATACCTGCCTGTGAACAGTTACTACACACTCACTGGGCTGTCTAGGGCAGGCATCATACTGCCACGCCCCCTTCAGCATACTGCCACGCCCCCTTCAGCATACTGCCACGCCCCCTTCAGCATACTCAAGTTCAAGTACAAGTTCAAGTTCTTTAATAGTTGTCATACAGAAGTACAGAATACTTTCATACAAAATGCTTCTTACTGTTACGCTCCAGAGACTGTGCTAGACAAGATAGTATCAAATAACATAATAACATAATATAGCATGAATTTAGAAGAAGAAAAATGAGGTCACAGTGTTCGGTATAGACATATGTACAATGTTCTGAGTTACCATATAATATACAATACACAATACTATGCAGTGTACTAATGTACAGTACTATCTAGTGCAAAGCAGAAATGGGATGAGGTACAATTTTAGGTACAATTTACAGTAAGGTGTACGAGTTGTAGTGCAATCCTTCATCCATAAATATAAAGTGTGGGGAGTGGGTGCTACAGTGTGTTTGTTTAAAGTGGGTGTGTGCTATAAAGTGTGTGGAGTGGGTGCTACAGTGTGTTTGTTTAAAGTGAGTGTGTGCGTGTGGATGTGTGTGCTATGTGCGTTTGGTGGTTGTTGTTGTGTAGTGTTCATTCATTGTTCGTTTAGCAGCCTGATGGCCTGGGGATAGAAGCTTCTTCTGAGTCTTTCTGTGCTCGCCTTGAGACTCCGGTATCGCTTGCCTGACCGCAGCAGTTCAAAGAGGCAGTTGTTCGGGTGACTGGAGTCTTTAATGATTCTCTTAGCCTTGCCCTTGCAACGCTTGTTGTAAATGTTCTGGAGGGTGGGGAGCCCCCCTCCAATTGTGCGTTCGGCTGAACGTGTCACTCTTTGTAGTCTGCTTCGGTCTTGTGCAGTGCTATTCCCAAACCAGGAGGTGATGTTGCCGGTCAAGATGCTCTCTATTGTACATGAGTAGAAGTTCTTAAGGATCTTCTGGCTGACTTGGAACTTCCTTAGGCGCCTGAGGAAGTAGAGGCGTTGTCGTGCCTTCTTCACAACACTGTCAATGTGTGTGGTCCATGTCAAGTCCTCGGATATGTAGGCTCCGAGGTACTTAAAGCTGTTGACTCTCTCAACCGGTGCCCCGTCGATGCTGAGGGGGCTGTAGTCCTTGACCCCCGACCTCCTGAAGTCCACAATCATCTCCTTTGTTTTGCTGACGTTCAGGGAGAGGCTGTTTTCCTGGCACCATCCCGCCAGGACCTTGACCTCTTCCAGGTAGGCCCTCTCGTCGTTGGCAGAGATCAGGCCCACCACCACTGTGTCGTCAGCAAATTTGATGATTGTATTGCTACTCCGCTGAGCCACACAGTCGTGTGTGTACAGGGAGTAGAGGAGGGGACTCAGAACACAGCCCTGGGGGGCCCCTATGTTGAGGGTGATGGATGAGGAGGTGCAGTTGCCTGCTCTCACCACCTGGGGTCTGCCAGTCAGGAAGTCCAAGACCCACTGGCAGAGGTCATAGCCCAAGCCCAGGTCCCTGAGCTTGGCTATGAGTATGGAGGGGACTATGGTATTGAATGCCGAGCTGTAGTCGATGAATAGCATTCTCACATAGTTCCCCTGCCTCTTGTCCAGGTGTGATGCTGCTGTGTGCAGCACATGGGATATGGCGTCCTCCGTGGACCTGTTGGGGCGGTATGCAAATTGCAGGGGGTCCATGTTGATGGGGAGGGAGGAGCAGATGTAGCCCTTTACTAGCTTCTCAAAGCACTTCATGGCTATGGAGGTGAGAGCTACAGGGCGGTAGTCGTTGAGGCAAGCAGGCTTGGATTTTTTGGGTACAGGGATAATAGTGGACTTCTTCAGGCAGGTGGGGATGACAGCCTGTTCTAAGGACAGGTTAAATATGTCAGTGAATACTGGGGCCAGTTGGTCGGCACAGACTTTTAGGACGCGGCCGGGGATGCCGTCCGGACCTGCTGCCTTCCTGATATTCACTTTTTTAAAGGTCCGCCTCACCTCATGCTCTGTTACCCTGAACACTGCGCCTCCATCAGCAGCCGACCCCCCCCCCCCCATTGCCGTGGCTTGTGAGCTGGTGTTGTTATTACCAGCATCAAACCTCGCATAGAAGGACACACAATACTGCCACGCCCCTTCATCATACTACCACGCCCCTTCAGCATACTGTCACGCCCCCTTTAGCATACTGCCACGCCCCCTTCACCATACTGCCACGCCCCTTCACCATACTGCCACGCCCCATTCAACATTCTACCACGCCCCCTTCACCATACTGACACGCCCCCTTCACCATTCTACCACACCCCCTTCACCAGCTAGTGGTGCACCAGGGAGGGTCAGTGTTGACTAGGGGGCAACAAGTGATGAAACAAGGGGCTAAAAATACTACCCGCCTGGTGAACTTACCTTCAGCGGTTGAAAGAGAACTCAATTTGTGGCATGTTTGTTCACAGCTTACAGCTCACAGCTTAACATCCAAAAAGCACATAATACAGGGCAAGAATAACATTACTTGGCGAAGATGAAGTAGAGGGGAGAGTCCAAGTCAAGCCTCTCACTGCTCACCCTGTAGAGTACAGGAAAATATATAATAATAATAATAATACACTTTATTTGTTTTTTTCGATCCACTTTTTCTCCTCTTTTTCAATTTTTCTCCCATCCCAATTCCATTGTGCCAATTCTCCCCTCCGCTGTCTTGAACGTTGCTCGACTATGCCCCCCACTGGCCGGTTGTAGGAAGGATAGAAGCCTTGCATCACATGTCCCCTCCGGTACACGAGGAGGCAGCCAGTCACATCTTTTCACCTGCCAGCGTGGACTCTCATTGGCGAGGAGTAACGTGTTGGAGGCTCACACTACCCCCGCCATTTCCTGTCTCTGCTGTGCAGGCGTCCCCCAACCGACCTGTAGGGGTCGCTGTCCACAACGTCCAGATTACCACCCTTCGACTTCCCACCGCTAACTCTGCCAATTGAGTTAGTATGACGGCCGGCCCAAGCCGGAGGCAATGCCGACAGCCGGAGTCGAATCCGGTGTCTCTTGCGTTGGTGACGAGCACAATGTCCGCTGCGCCACCCAGCCGCGCCTAACACACTTTATTTGTAGAGCACCTTTCATACGGAAACTGCAGCTCAAAGTGCTTCACAACAGAAAAAAGACAGGCACAAAATGAGCACATAAAGTGCAGAGATATAAAATCACAGTTTTTCACATTAGGATCTTAGGATCACAACAGGCCACCTTGTTTATGGTTTGATTCAGTTATATAGCGTAGTGGCTTCACGCTGTGCTCACTAATGGCACATTCCCTATCACATACTGTGAACTTGAAAACTTTCTGCCACAATGCACCTACACCTGTCCGGCCACGCCCACATCCGCCCATGTATATAAGCGAGGGGTGTGACCGTACTTCCACTCTTTATAGTCTTTCACCTCACGGAAGTCCGTGGCTACAGTGCACACTTTGCAGCGCTAAAGAAAGTTAGTTAGTTAGCTAGTCATTTTGTGTTGCTGTCTTTTTTTCTTTGTGCCCACTCTCCCTTTAAAGGAAAAAGTTAAGAATGACATCACCACTGGGACCTGGAGATTATCGTTCAGGCCTCCACCAGCGCTTCACAGTCGCGACCTCCTTTGTGCGCCGCAGAGGTTCCCTGACTCCACGCTTGTGGCAGGCAGGTGAGCCTCAGCGGCGCGCAGAGCTGGGCGAGCATCGCCAGGCAGCCGTCGAGCGCCCCTCCCCAGTGAGATGGCCTAGCTCCGGCTCCAGCGTCCCCGCCGGGAGACAGTCAGCTAGTCCCACGGTCTCTTTGGTGGGTGATGACTTGCGGCGCAAGCTCTCCGCTTCTGCCCGCTCCCGTCACTCAGCGGTGAGCGGCACGGGTGGGTGGTCTAGTGGCTGTGTTGGATATGTAGGGCCCGAGGCGTTCGGCTCTGCGGAACAGCTGGCTCCGAGCAGGGATTCCTCTGTTTCCTCTCCGTTGCATCCAATGGAAGCAGAGGATTACATGGAGGGGGCGGGGGAATTCCTGTCCGCGGAATCAGGGAGTTTCAGAGGAGGCTCTGGTTTCGTACTGGGAAGCCTCGTACTCCGAGACTGGAGTAAACTTGCCAACTCCGAGACCAGACGCCCCTTCTTCAGCATCGGGCGTCGGCTCCCACCTATCAAGTGGTCTGAGCTACCCGTGAGCAAGGGATGCGAGCAAGTTGGAAGAGAGAACGCAGGGTGAGCTGTGTGCTCTCTTTCCCGAGCTAATGGCAGCAGCTGTGCGAGCAAACGGAATACCGTTGCCAACGCCCCTGCCGACACCTGTTCCCGATGACATGATAGGCCATGTCTTTCAACGCCGCCCACAGAGGGAGCCGTGTCTCGGGGACAGGTGGTGCCCCACATCGTCGGCCTATCCCCCACCTACGCTCCATTTACGTAGGTGGAGGGGTTCAGGGTTTAAGGGACGGGGTGCCACGGCTTGACAACCGATGGCATCCGTCCTTTGCCCCGAGATGGTGTGGGAACCAAAGAAAAAGCCGCTTCCGAAGGGGAGGTCAGCACGGCAGCTGGCCGACTGGAGTGACCAGGCCTACATCGCCTTGACGCTTCATGTCGGGGCTGATGGCGGGAGAGGAGGTCCTGGACGCGGAGCAGCGCTTCCTCCATGCACAGGCGTTGGGTGCCATCCTCCACCTCACCCAGCTACAGGCCATAGCTGTGGGGAAACTGCACGCTCTGGCCACCTTGATCCAGCGACACCTTTGGCTGGAGCAGGCGTCACTGGGCGAGCGACGGCGGATAACCCTCCTCCTGGCCCCCCTCTCCGACGCTGGGCTATTGGGCTCTGCCATGAGTGAGATGACGGCCGCCTGCAGAGAGATGGAGGAGCAGCGGTCGGTCCTCATGCAGCACTTCCCCTGGTCCGGCGTCACCACGGCCAGCCACCAGAGGGACCGCCACCGTAAGGCTCCAGCCAGCACCGCTGCTGCCCCCAGCGCCAGCAAGAGGTCTCGCCGTCGAGGGGGAGAGTCCGACACCGCTGGTAAGGACATACGTGCGCAAGCTGCACCCTAGAACCTGCCCGAGGGGGCAAGCAACGCCCCGCGCGCGGCGGGAGATGACTGCATTATTCTCCCTCTCCGGCTGTGTGTCCCCCCCCCCCCCCCCCCCAAACAACTGTTAAAAATAAAACGTGTGATTATTCACTGTATTTTGGGTATGGGTATGAAATAAGCAATAAGACCTGCAGCTAAAGTGCTGTCGGGCAGTGTTTTTCTTGTATGAAGAGAGTTATGCGATTCATGTGGTAAACAAGTTTTTTGAACAAACGTAGCCTCTGAACCCGCGAATGGTGTTGCTATTTTTTATCTTTGCAAAGCATTGTACATTTAGCATGTAGCCAAGGGCTTTTGTTCCTCTCTTCACTCTGCCGGTATATTGCTTTACATGGTAAAGGGAAAACATGGCGGGTGGCAAGTTTTTCGCACATGAAACAGAGCCGTGGGTGAACATGTCTTTTACACAGACGAGGTTAACGTCTGTACTTTGGTCGTGCAAATAATAATAATAACTTTATTTGTATAGCACTTTTCATACAGAGGTTGCAGTTCAAAGTGCTTCACAACAGTAAAAAATACAGGCATAAGCAAGCATAAAAAGATAGACGGGTAGAATCACAGTGTTTCACATTAGGATCTAGCATCCCAATAGGCTCTCCGCTTACAGTTTTCAGTAACACAAATAGTAAAAATAGTAAAAAATGTAAAGCGAATACGCTTGTATGTGCCTTTCATATATAACACACTGTATGGCTGGTAGCCACGCCTCTGTCTTCATTTCTTATATGCTTCGTATCTATGTTTTACGAGCCTACACGCTGTTCATATCAGTGCTTGGTCTTACGGGACCGGTATCAGCGCTGGCCTGGGCATGTTTTTCAGGTGTTTTATTTTAATCAGCCTTCGGGACCGGAGCGCCCTGGTATGGCCAACGACATAAAACAGCGTTTTTTATGCAGTCGGCCAGGAAGGTTTTTTTTGTATCTCTACCGAGCGCCAGCTCACTAGGCTAGCTTGAGGGCTCGCATGTTCGATGATGTTGAGCTTCGCGGTGGTGAGCCTTCAACATTGAGCTGCAGTAGCGCTAAGCCTCGACAGTTGGCAGCATTTAAATGTCCCGCCTGGCCTGCAGAGGCTTGGCTTGTGGTCTGCAAACGTGGTAAAGACATTAGTTTCGCTTGGAGGGCATGCAACCTTGCAACTACCCTTTAGCTACTTGCAGGGAGGGCCACGTGGAGGCTGTCTTTGTCCACCCAGGGGAAAAACAACTGCCTGTGCCGCGCTGATACGACGACTAGCCGGCACCACATGGGGAGCCTCAACAAAGACACTGCGCATCTCCTCACTGGCCCTGGTGTTCTCTGCCGCCGAGTACTGCGCCCCGGTCTGGTGCCGTAGCACCCATGTGAAGAAGCTGGATGTTGTTCTCAACAGCGTCCTGCGGACAGTCTCTGGCTGCCTACAAGCCACACCGGTAAACCAACTGCCCGTACTCGCTGGTATTGCCCCGGCTACCATCAGACGAGAAGCAGCCACACTGGCCCTTTCCCGCAAGGCACAGATCAGTGCATCCCACCTCCTTCACAACACCACCACAGAGATACCACGACGTGTGCGCCTAAAGTCACGGCGCCCCTTTTCCATGCAAGCCTACAGGCTACTCCACACAACACCATCTGACACTTCCAAGGCCTCCTGGGTCAGGACGAGATGGAGGGACCAGTGGAGGTCAGCAGAACCATCCAGGCTGCACCTCTACATCAATGACCCTCTGGACGTCCCTGGTCAGGACTTGCCCCGGAAGCAGTGGACAACCCTCAACCGCCTAAGGACCGGCGTCGGACGCTACGGCGCCTCAATGAAGAGGTGGGGCCTCAAGGACAGTGCCTCATGCGAGTGTGGAGCCCCTGCACAGACTGTGGAACATATCATCACCAGTTGCCCCAAACACCGGCCACCGTATGGAGAACGCGGTCTGATGGAACTGGACGATGAAACGTTGGCCTGGCTTGCCTCAACGGAGCTGCAGGTCTAAAGACACACGCCAGAAGAAGAAGGGCTTGCATGCATCTCCGGGGGGAGATGACGGGGTAGGTCAAACATACTATGTTGTACCCTTCTGCAAACTGTTAAGTTGGATTTGTCCTTTCTCCATTAATTTCACCCCTCTCTCCCCGCTCGGCCGTGAGGTGGGGGGGCTGTCGGGGGGGCTATTATCAGTCAGCCCCTCTATGCACCCCTGTGTAGTTCCCAGTCCTCCAGGCACGGGTCGGGCCTTGCCCTCGTTACCTGTTGGCCTGGGTTAACCCTTTTTTAAGCCTGAAACGCCGTAAACTGCATTGTATAGCCTATGTATACGCGCAGTTGTGTTTCCCGGTTTTTTTATTGGTTAAGGGAGCAACCCTTTTCTGTTGGGATGGTTGTCTCCCCGGCAGCGTGTATCCTTTCCGCAACGGAATTCGGTTTCCGGGTTCCTCTGATTGGCCGCGACCCCCACGTGACCCGCCCCCCTATCCACCGCTCTGCCGCTGCCGTATTGACTGAATGAATGAATGAAAACTTTATTTAAAAGATTGCAGAATGGGTACAATACAGTACGGCTCAATACACACAATTGTTAAGGGGATGCAGACCTGAGAAAGACGTTTGTCTTGTTTACATCAGGGTCCCCCATTTTCAATTCATATAGAACGACTACGCAGTAACATATCATTAAAAAAATATACCGTTAACTGGAATATGTTGTGCCTTTACACATATGTTGGATTATGTAATTGGTTTGTCATGACAAACAAATAAAAAAATCGCGATTTACCCGCTGGCTACAACAACACTCAGTGACTGCATGTAGTCAGAGCCAGAGCTCAGCGATGCCGCTCGCGGCAGCACATTCTCGCCGCGGGCTGAGCTCTGGTGTCCGCTGGAGCAAGCCAGAGACAGCCGGCGATGCGATATTTTATTTGTTTGTCATGACAAACCAATTACATAATCCAACATATGTGTAAAGGCACAACATATTCCAGTTAACGGTATCTTTTTTTAATGATTTGTTACGGCGCAATCAATACTTCCATGCATTCGGGACCTCCATGTTTTGGGGGTGTTCATCAGACAAATCGGATCCGGGGATTCGGCTCCCATCAGTCGGGCAAGAAGTGCGGGTTTTCAGCCTCTCCCCTCTCTCCTGGAGCTTAAGGGGGAGCTTAGTATTCCTGCCTCTGAGGAGGTGGCTACAACATCAACACACAGTGACTACATGCATCACTGTGTGTTGTTGTAGCCAGCGGGTAAATCGCGATTTTTTTATTTGTTTGTCATGACAAACCAATTACATAATCCAACATATGTGTAAAGGCACAACATATTCCAGTTAACGGTATATTTTTTTTATTTTTTTTATTGATCTTTTTCCCCCTCCTTTTTCCTCCGATTTTCTCCCATCCGTTATGCCAATTCCCAATCCCCTTCCTGGTCGCTGCGCACTTACCCCCCACAGTCGGTCTGGGAGAGTGGAGGCTATCACGTGCTTCCTCCGACACACGTCCAGCCAATCAACCGCTTTTTTTCACCTGGCAGCGCGGATTCTCACTGAGAGGGCGTAGCGTGTGGAAGGATCACACTATCCCACTTAGATCCTATCCGCGCTTAGCAGGCGCCCCGACCGAACTGTAGGAGTCGCTGTTTACAACGACCCGGACCCACCCCGCCAGCTTCTCCCACCCTCTAATACTGCCAATTGTATTAGTGTGAACGGCCAGCCAAGCTGGTGACAACCCCGGAGCTGTGAGCTGGATTCGAACAGGCGAATCCAGCCGCTCCGGGGTTGGTGACGAACGCAATCTTTGTTACGCCACCTGACCGCCCAACGGTATATTTTTTTAATGATTTGTTACGGCGTAGTCGTTATATATGAATTGAAAATGGGGGACCCTGATGTAAACAAGACAAACGTCTTTCTCAGGTCTGCATCCCCTTAACAATTGTGTGTATTGAGCCGTACTGTATTGTACCCATTCTGCAATCTGTTAAATAAAGTTTTCATTCATTCATTCATTCATTCATTCATTCATTCATTCATTCATTCATTCATTCATTCATTCATTCATTCATTCATTCATTCATTCATTCATTCATTCATTCATTCATTCAGTCAATACTTTCATGCGTATAAATTGAGGAAGCGAGCGAGTCCGCGGCCGCTCGCTCTGCCGCGCGCGGTAGCGGCAGAGCGGTGGATAGGGGGGCGGGTCACGTGGGGGTCGCGGCCAATCAGAGGAACCCGGAAACCGAATTCCGTTGCGGAAAAGATACACGCGGCCACCGGCATGCTGATAGTGGAGTCAACTCTCTGACGGGCCCTGGGTCCGGCCCCGGCTCCTCCAGGGTCTTCCCCTGCATGTTTTATGACAACTTTCTCTGAACCCTGACCTGCGGGATTAATAAATTGGCGGGATCAGGGTTCGTGGCGAGGTCAGTTTACTGGCGGAGTCGGGTCAATTCTGCGAGGTTCGTGGCCCCACGAGATTATGACATTGTGCATGTCGAACACCCCCCCCCGCGCTTGGCGGGTGTGCCGTCGGGGTACTGTTTTTACAGTCAGCCCCTTTAGACGTGCCTGTGTAGTTCGCAGTCGTCCAGGCTCTGCTCTTGTTACCTGTCGGCCTCGATTAAGGGATCAACCTCCTTTTTGGAGTGTTTGTCTCCCCGGTGTGCCAGCTGACCCCATGAGATTATGGGGGGAAACCTCCTCGGAGAGCCTCGGAGCCTCCTCCTCAGGGAGTTTCAGAGCCTCCTCAGGAAGTTCTTCGGAGCCTCCCCCCCTCAGTGGAGCCTCCTCCTCAGAGAGAGAACCTCCTTACAGAGCCTCCTCCTCCGGGAGTTTTCAGAGCCTCTTCCTCAGGGGGTCCTCGTGGCGTGCCAGGCGGAGAAGGGCCTTCACCTGTTGTAGGCCCTGTCCGATACGCTGGCGGTGTAATGGGTGGTGTCACCAGTGAACGCCTGGAGAGGTCTCAATGCCACGGCCTCGTTGACCTCACCAGGTCCCTTTTCTGGAGGTCCTGGCCCCCGGACTCGGCGGTAAGCCCGCCTTGTGTGGCCTGGGGCTGGGACCCCCTTCACGCCCGCTGCTACGGCTTCACCCGCAGGGTCGGGTTATTTTTTATTTTTATTTTTTTATTTCTTTTTTAATATTTCTTTTTTGGCGTTTTATCGCTTTATTACTACTGGGCAGTCCAGTAGGGAGAGACAGAGGAGAAATGGGAGACAGAGTGGGGGGAAGACATTCGGGAAATAACGACGGATTCGGGAATCGAACCCGGGTCGCCCGTGTCGCGGCTGAGCGCGCTATGTGGTTCGCCACTGGGGCGCCCTGGGTCGGGTTTTTTTTAATCGGAATACCTGGCGGGTAGCATCGGGGTCTAACAACACCGACCCCACAAGGTGTGGGAGCGGTGATGTGGGCTTTTGTTTTCACGTACGTTCCCTGGTAGCATGCGGGGTGCGCCGTCGGGTAGTCGCAGGCCCTTCTGTCCCACGGTCTGCTCACCCTGTGCGTTTGTGGGTGCTGTCCCCTCTTTCGCACAGTTGGTGTCCTGTTCCCCGCCCACCCCTCACTAGGGGTGGTGGGGGGGCCCAGACCCTCCCCAGTGTTCTGATGGTTGTAGGGGACCTCAGCGGGTATATTTGTCAGGCTCTCTGCTCTGCTCAGCTCTTGTGTTCCAATAGTGAGCAGAGCGTGAAGCCACTACGCTATATAACAAAGGTTATCCTATAACCCTAGTTATATGAGTAGTGGCGAGCACTCTGCTCTCACTCACTGAGGACCCCTATTGGTATTCCGTTTTTAACGGTGAAAGACTAGGGACGAGTGGAAGTACGGTCACACCCCTCGCTTATATACATGGTCGGATGTGGGCGTGGCCGGACAGGCATGGCCGCCTAGTTATAGTTGAAAGTGGGGGTGCAAGATTTTTTTGTATTCTTTTTTTTTTACCTTTTTTTTTTTTTTTTTTTTTTGTGCAAGGGGTGGTTTGGAGGGGGTCCGACACGACCCCCTCCACGGCAGTTTTTTTAACATTTAATGAACACCTGTATGTGCAATTTCCTGCAATATAGAGCCTTCAATCTTGACCAAAATAAAGCTGCTCTTTTCACTATAAAACTCAGTTTATATTGCAGTATGATAGCTATAATAATAATAACTTCACTGCGAGGGCTCTTTTAGCTAACGCTAGCTAGGCACGTATGATAGCCAATTACTATTATAATAATAATAATAATAATAATAACTTTCCCATCATCCCAAAGCCCCTCCGGCCCCGTTCACATCCGCAGCGCAGTACCAACAACAACAACAACTAATTGACGCTATCAATAGCCCCAGTGAGCGCGGCGGCTGAATGAATGAATGAAAACTTTATTTAACAGATTGCAGAATGGGTACAATACAGTACGGCTCAATACACACAATTGTTAAGGCGATGCAGACCAGAGAAAGACGTTTGTCTTGTTTACATCAGGGTCCATGTTAAGCCCTTTCGTGACTGTGCTGCACCGAGTGAATCCACAGTCACTTGCTCCTCAATGGGAAACCAACCTAGATTTACCATGAAGGACTGGTTCTGGCCGAACCGTTCGTTATACAAGTATCACAGAGACATTACAAAGGTGCTCACAGTTGCACGAGGGGTTCGCACAGAGATACGGGATGGTTTGAAAGCTCGGCGTTGCTAATAAATATTTTTAATATTTTTTTATAAACTGCTCAAAGCGGCATTATTTCCGCCGTTGGGTGATCACAGCGCCTGCGCACCATCCCGTATCTCTGGATTCACTCGGTGCAGCGCAGCAGCGCCGAGGCTCACCATACGAGAAATATTCAGTTTCAATCTGTTTGCGCATTTAGTATACAGTCACAGTGTTCGACTTACATGATGATTTGCTCCATTTTGATGTAAACGCCGAAGAATAATCCAGTCACAATGTTATCCAATATCCAGCCTGAATTTTTCAAGGGCTTTCGAAAAAGCCGCCTCCCCCAACATGTCGTATACGTCATGCCGACGAACCGTGGCCCGTGGGCACTGGATCAAACCATTAAAGTGGGGGGTCACACAATCTTTGGAAACTTAAAAACTTGCTATTAAGTGTCATTGCGTATTATTAATTTGATTGAAATTACTTAGTTATGGTTAGATTTATATATGGGGGGGGGGGGGGGGGGGGGGGTATATCATATTTTTCATATGATCAAAAAGTGGGGGAGCAAAACCAGCGTTTGCCCCCCCATGTTCAATAGTCGTAGAGCACCCGCTCCGCGTGCTCTATTGCGCAGGCGTCTATGCGGACAGGTGTAGGTGCATTGTGGCAGAACGTTTTCAAGTTCACGGTATGTGATAGGGAATGTTCCAATAGTGAGCACAGTCCTCGCCACTACTCATATAACTAGGGTTATAGGATAACCTTCGTTTTAAATAGACAAGATAGAATAGACAGAGTAAAATAGTGCAATAGTGCAGTGCAATAAAATAGTAGAATAGAATAGCCATAAAATGAGCACATAAAGTGCAGACATGTAAAATCTGTTTTTTACAGTGCAATAAAATAGTTCTGGATTACTGTTTAACAGTTTAAAGTTGTCTTTACCTTCTCTGTTTGGTATCCACAGTTTAAAACTTGACAGTCTTAGTCATCCACACAGTTTGTAAACAGAGAGCTTCCCCACACAGTTCCTGCACAGAGTAAATCTACAACATTTATAGAAGACATTGCTAAAAAAGAAAGTATTGTAAGCAGGGTTCTGTCAACCTAACACTAACACAGATAAATACAACAGATAAACAGATTTTGGAATTGCATTTATTTTGATGCAAGATGGAGGAGATGGAAGAGGGGGAAGTGATCAGGGAGAAGATGGAGGAGATGGAAGAGGGGGAAGTGAGCAGGGAGAAGATGGAGGAGATGGAAGAGGGGGAAGTGATCAGGGAGAAGATGGAGGAGATGGAAGAGGGGGAAGTGATCAGGGAGAAGATGGTGGAGATGGAAGAGGGGGAAGAGGGGGAAGTGAGCAGGGAGAAGATGGAGGAGATGGAAGAGGGGGAAGTGATCAGGGAGAAGATGGAGGAGATGGAAGAGGGGGAAGTGAGCAGGGAGAAGATGGAGGAGATGGAAGAGGGGGAAGTGAGCAGGGAGAAGATGGAGGAGATGGAAGAGGGGGAAGTGATCAGGGAGAAGATGGAGGAGATGGAAGAGGGGGAAGTGATCAGGGAGAAGATGGAGGAGATGGAAGAGGGGGAAGTGATCAGGGAGAAGATGGAGGAGATGGAAGAGGGGGAAGTGATCAGGGAGAAGATGGAGGAGATGGAAGAGGGGGAAGTGAGCAGGGAGAAGATGGAGGAGATGGAAGAGGGGGAAGTGATCAGGGAGAAGATGGAGGAGATGGAAGAGGGGGAAGTGAGCAGGGAGAAGATGGAGGAGATGGAAGAGGGGGAAGAGGGGGAAGTGATCAGGGAGAAGATGGAGGAGATGGAAGAGGGGGAAGTGAGCAGGGAGAAGATGGAGGAGATGGAAGAGGGGGAAGTGATCAGGGAGAAGATGGAGGAGATGGAAGAGGGGGAAGTGAGCAGGGAGAAGATGGAGGAGATGGAAGAGGGGGAAGTGAGCAGGGAGAAGATGGAGGAGATGGAAGAGGGGGAAGTGAGCAGGGAGAAGATGGAGGAGATGGAAGAGGGGGAAGTGAGCAGGGAGAAGATGGAGGAGATGGAAGAGGGGGAAGTTAGTGAGCAGAACCTTCCGTTAGGTGCTGGCCTCACACCCAGTGGAGTGGCCCTCTGGAAGGGAAGCAGAGCGCAGGCCCAACACAGAAAACAGGGGAGGTTGGCTCGAGCTAGAGACCCCAGTTCCAAAGGGAAGCCAAACCAGACGGGTGGGGTTCCTCAGTGCAGGTGAGAGAGAGAGAAACAAAGATGGGGGAGGAAAGCCCTCCTCTCTGAATTTCATAAAATACTCCAATTATGTTAGAATGTTTGTAAACACTAGAGTAAAATGTACTAAAAATAAACTGAATACATTTATTTACACAGGTTTAACCCCTTCAGCCAGACTGGCCCGGTATCGGGGTTGAGATTTATTTCACGTCATGCATAAATAAATACAGTCCGTATTAATTAACTCATTGACCGCCACGCTCTTTTCCCATCTTTAGTCAATGGCGCCAGCGTTATTGAAAATGTTAGTGATGTTAGTTCATTTCTACATACTGTAGTTTGTGCACTATTACACGCTAAACTTTGCCCTTGAACTTTGTGCTGCACTGTATCCATGTCCCCAACCACTGCACTTTTTACAGTCTTATTGTTGTCTCACTGTTCTGTCCTGTCTTGCACTTTACTTATAATTATTTATTTACTGTTGTATTGTTCTTAATTGTGAAAAAAGCATTCACTGTAAACCGAAGTCGAATCACGTTCCATTTGTACTGCAATATGGTGAATAAAGTAATCTGAATCTGAATATCCCCCTTTCCAAAATAATCCAGTCTTTTTTCAGAGATCGCGAGATATGAAGCGTTATATGCATTATGCCCAAATCGTTTGGGTTGCTCGCCTGAAACCCCAAATGGGGGGCGGGGGGAGGGGGGGACTGCGATCGTTACCAAAAGCATGTTTTAGGTCCGGTAAAATACGACACTGTGATCGGTACAAAAACATGTTTCAGGTTCGGTAAAATAGACATAGAATAGACCTTACCTTAGCCAGAAGGTACTCCAAAAAGAATAATCGCAGTGATCCCATCGGCGATCACGATTACTCGTGTATATGTGTATACTCGTGTATACGAGAAACGATAGGTTTGAGGCGAGAAAATATCAGAGCGATTGCTCTGCAAGAACTCCTCCCCCTCAGAGGGAATCAGGACAGACAGGAATCAGGACAGACATTCCCCACACTAAACTATCCCAGTTCAAAAGGTAGGCTATACTGCCACCTGGTGAGATTCGATCGTCATTGCAATTCCAACGTAGGCAGCTGTGCCAGGGAGACCCAGGGAGCTCCAGCCAGTGTTTAGAACGGGGATCAAAGGAAAAAGATCAAAGGATAAAAACCAGAGAAAAGTCAGGTTTGTCGCTCAACCGTTGGCGACGAAACCCGACTTTTCTCGGGTTTGGCGGGCAAAGAGTTAAAGGGGAACTATTTTACTATTTCTTTCACTATTTGGGCACTTTTACACAATTCCTGTGAGTCTATGGAACACCTCTGTAATATATATTTTTTTTTTATTCATTGTTTTGTATTTCTAATTAAGTCCTCAAAAACAGCATTTTTCTACCTCAAGATCTCGAGCTGTTTTGAGCCTGGGCTCCTAAACCACTGCGCTATACGGCCCCGGCTGAACATTATCATGCAGCGGTGTCTTTATGACATCACATATAGGGCACATTTTCAAATGACTCAGTTCAGTGAGGGTGAATATTGTGAGAGGAGAATTGGAAGAATGCGCCAATATGAGAATTTTGAGACATAGATCATATTAATATAAGTTCACATAGCTAGGAAACAATGCTAAACACTCAAAAAGGCCATTTATAAGATAGTTCCCCTTTAATGTTACGTTTCTTTTTCAAATGTAGCCAAGATTAAAGACCCTAACCCTGTCAAAACAGCAGTCAAAGTGTATATTTTCAGCATCATGTTTGTTTACCAATGATATGATCTTCTTAATTAATATGATCAAAATCTCTGCACATTGTATCGGAAACCGGATGACTTAGACGAGAGGAAATTACGCCGTCATGAAGAAAGAGGAGATGGTTCGTTGAGTACATATAAGTACAGAATATAATTGTTAATGATACAAATATTGTCGTATTTATTATTATTATAATTATTTAATTGTCCCAAATGAAGCCAGTAAAAACTTGGGCGCACACCAATACATCCAGATATAGTCGTATTTATTATCATTACAATTATTTAATTCCGATGATGTCTGTAGAATCGAAGTGAACACAATCCCCAAGGATTTCTCCCAAATGAAGCCCTTAAAAACACACCAGTATGTCTGCCTTTTCGAGTTCCTTTTCGAGTTCGTAAATCCAGAATTTTTACGAAAAGAAGCTGTTCGAGAATACCAAAAAGGTTCGTAAATTTGTTGATACAATTTTCTCGTAAGTTCGTCCAAGAATGAGGTCCAATGTTTGTAAGCTGACCTATTTTGGAGAAAATTCCCCCAAAGTGTATTTTCCATCTACAGATCAAACACTGCACAAGAATGTATGTTCATATAACAAACGTTTATATAAAAAAAAAAAAAAAAATTATACCGGATTGGGGCTTTAAGATAATAATAATAATAATAATAATAATAATAATAATAATAATAATAATAATAATAATAATAATAATAATAATAATAATATAATAATAATAATAATAATAATAATAATAATAATAATAATAATAATAATAATAATAATAATAATAATAATAATAATAATCACAGTTTTTCACATTAGGATCTAACATCCCAACAGGCCACTTTGTTTATGGTTTGATTCAGTTTTAAATAGACAATAATAAAAAGAGTAAGACCCTGCAGGACAGGCAGTCAGCATGGCCGTGAGAACCAAAGGCTTACCACAGAAGCAGGCAGCGCACCGGGGAAACCAGGCAACAGGCTGTAACCCGAGCCTGGAGTACTGCGGACGAGACAGGCGCCAGAGGGGTCAGCTGAAACAGCCGCCCCGGCGGAAGGGGCGTATGCTGGCGCTGTTGACCACCATGACAAAGCCTCCCTCAATGAGGCAGCGAATGCTGACACGATTGGCAGACGTCATGAACGTGCAGGGGCACACTCAACCGGGCAACCCGGGAGTTGACACTGCACCAACACACCAGCGAACCAACCACCCAGTCGTTACCCTATGCGGTGGTTGGTCCCATAACCCCTCAAGAAAAAACTCCAAAACGTACCTGCGGGCACTACCGCAGTACAAGTGTTTCAGTTTCCAACAGGGTTATCCCAGGCCTACGGGTCGACGAAACATTACTTCGGACCGGGCCCGGCGATACGGGGAGCACAGGGTCCCCCGAGGAGGTCAAAGACCACTCCAACAGGCCCCTCTTCGCCATGTGTAAGAGAAGAGCGAAAAGAATGGAGAACCAGCCCCAAGCACCCCGTACTTGGTATTCCCAGGAGGTCTCCCAACCAAGTACTAACCAAGACCAACCTGCGTAACGGCCGAGCTCTGACGAGATAATAATAATAATAATAATAATAATAATAATAATAATAATAATAATAATAATAATAATAATAATAATAATAATAATAATAATAATAATAATAACAACAGAAAAAAGACAGGCATAAAATGAGCACATAAAGTGCAGACATATCAAATCACAGTTTTTTACATTAGGATCTAACATCCCAACAGGCCACTTTGTTTATGGTTTGATTCAGTTTTAAATAGACAATAATAAAAAGAGTAAGATGTTATCTTGTTCCATTCCTCTCCAACCCAGGACCCTGTGACAGGTCTTCTGCCCGGCTGCAAGGAGGCGCCCCACGCCTGGGTCCGGGACAACGTGTACGGCATCCTGTCAGTGTGGGGCCTCAGCCTGGCGTACCGCAAGAACGCAGACCGGGACGAGGACAAGGCCAAAGCATATGAACTGGAACAGGTCTGATCCTCCTCTTACGACTCCTTGTGTAGCTTGTGACCCCTAAAAGTGAAGGGTGTGTGTTTTCTACATAGACAGGTGGTAAATATCTATTATTTCACAAGGAAATATGATAATTTCTTGTACATTATATATATTGTATACTAGATGTTTTTCTGCTCTCATGAATTATTTCATACATGGAGGGGAGTTACTGGTGTTAATGATGCTGAGTCACAGGTCACTGGTGTTAATGATGCTGAGTCACAGGTAACTGGTGTTAATGATGCTGAGTCACAGGTTACTGGTGTTAATGATGCTGAGTCACAGGTTACTGGTGTTAATGATGCTGAGTCACAGGTCACTGGTGTTAATGATGCTGAGTCACAGGTTACTGGTGTTAATGATGCTGAGTCACAGGTTACTGGTGTTAATGATGCTGAGTCACAGGTCACTGGTGTTAATGATGCTGAGTCACAGGTAACTGGTGTTAATGATGCTGAGTCACAGGTAACTGGTGTTAATGATGCTGAGTCACAGGTTACTGGTGTTAATGATGCTGAGTCACAGGTCACTGGTGTTAATGATGCTGAGTCACAGGTCACTGGTGTTAATGATGCTGAGTCACAGGTTACTGGTGTTAATGATGCTGAGTCACAGGTTACTGGTGTTAATGATGCTGAGTCACAGGTCACTGGTGTTAATGATGCTGAGTCACAGGTCACTGGTGTTAATGATGCTGAGTCACAGGTCACTGGTGTTAATGATGCTGAGTCACAGGTTACTGGTGTTAATGATGCTGAGTCACAGGTTACTGGTGTTAATGATGCTGAGTCACAGGTTACTGGTGTTAATGATGCTGAGTCACAGGTTACTGGTGTTAATGATGCTGAGTCACAGGTTACTGGTGTTAATGATGCTGAGTCACAGGTCACTGGTGTTAATGATGCTGAGTCACAGGTTACTGGTGTTAATGATGCTGAGTCACAGGTTACTGGTGTTAATGATGCTGAGTCACAGGTCACTGGTGTTAATGATGCTGAGTCACAGGTTACTGGTGTTAATGATGCTGAGTCACAGGTTACTGGTGTTAATGATGCTGAGTCACAGGTCACTGGTGTTAATGATGCTGAGTCACAGGTTACTGGTGTTAATGATGCTGAGTCACAGGTAACGTTAGGTTATAACTATAACCAAGTTCTGTTAGTAATTGTGACGCTCGGCGTCACTCACGCACTGTACCTCGCTTGTGCACGCGCACTAAATAAAAATTCCACAATGTACCTTTATCCCAATATTCGTCTGACCACACCCCCATCAGCTTACCTTCATAAGCAGGTGTGTGGCCACCTACTCGCCTCTTTCCCAAGCTTTCACCACAAGGTGAGATCAAGGGCTGCAGCGGCGTCGGACGCCGAGCGTCACCATTACTAACAGAACTTGGTTATAGTTATAACCTAACGTTCTGTATCGTAACGGCTCTCGCTCGGCGTCACTCACGCACAAGGGAGGCCGAGCGAGAGCCATCGGCCGACAAATACACCCCGCTGAGGCCCCCCACAACCATCAGATCAGGGAGGACCGAGCCCCCCCGACCCCCCCTAATGGAGGGCACCCCCCCTATTGGGGGATCACGGGAGGGCGACGGACCCGACCGTGCGAAGAGGCACTCAAGCAACCCAACGCACAGGGTGAGCAGACCGTGGCCTGACCCCACGACTACCCACACGCACAACCCGCATGCCACCCGGGAACGAACGGAAGGAACGACCTTGTTACTGCCCCCAGAAACAACGGGGTCAAGAGCAAACCCAACCCTGTGGCAAGGCCGTAGCAGCGGAGCGCGAAGGAAGGCCCAGACCCACCAAAGGGACTGGACCCCCTGGAAAACGGGGGCCCGGAGAAGTCCATGATGCCAGCATCAAGACCCCACCAGGTGGTCACCTAGTGACCCCGCCCCCCACATCGCCAGCGTATTCGGACAAAGGCCCCTCACAAGAGCGGGCCCTGTCCCCCCAATAGCACACCGCCTGGCACACTGACCCTGCAGGACAGGCAGTCAGCATGGCCGTGAGAACCAAAGGCTTACCACGGAAGCAGGCAGCGCACCGGGGAAACCAGGCAACAGGCTGTAACCCGAGCCTGGAGTCAGCTGAAACAGCCGCCCCGGCGGAAGGGGCGTATGCTGGCGCTGTTGACCACCATGACAAAGCCTCCCTCAATGAGGCAGCGAATGCTGACACGATTGGCAGACGTCATGAACGTGCAGGGGCACACTCAACCGGGCAACCCGGGAGTTGACACTGCACCAACACACCAGCGAACCAACCACCCAGTCGTTACCCTATGCGGTGGTTGGTCCCATAACCCCTCAAGAAAAAACTCCAAAACGTACCTGCGGGCACTACCGCAGTACAAGTGTTTCAGTTTCCAACAGGGTTATCCCAGGCCTACGGGTCGACGAAACATTACTTCGGACCGGGCCCGGCGATACGGGGAGCACAGGGTCCCCCGAGGAGGTCAAAGACCACCCCAACAGGCCCCTCTTCGCCATGTGTAAGAGAAGAGCGAAAAGAATGGAGAACCAGCCCCAAGCACCCCGTACTTGGTATTCCCAGGAGGTCTCCCAACCAAGTACTAACCAAGACCAACCTGCGTAACGGCCGAGCTCTGACGAGATCGGGCGTGTACAGGTTGGCACGGCCGTAAACCATTACGACAGTGCAGAGTACAACGTACCCAACAAGGGTCTCCATAGCGCCTAACCCTGTGACACCCGGACCGACCTGGCATTTCTCCCCCTGGAAAAAGTCCCTCAGGGTACCAGAACAGCAGATCTGCATCCCCGGCAGACAATGGGTTCAACTGATCTGGACCAGCGTGACCAGAACCAGTCTCGTGCCCTAACCACGCCGACATGCCAACAGGAGAAGGGGCAGATATGCGTGTTGACCTTAAACATGAAAAGAAGGCGCCACCCAGCCGTTCGGTGCGAACCGCGCCCGGTGGCCCACCCCCAGGACGTGAGACCCTTCTACGTATGTTCAGATCCATTCCGTCATCATCCCCTGATATGAACGAGAATCCGTCGACAACCAACATAGGTCGTCGGAAGAGGAAAAACCCCCATCCCAGTTGCTCTATAAAAACGCTGTTTTAACCCCAAGCAACCAAGGCGCGCCAGTCAGTTGTTTGATGTTCAACAGAACACCCCGATCTAGCACTATGTGTGCGTCGGGCATATCCACATCAATAAACAGGCTATTTAAACCTTTCATTGAATCCCCAAGGCGCCCAGGGGAACGACAAGAGGGGTGTGATGCTTCCTAACCCCAACTCTTTTTAATAACAAAGAAAGAAGCATCAACAGCATAACCCAATCTGCACAGCTGGGAGTAAAAACTGTTTATATTTTTACATCCAGTCACCCTTTATTTAGAAAGTTTAGACCGAAATTCCCCAGAAAGCCTTCCCACATGAGCCGTAGTATGAAAAAGACATGGCAACTGTCTCAAGTTTACACATAAAATCGAGCGTAGCAGACCCGTAAGCCCTACGCTCTAACCCGACACTTTAACACCACAGACCTTACGTAAAGATCTAACTCATGGAAGCCGTCGTCATAGCAATGTATATGCTATGACGGGGGGGAACCCCGCACACGACTCCTGTTTGTAATAGGAGCCGCGTCAGGACAACCCTTCCCCCCCTCCCCTCCCCCGCCAAGTCGTTGAACGGCTCGGCCCTGACTGGCTCAACAGGAGATGAGAAAAAATCCCCTTGACCAATCAAGTGGGAAGGAGGGGTTTATTCGACACCCCCTCACAAAAAACCCTTCTTCCCCTACACACAAAAAACAACTGTAGCATTTTGAGACCTTTGGTAGAAAGCCAATGTATAGCGTAAGCTAATACAATGCCCGCTACCCACAGACTGTGAACAGGATTTATAACAAAACCAAGTCGTGTGTGTGTGTGAATCCTACACCCGCTTTATATGTTGTACATAGAAAAAACACTGACAGAGAGTATAACGGCTAGGCCGTGGAACGTGTGTATACGAGTATTACTGCAACTAACACAACAGTGTTGTGGATCAACATTAGTTTGCTTAAGCAACAGATCATACAACCAGCTTCTACCTGCATGTGGAGCGTCAGGCTAAGATAGAACCTTCTATGACTGAGTGTATGCTTACAGACCTTGCTTAATCTCATAACACGAACGTAACTCATCCCTCAATGTAAACAATGCAGATTCACATTTCGCAACCTCATCATATGTATTTGTGAAGAAACACACAGTTTGTTTGGCCAAAAAATACAGTCCCCCTTTAAGGGGACTTTTTATTAGGCACAAATCATGAGAGGGCCGGGGAGGGGTATAGAGTGGACCATAGGGGGAAAAAGTCACTCAGCGGCGTCTGCTGCCTCGAGCCGCTCGGGTTTTGCCACCCCGAGAAGCCCCGGAGGGATGGTAGGCAATCGGCTGCTGGTCACGTCGTTCCCTACCATCTCCTCCGGTCATAGATGGGCCGGCGGCAGCAGAAGCACCGTCTCTCCTCCTGGCCTTCTTGGAGGGGCCAGCAGCGGCGGCGGAGGCAGTGGTAGGCACGGCGGAGGTAGCTCGATGTCGTGGAAGCCTTCTGACTCCACCGGCAAGGACGGGAGGCGGAAAATGGGGTTGAAGAACGGATCTCTCCTCTGCCATCTCTCTGCACGGGGCAGGAGCAGGCAATGGCTGCGGCAGCGGCACGCCGTTTGCAGCGGCAGCTACCGCCATGAGCTCGGGGAACAAAGCCTGCAGTTCCCCCTGCTGACCTTCCTCCCCCAAACCGCATCCCTCACATGCAGCAGGCTTCGACCGGTTGAGGAGCCACAGTCTGATGTGGCTGATAGCAGGGCATCCTGCCGATGAGGCAGAGGTGGTTCCCCGACATCCTCGAACAAGGCGCCCCAAGGAGACATTTCTCCCCCATCCGGTGTTACCTGGACGGGAGGGATACTCGCCTCCACAGGGCCTTCAAACAAGAATCCGTCCGACTCTTCCATGTAATCCTCAGTTTCCATCGGGCATGCAGAGACCGACGCATCCTCGCTGGTCTCCAGCAATTCCCCAAACCCAGGCCGTTCGCGTCTGCAGGACACCATCTTGCGACGTGAACGGGCAGACGCGAAAAGCTTGCGTCGCAAATCCTCCGGAACCAAAGGAACCGGCCGCTCAATAACGGACGATTCCCTGGAACCAGAGTCGGGATCAGGCC